>NC_092166.1:62742821-63049071 GCF_045791955.1 Oncorhynchus clarkii lewisi
CTACCGATCTGCATGCCAGTTATAATTTTCACATGCATATTTTCGTGGAAGAGTTTAATTTCAATAATAATGTTTGAGTTTCTCAAAATCATAGTCACTTGTAAAATGATCAAATCTAAAAGTTTAAATGAAATTAACGCTAGAGGACCAGCCACTGCCATACGGACACAATCCCATTGATCCACTGTGATCCATTGGCGGCTTTATAAATGAAGTCAATCCATTGGCAACTAAGTAAAAATTGCCTACATAAAGCCGACAAAATAAAACAGTAGGAAATATTATTAAAATGCAGTTTATTTCAATTAACTTCCATATAGGACCCACCACTACGCCATTTCTCCTCTGTTCTATTAGTTTTCATATCAACTTTATTCCGTTGCCCAGAAGCAAAAGGCACAATCCTAGTCATATTAGCAACCCTTCCTAGTTGTTGATCATCAGATTCCCCCTTTCTAAATTCCTAATGGATATTTTAATCGATGTCACAGGTGTGATGTTTAGAATGTTTTTTAAAATGTTTTTTTTATTGGATTTTGGTAAATGTTTGAAAATTACGATTTATTGTCTGCTTCATTACAGGAGTTGCTTGTTCTGTTAAAATTAATTACCATAATCTAAATGTTTTTTTTATTTTTATTGCGGATAGATTGTAGCTTCCATCAATGTAATTGTTTGCATCATTTCCATTTCCATTTTTAGGGTAAATATATACTACTGTTTAAAAGTTTGGGGTCACTTAGAAATGTACTTGTTTTTGAAAGAAAAGCACATTTCTTGTCCATTAAAATAAGTCTACACCCGCAAAACACCAGTCTCAACGTCAACAGTGAAGAGGCGACTCCACGATGCTGGCCTTCTAGGCAGAGTTCCTCTGTCCAGTGTCTGTTATTTTCCCATCTTAATCTTTTCTTTTTATTGGCCAGTCTGAGATATGGCTTTTTCTTTGCAACTCTGCCTAGAAGGCCAGCATCCTGGAGTACTCTAATGTACTTGTCCTCTTGCTCAGTTGTGCACCGGGGCCTCCCACTCCCCTTCCTATTCTGGTTAGGGCCAGCTTGCGCTGTTCTGTGAAGGGAGTAGTACACAGCGTTGTAAGAGATCTTCAGTTTCTTGGCAATTTCTCACATGGAATAGCCTACTTTTCTCAGAACAAAAATAGACTGATGAGTTTCAGAAGAAAGTTTTTTGTTTATGGCAATTTTGAGCCTGTAATCGAACCAACCGTTTTCAGCTGTGCTAACATAATTGCAAAGGAGTTTTCTAATGATCAATTAGCCCTTTAAAATGACAAACTTGGATTAGCTAACACAACGTGCCATTGGAACACATGGTTGCTGATAATGGGCCTCTGCACGCCTATGTAGACGTTCCATTAAAAATCAGTCGTTTCCAGCTACAATAGTCATTTTCAACATTAACAATGTCTACACTATTTTTCTGATCAATTTGATGTTATTTTAATGGACAAAAAAATGTGCTTTTCTTTCAAAAACAAGGACATTTTTAAATGACCCCAAACTTTTGAAAGGTAGTATATACACTGCTCAAAAAACAAAGGGAACACTAAAATAACACATCCTAGATCTGAATGAATGAAATATTCTTATTAAATACTTTTTTCTTTACATAGTTGAATGTGCTGACAACAAAATCACACAAAAATTATCAATGGAAATCAAATTTATCAACCCATGGAGGTCTGGATTTGGAGTAACACTCAAAATTAAAGTGGAAAACCACACGACAGGCTGATCCAACTTTGATGTAATGTCCTTAAAACAAGTCAAAATGAGGCTTGGTAGTGTGTGTGGCCTCCACGTGCCTGTATGACCTCCCTACAACGCCTGGGCATGCTCCTGATGAGGTGGCGGATGGTCTCTGAGGGATCTCCCAGACCTGGACTAAAGCATCCGCCAACTCCTGGACAGTCTGTGGTGCAACGTGGCGTTGGTGGATGGAGCGAGACATGATGTCCCAGATGTGCTCAATTGGATTCAGGTCTGGGGAACGGGCGGGCCAGTCCATAGCATCAATGCCTTCCTCTTGCAGGAACTGCTGACACACTCCAGCCACATGAGGTCTAGCATTGTCTTGCATTAGGAGGAACCCAGGGCCAACCGCACCAGCATATGGTCTCACAAGGGGTCTGAGGATCTCATGTCGGTACCTAATGGCAGTCAGGCTACCTCTGGCGAGCACATGGAGGGCTGTGCGGCCCCCCAAAGAAATGCCACCCCACACCATGACTGACCCACCGCCAAACCGGTCATGCTGGAGGATGTTGCAGGCAGCAGAACGTTCTCCACGGCGTCTCCAGACTCTGTCACGTCTGTCACATGTGCTCAGTGTGAACCTGCTTTCATCTGTGAAGAGCACAGGGAGCCAGTGGCGAATTTGCCAATCTTGGTGTTCTCTGGCAAATGCCAAACGTCCTGCACGGTGTTGGGCTGTAAGCACAACCCCAACCTGTGGACGTCAGGCCCTCATACCACGCTCATGGAGTCTGTTTCTGACCGTTTGAGCAGACACATGTGTGGCCTGCTGGAGGTCATTTTGCAGGGCTCTGGCAGTGCTCCTCCTGCTCCTCCTTGCACAAAGGCGGAGGTAGCGGTCCTGCTGCTGGGTTGTTACGGCCTCCTCCACGTCTCCTGATGTACTGGCCTGTCTCTTGGTAGCGCCTCCATGCTCTGGATACTACGCTGACAGACACAGCAAACCTTCTTGCCACAGCTCGCATCGATGTGCCATCCTGGATGAGCTGCACTACCTGAGCCACTTGTGTGGGTTGTAGACTCCGTCTCATGCTACCACTAGAGTGAAAACACCGCCAGCCTTCAAAAGTGACCAAAACATCAGCCGGGAAGCATAGGAACTGAGAAGTGGTCTGTGGTTACCACCTGCAGAACCACTCCTTTATTGGGGGTGTCTTGCTAATTGCCTATAATTTCCACCTGTTGTCTATTCCATTTGCACAACAGCATGTGCAATTTATTGTCAATCAGTGTTGCTTCCTAAGTGGACAGTTTGATTTCACAGAAGTGTGATTGACTTGGAGTTACATTGTGTTGTTTAAGTGTTCTCTTTATTTTTTTGAGCAGTGTACAGTGCCTTGCGAAAGTATTCGGCCCCCTTGAACTTTGCGACCTTTTGCCACATTTCAGGCTTCAAACATAAAGATATAAAATTGTATTTTTTTGTGAAGAATCAACAACAAGTGGGACACAATCATGAAGTGGAACGACATTTATTGGATATTTCAAACTTTTTTAACAAATCAAAAACTGAAAAATTGGACGTGCAAAATTATTAATATTATATATATTATTATTATTTACTTTCAGTGCAGCAAACTCTCTCCAGAAGTTCAGTGAGGATCTCTGAATGATCCAATGTTGACCTAAATGACTAATGATGATAAATACAATCCACCTGTGTGTAATCAAGTCTCCGTATAAATGCACCTGCACTGTGATAGTCTCAGAGGACCGTTAAAAGCGCAGAGAGCATCATGAAGAACAAGGAACACACCAGGCAGGTCCGAGATACTGTTGTGAAGAAGTTTAAAGCCGGAATTGGATACAAAAAGATTTCCCAAGCTTTAAACATCCCAAGGAGCACTGTGCAAGCGATAATATTGAAATGGAAGGAGTATCAGACCACTGCAAATCTACGAAGACCTGGCCGTCCCTCTAAACTTTCAGCTCATACAAGGAGAAGACTGATCAGAGATGCAGCCAAGAGGCCCATGATCACTCTGGATGAACTAGAGATCTACAGCTGAGGTGGGAGACTCTGTCCATAGGACAACAATCAGTCGTATATTGCACAAATCTGGCCTTTATGGAAGAGTGGCAAGAAGAAAGCCATTTCTTAAAGATATCCATAAAAAGTGTCGTTTAAAGTTTGCCACAAGCCACCTGGGAGACACACCAAACATGTGGAAGAAGGTGCTCTGGTCAGATGAAACCAAAATGGAACTTTCTGGCAACAATGCAAAACGTTATGTTTGGCGTAAAAGCAACACAGCTGAACACACCATCCCCACTGTCAAACATGGTGGTGGCAGCATCATGGTTTGGGCCTGCTTTTCTTCAGCAGGGACAGGGAAGATGGTTAAAATTGATGGGAAGATGGATGGAGCCAAATACAGGACCATTCTGGAACCTGATGGAGTCTGCAAAAGACCTGAGACTGGGACGGAGATTTGTCTTCCAACAAGACAATGATCCAAAACATAAAGCAAAATCTACAATGGAATGGTTCAAAAATAAACATATCCAGGTGTTAGAATGGCCAAGTCAAAGTCCAGACCTGAATCCAATCGAGAATCTGTGGAAAGAACTGAAAACTGCTGTTCACAAATGCTCTCCATCCAATCTCACTGAGCTCGAGCTGTTTTGCAAGGAGGAATGGGAAAAAAATCAGTCTCTCGATGTGCAAAACTGATAGAGACATACCCCAAGCGACTTACAGCTGTAATCGCAGCAAAAGGTGACGCTACAAAGTATTAACTTAAGGGGGCTGAATAATGTTGCACGCCCAATTTTTCAGTTTTTGATTTGTTAAAAAAGTTTGAAATATCCAATAAATGTCGTTCCACTTCATGATTGTGTCCCACTTGTTGTTGATTCTTCACAAAAAAATACAGTTTTATATCTTTATGTTTGAAGCCTGAAATGTGGCAAAAGGTCGCAAAGTTCAAGGGGGCCGAATACTTTCGCAAGGCACTGTATATACAGTGGGGAGAACAAGTATTTGATACACTGCCGATTTTGCAGGTTTTCCTACTTACAAAGCATGTAGAGGTCTGTAATTTTTATCATAGGTACACTTCAACTGTGAGAGATGGAATCTAAAACAAAAATCCAGAAAATCACAATGTATAATTTTTAAGTAATGAATTTTCATTTTATTGCATGACATAAGTATTTGATCACCTACCAACCAGTAAGAATTCTGGCTCTCACAGACTTGTTAGTTTTTCTTTAAGAAGCCCTCCTGTTCTACACTCATTACCTGTATTAACTGCACCTGTTTTAACTCGTTACCTGTATAAAAAACACCTGTCCACACACTCAATCAAACAGACCACAACCTCTCCACAATGGCCAAGACCAGACAGCTGTGTAAGGACATCAGGGATAAAATTGTAGACCTGCACAAGGCTACAGGTCAATAGGCAAGCAGCTTGGAGAGAAGGCAACAACTGTTGGCACAATTATTAGAAAATGGATGAAGTTCAAGATGACGGTCAAACACCCTCGGTCTGGGGCTCCATGCAAGCTCTCACCTCGTGGGGCATCAATGATCATGAGGAAGGTGAGGGATCAGTCCAGAAGTACACGGCAGGACCTGGTCAATGACCTGAAGAGAGCTGGGACCACAGTCTCAAAGAAAACCATTAGTAACACACTGCGCCGTCATAGATTAAAATCCTGCAGCGCACGCAAGGTCCCCCAGCTCAACCCAGCGCATGTCCAGGCCCGTCTGAAGTTTGCCAATGACCATCTGGATGATCCAGAGGAGGAATGGGAAAAGGTCATGGTGTCTGATGATACAAAAATAGAGCTTTTAGGTCTAAACTCCACTCGCCGTGTTTGGAGGAAGAAGAAGGATGAGTACAACCCCAAGAACACCATCCCAACCGTGAAACATGGAAACATCATTCTTTGGGGATGCTTTTCTGCAAAGGGGACAAGACGACTGCACCGTATTGAGGGGAGGACGGATGGGGCCATGTATCGCGAGATCTTGGCCAACAACCTCCTTCCCTCTGTAAGAGCATTGAAGATGGGTCGTTGCTGGGTCTTCCAGCATGACAACAACCCGAAACACACAGCCAGGGCAACTAAGGAGTGGCTCCGTAAGAAGCATCTCAAGGTCCTGGAGTGGCCTAGCCAGTCTCCAGACCTGAACCCAATAGAAGATCTTTGGGGGGAGCTGAAAGTCCGTATTGCCCAGCGACAGCCCACGAAACCTGAAGGATCTGGAGAAGGTTTGTATGGAGGAGTGGGCCAAAATCCCTGCTGCAGTGTGTGCAAACCTGTTCAAGAACTACAGGAAACGTATGGTCTCTGTAATTGCAAACAAAGGTTTCTGTACCAAATATTAAGTTCTGCTTTTCTGATGTATCAAATACTTATGTCATGCAATAAAATGCAAATTAATTACTTAAAAATCATACAATGTGATTTTCTGGATTTTTAGATTTAGATTCCGTCTCTCACAGTTGAAGTGTACCTATGATAAAAATGGCAGACCTCTACATGCTTTGTAAGTAGGAAAACCTGCAAAATCGGCAGTGTATGAAATACTTGTTCTCCCCACTGTGTATATATATATAAATATACATACACATTACCGGTCCAAAATTTTAGAACAGCTACTCATTCAAGGGTTTTTCTTTATTTTTACTATTTTCTACACCGTAGAATAATAGTGAAGACATCAACACTATGAAATAACACATACGGAATCATGTAGTAACCAAAAAAAAAGATTTGTTAAACAAATCCAAATATTAATTATATTTGAGATTCTTCAAATAGCCAGCCTTTGCCTTGATGACAACTTTTGACAGGTAGTGTATATACATATCTTCTTAAAATATATTTTCCTTTATTATTTCCTGCACGCCCTACCGCCCCTCCCCTAATTGGAGTAAAGTAATGGTTTCCACTTCCGGCTGATTTAAAAAAATGTAACCTTTATTTAACTAGATAAGTCTGTTAAGAATAAATTATTATTCACATTGATGGCCTACCCCCATGCCAAACCCTAACCCAAATGATGCCAATTGTGCGCCACCCTATGGAACTCCCAATCACGGCCGGTTTTGATACAGCCTGGAATCGAACCAGGGTCTGTAGTGACGCCGTATACACACTATATACATTTTACAGATACAATCTATTTTACAATAGTTATATTTTGTTTGTTTTTAGTCCTGGCCTGCCTATATTTCTTATGTCTATCCAGTTTGATTTAAATGTGATTTCTGTTATTCTGAGCACCGTGGGATGACGCTGTAATTGGTTTATGCACCCAATGCATATGGGTCCAGTACGTTTTTCCAATGGCCGGTAAATTAAAATCTTTATCAAATAACTCAGCTCAGTATTTGTATGATTTATTTTATACAGTCTTTTTAGCTCAATAACCTAATAAGTTTGGACTCCACTGTAGGTCTGCGTAAAGGACACCCATTCCATGTCAGGCATACTCATTTCTATTGGGGCTGCATCATGTTGAGCTCTGCATGGTGCAGCTGTAGCCTAGGCCTACGACTCTGTCCTCTCACTTCCCTTCCCCTCTGGCCCTGACTTGGAGGTCAGTTCTGATCGGTTCTCTTTCAATTATTCATTTTGATATCTCATGTGGGGATTCGCTAGGATCACCTACTCTCGGTTCTCTTCTGCACAAAGAGTATTACTCTCTCGTGCTCCTCAGATCGGGCGGCAGGGTAGCCTAGTGGTTAGAGCGTTGGACTAGTAACCGGAAGGTTGCGAGTTCAAACCCCCGAGCTGACAAGGTACAAATCTGTCGTTCTGCCCCTGAACAGGCAGTTAACCCACTGTTCCCAGGCCGTCATTGAAAATAAGAATTTGTTCTTAACTGACTTGCCTGGTTAAATAAAGGTAAAATAAAAAAAAAATTAAAATAAAATCGACTGGATCCATGTTTCCCTGATGAACTATTCAGAAGTGAACACGCTGCCGCGTGTAGGTCTTCAGACCCTGTCGAGAGGTTGAGTACTAACTGGAAAGCTTTTGTTTAATGTAGAAATTCCTTTCAAACCTCTCAGTCGCCATTGGTAACTAGCTTCACGGCTAGCTATTGAGACTCGGTTAGCCCACGCTGCAAGCTAACCTCACTAGTATACTCTACGTAGAACATGGTAGCATTTCTATCTACCTTCTTTTGTCTGGTTTAATCTACGTTCGCCCATTGTGTTAACTAGTCTGACCGTCTCAGCCTCACGGCTCCTTCGGTCGTGGAAGCACACGACCGAACTCTCTGTTTTAGAGTTATTGCAGTTTTTTGGCTATGGCTATGTACAAAGGGCCTCTAAGGTGCAGGGTTGAGTAACCAGGTGGTAGCCGGCTAGTGATGGCTTTGAGATAGAAGCTGTTTTTCAATCTCTCGGTCCCAGCTTTGATGCATCTGTACTGACCTCACCTTCTGGATGATAACCGGGTGAACAGGCAGTGGCTCGGGTGGTTGTTGTCCTTGATTATCTTTTTGGCCTTCCTGTGATATCAGATGCTGTAGGTGTCCTGGAGGGCAGGCCGTGTGCCCCCGGGGATGCGTTGGGCAGACCGAACCACCCTCTGGAAAGCCCTGCGGTTGCTGGCGGTGCAGTTGCCGTACCAGGCGATGATACAGTCCAACAGGATAATCTCAATTGTGCATCTGTAAAAGTTTGTGAGGGTCTTAGGGGCCAATACGAATTTCTTCAGCCTCCTGAGGTTGAAGAGGCGCTGTTGTGACTTCTTCACCACACTGTCTGTGGGGGTGGACCATTTCAGATTGTCAGTGATGTGCACACAGAGGAACTTGAAGCTTTTCACCTTCTCCACTGCTGTCTCGTTGATGTGGATATGGGCGTGCTCCTTTTGTGTCCAGTATGAAGGGAGTTAGATAGTTTCAGGTGCCAATCCTAACTGGCATTAGCAATTAAGCACAATAGACATGTCCCAGGACCAGATAAAGGCTTAGAGACTGTGCATAAGCTAAGCGCCCTCCTTATCTTCTTCCTTTGTCTTGTTTTACTACAAAACATAGAAATGCGCCATTTTCACATATGTTGATGACGGGGTGGTGTTGTAGATGATGAATATGAAGTTTTAAAAAATATAAATAAAATAAAAAGGCCTTTCCCTTAATAAAGTTAGTTTCTGATAGCTTGACGGACCCTGAGCACCCTCGCCGCCTGCTGCACCAACCCGGCCAGAAGCGGCTATGCTGGTGTCCCCTGTAGGCCTAGCCATAGGCCTATGCTATATCTATGACTATGTCTGTCTTGGACAACTGCAAGTGATGAGAACAAGTGACCGTCAGAGAGAGAGGGAGAGAGCTGACGACGAGATAGAAACTGGAAAACAGTCAATATGATGTAAAGTGACTGTCATTGCGCGCGAGAGAGAGCACTTGAGCGATGGAATTCATTTACATACGCGTGTGCCTAGCCTAGAACAAATGAAGATAACCACATTGCGAAGAGGCAACACATATCAATTGTCGGATATAAATGGACTATGTTATGCACTACACATACCTGGCATTATCCAGGTACACTTTTACGCAAACCCATAAAACATCCGAAGACATCGCATCCAGTACGGAGGACGGCAATAAATCATCAGCACAGAAATACAAATGCAACAGCATTGTTTCAAATGACTGACACCTTGCAGCAGTAGCCTTGCAAGCAGAAGTCTAATTTCGTGCCAGGCAAATGCGCACCACCCATTCGGCAGCAACAGTAGAGGATTCTACAATGTTTAGATAATTCAATATCAGTTACTTCTCATTCTGCAATAGGCTACTCACCATTCAATATACGAGGGCTCTGAAGTCTGCCCAGTCACGCCAGATAAATAACAAATCGTGAAAATGATAGCACATAGCCAAGCAGTTTAATATAACAATTTATCTTCCCCGTCTGCATTCAAATGTACCTTATCGTGCTGTTGACACCCGGTCTAGCGGTAAATTCGCATTGCTCAGCTGACCGCTAGCACCTTCGCAAGCTTCTCTAGCTCCAGTCCTATTGTCTCCGCATCGCTCCTGGATGAGAAGATCAGAGAAGAGGTTCCAGCCCCTTTTCCGCCTCAACCAATAGCAGCGGAGAATCGGTATACGACGGTCCTCGCTGTCTCCGTACAGATTAGCGAGTTAAACTCGGAAAGGAAAGGTAGGAATGAGACGTGAATTTATCAGTTGACGGTTGAAGAAGAGTTTGGGAGGGCTATGGCATTATAGGGATTCAAGTCATGGAAAGTGACGGGCTACATCTCAAAATTAGTAATTGGTAATTTTATTGCAGGACCATGATGGACATTGTTTCATATTACCACTATGATCAGCACAATTGGAACTGTTTGGATGCATGACAGTCTTGTAACAAACAGTGGCTTCCTCTCCATCATCTTAGTTTAGGCTAATAACTGATCTGAAAACAGGAGAATGTTCACTACAGTAGGACTTTGCTATCACCTGTCCAGTTCTTTCAGATCACTGAAGATGAAGAAAGAGAGAATAAATACATCTTAGACTACTGCACCTGGTGCATTAAACTGTCACTGTGAGGCGTGAGAAGGACTAGTTATTAGACCTAGTAACATATCATTACCATCTCTGATGTGGTGTTACCAACAGGTTGCATCACAAGAACAGATAGAGATGGGAGAATGCCAGCAGTGCTATCTAGATACCGTAACATTACACACTCCCTCATACCACAGCGTTACATTCCACAGAGAAATACACACAAGACAGGGAAGATACAAGCCTATAAAAATACTGCAATGACTAAGTGTGTGTATGTATGCATGTATGTATTTGTCCTGTCAATGGTCTGTTCATTATTATACAGTAATTACAGAGGAACGGTGTGAGTCGTGTGTGGAGCCTGTCTGGTCTGGCAGCCTGCTCTGTTTCTGCGTGCTTTATCTTCACACACACTCATCATAATCACTTAATCCTCTGGTACAGAGGCCTCTTAACTATTCTGTTCCTACAGGGTCTGGATGTCACAAACAAACAAAGTCTGCTGAAAAGAGCAATGAGGAGTGTGTGTGTATCTGCGTCACAACGCAGTGCTAGCATTTTGTGAGGCGCGGCACCCAGACTCAGAGCCTATGATTACTTTCCAAAGATCAGAGAAATGAAATGGTACAAAATAAATTAAGACTATTTTTGCTACCATATTACCGGGAAAGATGTTTTATTTTTCAACGGAATGATAAAACAAATCTAACATCAACAGTTGTTCAGTATTTTCATTTTTGGGGGGGGCTGAGACAAAAAGAAAAGATTCTGTTTGAATCAAACACCTTATCTCGGTTTCAAAACTGTAAATCTTAACTCACAGTCCAGTATGACATTACAATATAACTGGCTGAATACCAGGGAATGTCCTGACTGTCAACCTGCTTGGGACGGAGAACAGGGCATAAACCTAATATTTCGTAAGTGTACGTTCACTTACATCAGACCAGTCAAGATTCAACACATCTTCAAACTATAAAAGGTTCTTAAACGAAAATCTGTGCATTTAAAAGGTTGTTTAAAAGGCAGCACAAATCCATATAAAACATTAGTTACCAGTAAAAGTCTTCTCTGCAGTCCTTCTGACTATAGTGCAATAGCTATAACATAGAAACCCGACCCCTCTCTTACACAAGAGGTAGATAAAAACAGCGTGCATGATAAAATAAACAGTTAATAAACTAAAAGGAAGAAACTTTTTTCAACAAACATCCACACAAATGTTACCATAGATAAGACACACTCAGGAAATACATTTGTTGTTTCAGCTGGTATTCGTCTTGTCATTCACTAGGGAACTAGTGTTAATAAAGTAACTATTTTTTATGCTATTAAATTTAACAAATTCAACAAAAGTGGCATCTACATTATGGTATCAAATGGTATGTTCCACAGACCTGAATCCAAATGTTACTGGAGGGACAGTAAGACACATTCAGGAAGAAAGACATACTTGTCTTCGTGCAAAATGGCACCCTATTCC
This sequence comes from Oncorhynchus clarkii lewisi, assembly GCF_045791955.1. NCBI lineage: Eukaryota > Metazoa > Chordata > Actinopteri > Salmoniformes > Salmonidae > Oncorhynchus > Oncorhynchus clarkii. Next base: position 62,754,580 of record NC_092166.1, read on the forward strand.
TTATATAGTGCACTTCTAATGGCTAGGGCACTATATAGGGAATAGGGTGCCCCATCGTCTCTCCTAGACAAAGAGGAAGAGCTCCAGGTCTTTAGCATGGAGGTGTTGGGCCAGGTTCTGTATACGACACAGACGGACCTTTTCGGAGTCGCCCGCGTTGTACACCCTGAACACGTGATACCGCTCCTTCTCCCTCAGAGCAAAGTCCAGCTCGTTGGCCGAGAGGTGGATGAACGCTCTGTCCTTCTTCACCGTTGACTTCACCTCCACAAACACCTCTCTCACTACCATCCCTCGCTTCTTCTTCTCTTGTTTCTCCTCTTTCTCCTCCCCTGACTCCCTCTCCTGAGTGAGGTTGAAAATTAGTTTGAAGTCATAGGGCTGGCCGCTCTCTCCGCACTGGTTGTACCAGGTGACCAGGCAGGGCCCCCCGGGGGCCTGGCTGTCTCTCCAGTGACAGAGGAAGGAGAAGACCAGCTTCTCGCCCCACTCCCCGATGGCCACTGTGTCCCTCTGATCATCAGAAAACAGCACCTACAGAACACATAGAAATACACCTTTTAAAAAGGTGCACTTAGCAATATGACTTCCTGCTTATAGAAAGGACGAGCCTCTTACTGTGCTTATAAATCATCATATGTGTGTGATCAGTCACTCACCGTGGAAGGTCTCTGGCATTCAAGCTGCAGGTCCTCCAGGAGGGCCTGAGGATGCAGAGGTTTAGCCCAAACAGGTGAGTCCAGGGCCAGGGGAGGACGCTGGCTAGCCCCCTGGAACACACTGGATACCACCCCCTCTGGAATGGTGGTACTGAAGCTGGGAGAGGGGGAAGGAGGTCAGTACAGGTGCATAATCACTTCACCCCCACCTACATGTACAGATTACCTCAACTAGCCTGTAACCCTGCACACTGACTCGGTACCGGTGCCCCCTGTATATAACCTCAATATTGTTCTTCTTATTGTTACTTTATTATTATTACTTTTTATTTTTGTCTACTTGGAAAATATCTTCTTAACTCTTCTTGAACTGCACAGTTGGTTAAGGGCTTAAAGTAAAGTAAGCATTACACGGTAAAGTCTACACTTGTATTCGGTGCAAGTGACAAATAAAAGTTTGATTTGATTAAAGCCGGGACGAGAGACTGAAAAACAGCTTCTATCTGAAGGCCATCAGACTGTTATAGTCACCACTAGCCGGCCTCCGCCCAGTACCCTGCCTTGAACTTAAATTACTGTTCATAGCCAGCTACAACACCTTAGAAGCTGCTGCCTATGTACATAAACATGGAACACTGGTCACTAATAATGTTTACCTATCATTTACCCACTTCATATGAACACTATATATACAAAGGTATGTGGACGTGCCTTCAAATTAGTGGATTTGGCTATTTCAGCCACATCCGTTGCTGACAGGTGTATAAAATCGAGCGCACAGCCATGCAATCTCCGTAGACAAACATTGGCAGTAGAATGGGCCTTACTGAAGAGCTCAGTAACTTTCATCGTGGCACCGTCATAGGATGCCAACTTTCTAACAAGTCAGTTCGTCAAATTTCTGCCCTGCTAGAGCTGCCCCCGGTCAAATGTAAGTGGAAACGTCTAGGAGCAACAACGGCTCAGCCGTGAAGTGGTAGGCCACACAAGCTCACAGAACGGGAACACAGAGTGCAGAAGCACGTAAAAATCCTCTGTCCTAGGGTTCCAACCCTCACTACCGAGTTCCAAACTGCCTCTGGAAGCAACGTCAGTACAATAACTGTTCGTCTGGAGCTTCATGAAAATGGGTTTCCATGGCCGAGCAGCCACACACAAGCCTAAGATCACCATGCACAATGCAAATATCGTCTGGAGTGGTGTGAAGCTCGCCGCCATTGGACTCTGGAGCATTGGAAACGCGTTCTCTGGAGTGATGAATCACGCTTCACTATCTGGCAATCCGATGGACTAATCTGGGTTTGGCGGATGCCAGGAAAACGCTACCTTCCCCAATGCATAATGCCAACTGTAAAGTTTGATGTATGAGGAATAATGGTCTGGGGCTGTTTTTCATGGTCCAGGCCCCTTAGAACTTGACTGGCCTGCACAGAGCCCTGACCTCAACCCCATCGAACACCTTTGGGATGAATTGGAACACCGACTGCGAGCCAGGTCTAACGTCCCAACATCAGTGCCCGACCTCACTGGAAGCAAGTCCCTTCAGAAATGTTCCAACATCTAGTGGAAAGCCTTCCCAAAAGAGTGGAGGCTGTTATAGCAGCAAAAGGGGGGACCAACTACATATGAAAGCCCATGATTTTGGAATGACGAACAGGACTCCACATACGTTTGGTCATGTAGTGTTGCAAGTAACATTTAAAAGATGCCATATAATGGACTACTGCAAAAAAACTAAATGATCAGAGTGTACAAGCTGCAGCCAGGGGATGGGTCTTACGGTTGCTGGTTGTGTCCACTGGTCTTGTCTGGTCTGTGCTGGTCTGGGCCTCTGGCAGTGTGCTGGCCAGACTCTCTACCTGCCGCAGCTTTGTCTGCGTTCTGCTCTGCTTCCACTGCTACATCCTGACTGGGCTCTGTGTGTAGCAAAACAACCAGGAGAGGAGAGAATTACAATACTGTTCCATACGGCTTACAAGCATATGATCAAATGTATCAATCGACAAATCACCTAATCATATACCATCATAAACACCTAAATAAACTCCATAATAAGGACAAAGAGGGTCTGACCTATGGTACCCAGGTGGCTGGGATGGTCCTCCGCTGTGCCATCACGGGGGCTCTGACTCTGGACACCCTCTCTCCCTGCATCCACCTCCCTCTCTGGGTCTCTCTCTCTGGGGCTGTGGTTGGAGATGGGGCTATAGCTGGGGCTGTCTTTGGGTTCAGCCGGAGGGGGCCACATCTTCAACACCGCCTCCACTGGTCCTGCTGTCTGCTGGCGCTCTGAGAGGATACGATCATACAGGATTATGGGTACGCACTATATTCACACAGAAACACACACACAGAGACAACTTTCAGTACCTGTGCGACAGGCTGCTGTGTTGGAGAGGGAGGCGCGGGGAGGCCAACACATTAGGGTCTGCTCTCCATCCTCCTGCCCAGGACGGAACTCATCTTCTGGGGTTGAGACAACCGGTGATGCCACTGGAATTGGAGGAGAGGAGTTCTAACAAGGAATGTCTGCAGTTTACTTCCATATCTTCAGTCATTATATTCCGATGAGTGTAGTCACATTGGTCAGTGCAAGACACATTACCTGGAATTGGCTGTACAGGTAGTACAGGTTGAGGGACCTCCCATGCCTCCTCCTCACTGGGCAGTTCTCCTGGGCACTCCTTCTGAAGGAACCTCTTTAGAGCTGCATTGTCCGGCAGTGACGTCATCAGACCACTCAGGAAGTGCACCAGCTCCTTCCTGTGACTGCTCTCAAAGCTGAAGAGCTTCACCAGCTCTCTGATGAAACACACAGTCAGGAGTTATTTACCAACACACACACATACCTACCTGCGCACACACACAAACATACACATGCGCGCACACACCTGCAGATGTCGAGCCTGGCTGAGAGGTGGTCTTTCTGGATGTAGAGTTCCTTGTTGTCCTTCAGTAGACATATGACATCCTCCATCTCTACCACGGGATCCTCCTCATCACTCACAGACAGCAGGTACCGCGTGTACAACATACCTACCTGCACACAAACACAGGTTCTGAGGTGAGGTTCCTACCAGTTTAAAAGGTGTGGTTCACACCTAAAGTAAGGTTCTAATGTAAGGTTCTAAGGCTCTAATATGAGTTTCTCAGATTAGGTTCCACGGTAAGGTACTAATGTGTTCTAAGGTGAGGTTGTACTATACCTGTCCGTAGGTGAGCTGTCTGATGGTCTGCCTGATGTTGTTCTTCTTTAGTTCCCAGTAGAGTTCTTGCAGGTCCTCGTGGTGGTAGAGGAACCTCTGGATATAGGGAACCACAGACCGTACCAGGCACTGCATGGAGGGGCAGGGTCTGTAGTTCTCTGTCTGTGCCTCAGTACTGACACATTGGGACAGGAAGCGTACGCCACAGATCTCCAGGAACAGAATCCTATCTTCCTCACTGAACCACCCTGCACTGACAGACCAACCTGGGGAGAGCGAGGAAAGGAGAGAGTGTCAGATATACAGATCCACAGCTTCTCCATGTACTTTCCCTATTAAGTCACAATGTTGACGTTTGCAGCGTTATGTCCAGTACCTTGGGATGGTCCAGTCTTGGTCCTGGGTGCAGGCCTCTTCTCTGGGAAGGGCAGGTTGAGCAGACACACCTGTTTGTGGGCCTTAAAGATCTTCTCCAGCTCTTTGCTGTCTGGTATCATGGGTCTGTGGGCTAGAGTCACCCAGCTGTTGTCCTTAGTGGGGAACACCCTCTTATCCAGCAACATCCCTGAATATCGGAGGACAACAAGAATGTACATGTTACTAAAACCAGTCCAATAAGGAACTAAAGTGTGTGTATGTGTTGTTCCTCACCCTTCAGTGTAGAACAGTATCTGGGGTTGATGCTTAGGTTGTGCTCCTGTTCTCCCTGTCCAGTTTTACACTTCTCAGCTGAAGAGAGACAGACACAGAGAGATCGTTATTTCGACAGGAAATAACAGACACAACAGAGAGTTATTCAGACTGGATTCAGGTAGAAGGGCATTATATAACTTCCATGAAAGGACCGTGACTCAGGAAAGGGAGAGAGACTCACCCAGCCTGGCGTAGAGTTTGGACACATCTCGGAGTACATCTACAGTAGGTACAGGACAGGAGTTACACACCAGCTCCAGTAGAACCACATACTGCAGCATGGATGGGGTGAGCTCCACGGTTAACAACTACAGTAAGAAAACACAACAGTGTTGTTTAAGAAAATATACTCAAAAGAGAAAAGCATCAAATTGGTGTGTCATCTAAACCCCCCCCAACCGACGAACAATATATCTCTGTTTTGAAACATTTTGGTGATATGGTATACATTGAGTATACCAAACATTAGGAACTCCTGATATTGATTTGACCTCCCCTCCCCCCTCTCAGAACAGCCTCAATTCGTCAGGGCATGGACTCTACAAGGTGTCGAAAGCGTTCCACAGGAATGTTGGCTCATGTTGACTCCAATGCTGCCCACTGTTGTGTCAAGTTGGCTGGATGTCCTTTGGATGGTGGACCATTCTTGATACACACTGGAACCTGTTGAGCGTGGAAAAACCCAGCAGCGTTGCAGTTCTAGACACAAACCGGTGCACCTGGCACCTACTACCATACCCTGTTCAAAGGCACTTAAATATTTTGCCTTGCCCATTCACACTCTGAATGGCACACATACACAATCCATGTCTCATTTGTCTCCAGGCTTAAAAATCCTGAAGTGGATTCACCTGGTCACTGTCATGGAAAAAGCAGGTGTTTTTAATGTTTTGTATACTAGTATTTCTAGTTGGCTAGTCAATATGAATCATCCAGAGTCTTGATATTACATACAGTCTATAAATAGACAACATGTACAATACTGAGAACCATGTCAGCTGAGAACTCTGGACAGTGAATTTATAAGATGATATAAAATCTGTAATCTGAAAATAATCCCTGGGTTAAACAAAAACAACAGAATAAATAGGAGTTAAGCAGCCCTGGAGACAATTACGGCAGCAGAAGCTAACCAAGGCAGTGGCGTCGGATCGGATGATGCGAGGGGAGTACCCGTTGAAATGAACGGTTCTTTGGTTGAAGTGCCATATATATTAAAAGGTATGACAGATCAATAATCCCTGGGTTAAACCAGGAGTTTGAGTGGTTCCATACCCTTCTGAAGAGGTCCTTCATGTCATCCAGTTTGCTGTAGAAGGGGGCCAGGACTCTGGGTTCCTGTACCGTACTGTCAGCCCCGCGGGTCAGCTCCCGGTAGCGGACAAACATCTCGGTGGGGTCGCTCCAACACACCTCCTTCAGGTGGTAGAACCTACCGGAACACCAGTCTCCGTTCCTGGAGGGACACGACCAACACACACATGGGTTAGAGGTCAGGGCTGTGGTATACCTGTTGTATTCGCTGAACATGGCTGGTGTGTTACATGGGAGGGGTTAGAGGTGAGAGGTCACGGGTTGGGGTTAGGGAGGTGACCTACCTGTTGTACTCTATGAAGACGGCTGGTGTGTGTTGGAACAGCTCCTTGAGGTTGGTCTGAGAACAGTTCTTGTGCAGGAAGGAGTACACACTGTGGACATGCTGCACAGTCGAGCTAAACTCTGACCCCTCCTCTTCCTGCTTCTCCTGCCCCTCTGGACCACTGGCTGAGGATGTTTTTACACACCACTTCTTCAGGTAGCCAATCAGCTCCTCCACATTGACGCTGTTCTTCATTCCTACAGAAAAAAGAGGAGCCGGATTAAGGACGCCTCTGTAATTTGTAGTTTTTGTTGTTGTAGTCCTTACACTGACACTTTCTTACCTAGAGTCCTGGTGAACTCGCTGGGGGTCATGTCAATATAGCTGACGTGAGTCCCCAGTAGATTGTGCACCTCAGGTGAGTACAGGTAGACTGAGTTAGGACACAGATACTCCGCCTTTCTCCCTCCCTCTGCACCTGCCTGCAGACAATAGGCCGGCACCCAGGGAAGGCAGGACAGGAAATGGAAAAAGGAGGACTTGGTGCTCTTGATTAGCCGGCCCTCGCTGTCAATCACCTGGGCTGTCAGATACTGAGAGTACCGGTCACTGATAAAAGTAGAATGAGATAGAGAGAGTGAGAGATAGGGAGAGAGAAATAACTAAATAAGTATGCCATAATCCGAATCGGAATGAATGAATCCAGTAGTTGTTTAGAGGCAAACTGGATAATGTGAATTAACAAATGTTTGAAAGAGATGAGTGCAATGTGATAATGCTCAGTATCACATCCCAATATGACTCAGTAGACATGGATGGTATGAGAAGACCATCACTACTAACTAAAGTAGCTTCAACTCCACAGGCCTACATTATTTACCAGCAGCATACCACCCTGCATCCCACTGCTGGCTTGCTTATGAAACTAAGCAGGGTTGGTCCTGGTCAGTCCCTGGATGGGAGAACAGATGCTGCTGGAAGTGATGTTGGTGGGCCAGTAGGAAGCCCTCTTTCTTCTGGTCTAAAAAATATCCCAATGCCCCAGGGCAGTGATTGGGGACACTGCCCTGTCTAGGGTGCCGTCTTTCGGATGGGACATTAAACAGGTGTCCTGACTCTCAGAGGTCATTAAAGATCCAATAGCACTTATCGTAAGAGCAGGGGTGTTTAACCCGGTGTCCTGGCTAAATTCCCAAGCTGTCCGTCATCCCCATCTTACAATTGGCTCATTCATCCCCCTCCTCTCCCCTGTAACCATTCCCCAGGTTGTTGCTGTAAATGAGAACGTGTTCTCAGTCAACTTACCTGGTAAAATAACGGTAAAATAAATATATTAGAGTATTAAACCATGACAATTCAGTTCTGTCCAGTCCTTTAAATGTGCATGCAATTCTCTTCATTAAATAGAGCACTTCCACTTCCTACCCTGCTAACCTGGATTTTCAATTATTATAAGGAAGCACACAGACACAAGAATGAGGAGATAGGAGTGAGGATACAAGTGAGTAATCTTCAGATTGAGAACAAGACCAGATAGATCTCCCAAAATTTAACTCCCCCACACACAGCAGGGATTGGGCTGGATTAGGGCGTCTCGGTGGCAGACTGCAGGGATTATAATCTAGGAGTGTGGAGGCCTGTAAACCCAGCTCCTCAAAAGAGGACTCAATAATCCAGTGAGTTGTCGGGGGTGTGTGGGTTATCATATTGTATAAGAGTGTGTGAACATGTTTGTCATTCTTTGGGTGAGTGCAGAGGTTTGTGTGTGTGTATGTATTAGAGGTCGACCGATTCTGATTTTTCAACGCCGATACCGATTATTGGAGGACCAAAAAAAGCAGATACCGATTAAATCGGCCGATTTTCATATATATTATATCTATAAATAATCATGACAATTACAACAATACTGAATGAACAATGAACACTTATTTAAACTTAATATAATACATAAATAAAATAAATTTAGTCTCAAATAAATAATGTTCAATTTGGTTTAAACAGTGCAAGAACACAGTGTTGGAGAAGAAAGTAAAAGTGCAATATGTGCCACGTAAAAAAGCTAACATTTAAGTTCCTTGCTCAGAACATGAGAACATATGAAAGCTGGTGGTTCCTTTTAACATGAATCTTCAATATTCCCAGGTAAGAAGTTTTAGGTTGTAGTTATTATAGGAATTAAGTCGCATTGACTATTTCTCTCTATACCATTTGTATTTCAAATACCTTTGACTATTGGACATTCTTATAGGCACTTTAGTATTCCCAGTCTAATCTCGGGAGTTGATAGGCTTGAAGTCATAAACAGCGCTGTGCTTCAAGCATTGCGAAGAGCTGCTGGCAAACGCAGGAAAGTGCTGTTTGAATGAATGCTTACGAGCCTGCTGCTACCTACCACCGCTCAGTCAGACTGCTCTATCTAATCATAGACTTAATTATAACATAATAACACACAGAAATATGAGCCTTAGGTCATTAATATGGTAAAATCCAGAAACTATAATTTCAAAAACAAAACGTTTATTCTTTCAGTGAAATATGGAACTGTTCGTATTTTATCAAACGGGTGGCACCCCTAAATCTGAATATTGCTGTTACATTGCACAACCTTCAATGTTATGTCATAATTATGTACAATTCTGGCAAATTAATTACGGTCTTTGTTAGGAAGAAATGGTCTTCACACAGTTCGCAACGAGCCAGGTGGCCCAAACTGCTGCATATACCCTGACTCTACTTGCACAGAACGCAAGAGAAGTGACACAATTTCCCTAGTTAATATTGCCTGCTAACATTAATTTATTTTAACTAAATATGCAGGGCTAAAAAAATATACTTGTGTATTGATTTTAAGAAAGGCATTGATGTTTATGGTTAGGTACATTGGTGCAAGGCTTGTGCTTTTTTCGCAAATGCGCTTTTGTTAAATCATCACCCGTTTGGCGAAGTTGAAGTAGGCTCTGATTCGATGATAAATTAACGGGCACCACATTGATTATATTCAACGCAGGACAAGCTAGTTAACCTAGTAAAATTATCAACCATGTGCAGTTAACTAGTGATTATGTGAAGATTTATTGTTTTTTATGAGATAAGTTTGAAGCTAGCTAGCAACTTACCTTGGCTCCTTGCAGCCACCAGGTCCTTTTGATTCTGCACTCACGTAACAGGTGGTCAGCCTGCCACGCAGTCTCCTTGTATATCGCAATGTAAGCGGCCATAATCGGCGGCCAAAAAGGCAGATTACTGATTATTATGAAAACTTGAAATCAGCCCTTATTAATGAGCCATTAATCGGTCGACCTCCAGTATGTATATATGGTGTGTAGACAGTGGAGGAGAGGAGTTGGTTACCCAGTGTCCCAGTTGGTCTCCAGTAGCTCCAGCAGGGCTTGTCTCTGCTCCATGAGGACAGGGGCAGGCAGCTGCGCCGTGACCAGAGAGAGGAGCTCCTCGCAGGGGTAGTCATCCAGCACACACCCCTCCTCTGGTCCTCCTGCCCTGCCTGCTCTACATGGCCACAACTCACTCTCCACCGCCCAGGGACTGGAGGCCTGGGAGAGAGGGGAGGATGAAGGGAAAGGGGAATGGTAAGGAGAGAGTAGAACAATGACAGGGGATAGAGGGAAAGAGGAAAAAGTCCATCTCAAATGTGTGGACCTGTGAGTGACTCGGCCAAAACATTGCATTAGTAGAAATCAAGACTCTTCTCAGGGCAGAATTTACACTGCAGGTTAGGAGAATTAACGTTGCCGGCTAGGAGAATTAACATTGCCGGTTAGGAGAATTAGATTAAGGTTAGGGAAAGGGTTAGCTAAAATGCTAAAACTGTTCCCAAAGCGAACATATCTAGCTACAACCAGGTCTGCCATGAGAACAGTCTGGGTTTTCACTAACGCGATGCTGCCCAAAACCGAGGAGGTGAAATCAAATCGTATGGGTCGCGTACACATATTTTGCAGATGTTATCGCAGGCGCAGTGAAATGCTTTTGTTTCTAGCTCCAACAGAGCAGTAATGCCTAACAATGCACATAAATCCCCCACACAAAAAAATATTAAGAATACTGTAAAAATTAGCCCCCCCAAAATAAAAAAAAATACTGCAAAGTTCTCTAGGAGCTAGAGTCAGGTAGGCCATGTTTGTCGGTGCCATCTTGGTAGATAGTTGTGTTTGGGAGGCCGGGTTGTACTTAACACAACATAATTCAATTGATTTCAGACATCACACAAGAGTGATGAAGCCTTCAAATAACAGTCGAATACCACTGACAATCCCTTTCCTCACCATGGTCTAAAATAGACCTTATTAATCCATCGCCGATGTGACATACCCCGGTCTTAAAGAGTTGTTCACCTCAGTCACCTCTGCGATAAGTATGGGAAGATTAGTCATGCCTGGGAAACAGTCCTATGTTATGTTGATCTCTAAGGCAGGGACGGGCTGGGACAAACGTGTGACACCAAATCAGTTGCCCATCCCTGCTCGAGGAGATTCATAAGAAGACTTCAGCCTTAGTCAATAGTCATTGCTGCTGATCATGATGGTATCCTATTCATATTATACTTTTGGCCAGAGCACTACGTGTGGAATCTGTTTATCATCCATAGGCTAATCTAGCCTTAGCCAGTCAGTGTGTGCGTTTGTGAATGTGTTTCTCATACTTTGGGTGTGTGCAGACAGCGGAGGAGGGGAGTTGGTTACCCAGTGGATAGAGCATAAACAGTGTAATGTTTATGGTCTATCCTGTTGCCTAGTCATTTTATCCCTACCTATAAGGACACATCTCTCTCTCTTTCCTAAGTAAGCATTTCACTGTTAGTCTACACCTGTTGCTTATGAAGCATGTGAAAAATACAATTTGATTTGAAACAGGAACTCTGATGCACAAGTAAATACCACACAGAGTTTATGGTGGATTCTAACCGTCTCAAAGACACCAGTCAATACTGTGTCTGATAAAACAGATCAAAGCATTTTAACTTCTACATCCTCTGTTTATATGGGTCAAACATACATATGCCTGTTCCCGTCCTCCCTCCTCACCAGCTCTTTAGAAGTTAGAGTGCGTCTCTCTTTCCTCAGTATGAGTCTCTCTCTGACTCCCAGCCTGATGAACAGATCTCTCCATCCCTCCACGTCTCCATCTGTCTCCACATAACAACCACTCAGCAACACCCAGTCCACACCTGGAGAAAGGGAGAAAAAGACAGCGAGAGCGAGAGAAAGAGAGAGAGAGAGAGAGAGAGAAAGAGATAATGAGTGATGTGTAGCTTTAGCTTATGGACTAATGTGATTGTAAATTCAGCCAAGCGGGGAAGCAGAAATTGAGAAAGAGTACAGAGAAAGAGGCTCGTGGTTAGGAACAGGATGAACAGAGGAAAGTGAGTGAGAAAGAAGTGGTTAGTCTCTCTCTTCTCTTTCCTTTAGAGGGAGGTCAAGCGTGCAGATCCACTCTGTTACATAACTAATGACACACACAGCTCCCCTCTTCACAGCATTTCATGCCTTCTTTACCCCTCACAATTGAGGCTGCTATACACACACGCACAAACTCTCTCACAAAGGGGGTTGCTAAACACACACACACACACACACACTCCAGTGCACTGTCCAAAATTTCACCAGACGACGTGGACCAAGCCATGTTTGTTCTGGGGACAGTCACAAAGGACAAGGTTTACTTCTGGGAACAATATCCCATTGTAGTTAGTCATGCAGTATTTGGGCCAGTTCAACAGTTCTCTACAAACAAGTCTCTACAAACACATTCCTTAACTGCTAGCTGACTGGTATTTACTTATAAATGGTAACATTTTGAGAATTCTATAGTGATGACCTAATAATTACAGTGTGTGTGTACCTGGTAGTTTGTTGGGCAGGTCCATATTGCCGTAGTGTGTAGAGAAGTGTACTTTGTGGTCAGCAGGGAAGAGCAGTCCCCTTGTGGTCAGTACCGGTACTACAGTGTCTGGGTGAGTGTACTCCTGAGGGGAGGAGTGCTGCTTGATGAACACTAGGTAGCTCACCACTGCCTCCACCGGCTTGGACTGGAGAAGAGAGAGAGCGAGACAGAGAGGGGGAGGGAGAGATGGAGAGAGCGAGGTCATGAGCAGATGAGCTCCTGCATTTTTCAGCATCTTTTAAATAAAAGATAGATTTAGAGTTAGATAAACTTCGATTTTTTTGTCAGGGACACATTCAGGATGATACCCTCTACAACATAACCTTCACTCCATATCAAAACTCCAAACCTACAACCTGATTTTGGAACGGAATTACCTTCATACCACCAAGGATTTCTATTCCCAAGCTAAACAGCAAATGCTCTGACAAACAAACATAAACCTGAAAACACCACCCAACCTGGAACTGAGTGAGAAATGTCTAGTCTGAAGCTATCATTTATTTTCAAAAGGCAAGAAAATACATGACAATGATATATTTACTTTATAAAGGACTGAATGCTAAGTGAAGGCACACAGCTGCATGTGAGCTCTCACATTTTTCAACATGTTTTGTTTTTACAATAAGATTGTTTTGTAGTTTGATAAACTTTGTTTTTCGGATATATACAGGGTGTTACCCTTCACAGCATAAACTTCGCTCCAGATCAAAATTTCTTGTTCAGCCTACCGTGGCACTGACTCGGACTCTCTATTGGTCACAAAGACTTTTGGCCCCCCCATCCTATTCTAACCACCTCTGGCCAGCTTTTCCAGGTGTGATTACAACCTCTGAGGGTTTAGAGCCTGAGGTACTCACCTTATACAAGTACTTGGGAGTATGGCTAGACGGTGCACTGTCCTTCTCTCAGCACATATGAAAGCTGCAGGCTAAAGTTAAATCTAGACTTGGTTTCCTCTATCGTAATCGCTCCTCTTTCACCCCAGCTGCCAAACTAACCCTGATTCAGATGACCATCCTACCCATGCTAGATTATGGAAACTTAGTTTATAGATCAGCAGGTAAGGGTGCTCTCGAGCAGCTAGATGTTCTTTACCATTCGGCCATCAGATTTGCCACCAATGCTTATTTTGCTTATTTATAAAACCCTCTTAGGCCTCACTCCCCCCTATCGGAGATATCTACTGCAGCCCTCATCCTCCACATACAACACCCGTTCTGCCAGTCACATTCTGTTAAAGGTCCCCAAAGCACAGGGTCGCTCCTCTTTTCAGTTCGCTGCAGCTAGGGACTGGAACGAGCTGCATCTAACACTCAAACTGGACAGTTTTCATTCAAATCCTCAATCATGGACTCTTACTGACAGTTGTGGCTGCTTTGCATGATGTATTGTCTCTACCTTCTTGCCCTTTGTGCTGTTGTCTGTGCCCAATAATGTTTGTACCCTGTTTTGTGCTGCTACCATGTTGTGCCTCTGCCATGTTGTTTTGCTACCATGTTGTTGTCATGTTGTGTTGCTGCCATGCTGTGTTGTCATATGTTGCTGCCATGCTGTGTTGTCATATGTTGCTGCCATGCTGTGTTGTCATATGTTGCTGCCATGCTGTGTTGTCATATGTTGCTGCCATGCTGTGTCGCCATGCTGTGTTGTCATATGTTGCTGCCATGCTGTGTTGTCATATGTTGTCGCCATGCTGTGTTGTCATATGTTGCTGCCATGCTGTGTTGTCATATGTTGCTGCCATGCTGTGTTGTCATATGTTGCTGCCATGCTGTGTTGTCATATGTTGCTGCCATGCTGTGTTGTCATGTGTTGCTGCCATGCTGTGTCGCCATGCTGTGTTGTCATATGTTGCTGCCATGCTGTGTTGTCATATGTTGCTGCCATGCTGTGTTGTCATATGTTGCTGCCATGCTGTGTTGTCATATGTTGCTGCCATGCTGTGTTGTCATGTGTTGCTGCCATGCTGTGTCGCCATGCTGTGTTGTCATATGTTGCTACCATGCTGTGTTGTAATATGTTGCTGCCATGCTGTGTTGCTACCATGCTGTGTTGTCATGTGTTGCTGCCATGCTGTGTTGTCATCTTAGGTCTCTCTATATGTAGTGTTATGTTGTCGTGATGTGTGTTTTGTCCTATATTTTAATCAAATTTATTTAAAAAATGTATCCCAGTCCCCGTCCCCGCAGGAGGCCTTTTTCCTTTTGGTAGGCCGTCATTGTAAATAAGAATTTGTTCTTAACTGACTTGCCTAGTTAAATAACGGTAAAATTTAAAAAACAATTAAAGAGGAAGGGATAGTGGATGAGAAGATGCTCTTTGTGCACTTAAGAACAAATATATTAATTAATTATCAATTTATATAGAACAATGGATGTGTGTGTGTGTTACCTTCCATGTGTTGTTCTTCAGGGCAGGGTATATGTGATTCTCAAGCAGTTGCTGTGGCTCTAGCTCGTGGACTCCCAGCCTCCTGAGCAGCTCTCGGATCTGCTGGCTCTCCAGTGGTTCCACACAGGAAAGCAGAGATGGGTGGACCACACACACATCCCTGTACAGTGCTCCATATACACCTAGAGGAGAGGAGGGAGAGAGTGGAACTATATCAAACATAGGTTCAAATTGGCGATGCAGAAGAAATGGCTTAATTAAGAAGCAGTAGCACTCTTACCGAGTAGAGGCACCAAACAAGTTTAGAGGAAGAAGACTTACATCACAGCATGGAAGTGTATTATTTATAGACACTCTTAAAGTAGGGCCGGGACGATACCAGTATCGCAATCTTTTTTCCTTGGCAAAAATGAAAACACGAAGCAGCCCAAACTCTTTGGTCCTTGAGTTGTATGTATGTAAAATATTGTGTGCTATAGCTTGGAAAATAAATACATGTGACTGGATGATGACATAATGATGTTTGTTTCCAACATTAGGGCTGTTTTCCTAAAGAAGTTAAACCCGTTTCAAGTTTTGTTTCCTTGCCGCGATACTAACTAGTATGGTGATACTGGTATCGTCCTGGCCCTGCTCTGAAGCTGCTTTTGGGTTATTTTTGTCAATGTGCTGTCAATGTGATACCACCTCTGCGCCTCTCTGTGTGTGCGTAAGGACATGTGGGGAAGAGAAAACACCACTCTTGACGTCAAGCTCTCAAGCCCTTACAGGGGGGTAAGTAGTCTTTGATGGAACAATCTGACTCAGCTTCCATTTTCAAACCTACTACCACAAATATCTCTTACAGTTACAACCCTGAATATACCACCAGCTGGTTAAGATGAGACGGGTCAGAAACACAACAGGACCACAACGTGCAGAGCAGTAGACTTTGAAAAAATATTTAAGAACTGTCTATTTTCCCAAGTGAACTACACTGAACAAAAATATAAAACACAACATGTAAAGTGTTGGTCCCATGTTTCATGAGCTGAAATAAAAGATCACAGAAATGTTTCCATAAGCATAAAAAGCTTATTTTTCTAAAATGTTGCCATGTTACCTGTGTTGTTGTGATTATTGGTCTCAGTCATGGGGAAGAAGACTCCCTCTCCGCTGAGTGCCACCATGCGCCCGTCAGCCAGTGGGATTATGGGTAGATCTCTGAGGGTGGTCAGGATAGAGTCTGTCTCTCCGTAGCCCTGCTCCAACGCACGGAAGTTACACACCAACAACCTGGCCAGATGACGCAGGCCTGAGTCTGATACACAGAGACGGAGATAGAGAGGGGGTTTGGTCCATCACAAAGAAAAATAAACAATGCACGCGCGCGTACACACACACACAGAGACAGACAGACACACACACACCACCCTCCCCTCACCTGAGTTGACACCATCTCCCTGCAACAGCTCCTTGGCCATGGCGGTTGTTACTGTGGTGACGTCACTCCCTCTCAGGCGTCGTACTCCCAGGTGAGTGAGCAGGGATAGGGGCGGGACTGGCAGCAGGCCCGGATGCAGATAGGAGAGAGACAGGTGTCTGTTAAGCTCCTCTGCACCGATCACGTCGCGAATGACAGGGTCCTGACACACAGCGACCTGGGAGGGTAGCTTGTAGACCACAGAACCATCTGGAGAGGAGAGAAGATGGAGACAGGAGACAGGAGTCAGATGATTTTATTTATTCTTATTTTATCAGGTGAGTTGACTGAAAATACATTCTCATTTACAGCAACAACCTGGGGAAAGTTACAAAAACATAGTAAAAATACATACTTGATACAGGCACATGATGGTTACATGAGCAGGAAGATGAAGATTTACTCAAATCTAATTTTATTTGTCACATGCGCGGAATACAACACCTTAACCAACAATATCGTTTTAAGAAAAATAAGAGTTAAGAAAATATTTACTAAATAAACAAAATATAAAGTTGACTTACGGATAGAGATAGAAGCATGGAGAACGAGAGAGACAGAAAGAGGGGTACAGAGGTAGGGTACCTGTGTTGAGTGTGGGTAGGAAGGCCTTTCCCTTGAGCAACTGTATAATCTGCCCGGCGACAGGCTTGAAGAAGTCGAGCACCTCGTCAGGCAGAGGGACAAACTGCAGGAAATGACATAGGCCCTTCAGCCCACTGAACTCTGGGTGATCCTGGAGAGGAGAGGTGAGAAGATGAGACGGGTCAGAAACACAACGTGCAGAGCAGTAGTAAATGATTTTGTTCATCATCTCCCTCCTTTCTCTTACACTGAAGACGTCCATGGCGCGTAAGAACAGTTGGGGGATCTCAGAACGGAGCCACTGGTTCCATGAGCTATCTCTGTCCACATCCTCACGAGAAGAAGGAATGTCAAAGTCACCTGGAGTGAAAGAGGGAAAAAAACAGTTTGAAAAGTATTTGGAAGGCATGGTACGAGTTTGTAAGGTATTACTGCAAGGATGCATTTTAAATGGGCAATTTGGGTGAACATTGAGGAGAGCACCAGCGTGTGTGTAACCTTGGATGATGAAGCGGAAGCCGAAGCTTCGGAGAGGCAGGAAGGCGAAGACGGGCTGCTTCTGGGGCGGGGCTTGGATGTCACTTCCTGTGAGGTCATCACCCAGCTGGAAGGCCAGGGCAAGCTCAGTGGATTCCACTTCATCTTTGATCTAATGGGGAAACATATCACTGTAACACCATGATCATCATTACATTTGGCACTTACTAATAGTTCCTTTTCGCCTCCCTTCGAAATAATCACTGATCTGTCTTCAATTGATCTGTGAAGGCCGTGGAGCCTTGCTTTTACCCTTCCCATGAAGTTAGATTAGTAAGCCCTCATGGACGAGAGGAAAGGAAAGTACTCAAACACAGGAAATCACCAGGCAGTCACTGAGACAAGTGCTCTGTTTTGCCACTGATCAGAGGACAACTCCCACAGAGAGACGAGAGAATACCTGAAAAAGATTTGAGTTTGAACATTGACTATAAACAGCCTTTCAATATGCACTGTCACAATGGGAACCCCATTAAAATTAGCCTCACTGTTTTCGATAAACCATGTAACATCTGTGAGTCTGTTCATTCTCTGATGTGTCTCTACTGTTGCATAACCTCACTGCAGGTAACTGGCAGCTGGCTCTCTGAGGGGAGAGAGGGTGGAGGGATAAAGAAGAGAGAGAGAGGGGGGGGGAGCGAGAGAGAGAGAGAGAAATAAAGAGGGAGAGAGAGGAAGAGGGGAAGAGAGAGAGACAGAGATAAAGAGAGGGATGGGGGAGAAGGGAAGCCAGACTGAAAAAAGGCAATTCTATCAGGCACATCAACAAAACGTGTCTGTGCCTGGTCTTTCATGTCAAATATTCCTCCCAGCAGTGGAAATTAATTCACTACACCTTCCTAATGAGAGAGCCTGCATGTCTGACAGAGAGCAGACGAAGCTTTCCGTCTCAGCGGTGCAGACAGAGGAACACTTACATAACACACACACACACAGACGAGGAGATGAGAGGATCATTGTGTGTGTGTGTGTGTGTGTGTGTGTTACCTTGGTGGGGTGCAGTGTGTGTTTGACCACCAGCCAGCGTTCTGTTCCCTCAGTGTGTTCCACCTCCAGGACGCTGTGACTCAGGTCTCTACGCGTCATGGTCACCATCCGCTTCTCAGCCTGGCCAGGAAAACACAGAGAGAGAGATAAGTCAGATGTCAGCAAACAACAGTCCAGTCTGAAGTCAACTCCTTGCCTCTACCGCTCGGTGTTTGTACATTGGAAGCAATATGGTGGAAGCTCCTCTAAGCCTATTGAAAGGCGTGGTGGAGCCATGACCTTTGTGAATGTGTTACCTGGTTGTAGATGGTGATAGATCGTAGACGATGTAGGAAGAGCAGCAGAGAGGGGTGGACATCGTGGAACAGGTTTCTGGTCTGGTAGCACTCTGAGCGCAGCGGCAGACAGATCTTAGTGGTCCAGCTGACAGAACACAAACATTCAACATTGATGTGACTGCCTCTACATAGTAAATTACCGAGTATAGACGGTTAGAGAGTTTTCATCTATATTTTTCGTAGCCGTCTATTTACCACCATAAACCAATGTTGGCACTAAGAACGCACTCAACGAGCTGTATAGGGCCATAAGCAAAAAATAAAATTCTCATCCAGAGTTGCCGCTCCTAATGGCCGGTGATTTTAATGCATGAAAACGGAAATCCATTTTCTCTCAATTTTACTAGCATGTCATCGGTGCAACAGAGACAGAAAAAAACTCTACATCCCCTCTACTCCACACACAGAAACTCATACAAAGCTCTCCCTCCATGTGTCAAATCTGACCATAACTCTATCCTCTCTATTCCTGCTTGCAGACAAAAACTCTAACAGGAAGTACCAGTGATGCGAGCAATACGGAAGTGGTCTGATGAAGTGGATGCTAACCTACAGAACTGTTTCGCTAGCATGCTTATTAGCAAGACAGGAAAATTGTCTGATTCACACACTTATCAAGAGAACATCCCTGGTCATCCCTACTGCCTCTGATCTGGTAGACTCACTCAACACATGCTTCGTTTGTAAATTATGTCTGAGTGTTAGAGCATGCCCCTGTCTATCTGTTTGGTTTGGTTTGCTTTATACAGACTGGAATATGTTCCGGGAATCATCCGATGGCATTGAGGAGTTAACCACCTTAGTAACAGGCTTTATTAATAGGTGCATCAACGACATCGTCCCCACAGTGACCGTACGAACATATCCCAACCAGAAGCCATGGGTTAAAGGCAAACTACGCACTGAGCTAAAGGCTAGAGCTGCCGCTTTCAAGGAGCAAGACGCTAATCTGGACGCTTAAAAGATATCCCGCTACGCACTCTGACAAAACATCAAACAAGGAAAACCGTCAATAAAGGAGCAAGATCGAATCCTACAAAACCGGCTCTAACGCTCATTGGGTGTGGCAGGGCTCGCAAACTAACCGTGACTAGAAAGGAAAATCCAGCCGCGAGCTGTCCAGTGATTCAAGCCTATGAGATAAATACCTTTTATGCTCATTTGGAAGCAAAGAAAACTGAACCATGCGTGAGAGTAGGGCTGTTACGGTAACCGTATTACCGCCACACCAGCAGTCCCGAGTCATGACCACAGTCAAATTCCACGTGACCGTTGAGTCAAGGTAACTAGGCTTCTCCAAAACTGTGATGCTGCTGACAGTCATTAGTAGCCTAACAAATTTGCTCACTGCCAATGGCCTCGCTAATAGCCTGGTACTCAGCTCTCTATTGTCTCTCTAATCACTCTGACATCAATGAATGAAATCGAAAATCAAATCAAACACTTCATGAGAGCCCATAAACGCATGTTGAGCAAGATTTCTATAGGCTATGCATTTGATTGTTTTCTCAGAGTTTTGATGACCTCTTAAAAATAAAATAAAAAGGAGGATCCCATCAGTTTTCTATAGGCTAGTCAGGGCTCTCCAACCCTGTTCCTGGAGCGCTACCCTCCCGTAGGTTATTTAGCTCCAATCCCAGTTGTAACTGACATGAATCATCTTATCAACCAGCTAATTATTAGAATCAGGTGCGCTAGATTCGGATTGGTATGAAAACCTATAAGACTGTAGCTCTCTGGGAACAGGGTTGGATAGCCCTGGGTCTACTATATTTATTTCTCAACTTTACTAATATTAAGTATATTGCTTCACTTTACAACTGGAGTAGCCTACCTGGCTGGCATGAAAATGAACCATTGGAAAAGCACCCTCCATTCTCTATTTAAGTGTATACAGATGACATGCATTTTGTTCCCATCCCCCTGTTCCGACAGGTGCATGATAATGGCACATTCTAAATCAAAACTAATTTTGATTAGCAAAATGCTTGTGAGTCCAGGCTCTGGCAGGGCCACTCAAGGACATTCAGAGATTAATCCCGAAGTCACTCCTGCATTGTCTTGGCTGTGTGCTTAGGGTCGTTGTCCTGTTGGAAGATTAACCTTCGCCCCCAGTCTGAGGACCTAAGCACTCTGGAGCAGGTTTTCATCAAGGATCTCTCTGTACATTGCTCTGTTCAACTTTGTCTTGATCCTGACTAGTCTCCCAGTCTCTGCGGCTGAAAAACATCCCCACAGCATGATGCTTCACCGTAGTGATAGTGCCAGTTTTCCTCCAGACATGACACTTGGCATTCAGGCTAAATCTTGGTTTCATCAGACCAGAGAATCTTGTTTCCCATGGTCTGACAGCCCAGGCAGGCTGTCATGTGCCTTTTACTGAGGAATGGCTTTCGTCTGGCCACTCTACCACAAAGGCCTGATCGGTGGAGTGCGTCTGAGATGGTTGTCATTCTGGAAGGTTTTCCCATCGCCACAGAGTAACTCTGGAGCTCTGTCAGAGTGACCATTGGGTTCTTGGTCACCTCTCTGAGATGGGTGTGCCTTTCCAAAACAAGGGTGTGCCTTTCCAAATAATGTCTAATCAATTGAATTTACCACAGGTGGACTCCAATCAAGATGTTGAAACATTTCAAGGATGATCAATGGAAACAGGATGCACCAGAGCTCAAATTCAAGTCTCATTGCAAAGGGTCTGAATACTTAGGTAAATAATATGTTTTTTATTTGTAATACATTTGCAAACATTTCTAAAAACCTGTTTTTGCTTTGTCATTATGAGGTATTGTGTGTAGATGTTTATTTAATAAATTTTAGAATAAGGCTGTAACAAAACAAAATGTGGAAACAGTCAACGGGTCTGAATACTTTCTGAATGCACTGTATATTTCAGTCATAACTGTAACTCAGCCACTCGGGAACTCGTCTTGGTAAGCAGCTACATTTGGCCTTGTGTTTAGGTTATTGTCCTGCTGAAAGGTGAATGTGACATAAAATCTGGAAAAAAGTGATGGCGTGTGAATACTTTCTGAAGGCACTGTATACTATTTAGAATATGTAAAGACAAGATTCAATTGAGAATAGCATGATGGGTGAGAATGATGCCCATCGTGTGCAGTCTAAGGCAAGAAACAACACATGCCTTTTTTCCTTGACTTTTTCAAATCATAGTCACATGCAACATGTTGCCTAGCCCAAAGGCCTATATGTTTTGATAAGGTTTGTTTCGCAACTAAAGTGGCCAAATAACTCCAAAACATAGCCTATAGGCCTATGATCCATAGCCTACAGAGCCACACAATTGCGCAATGACTGGCCACTATTTAAAAAAGGATCCCAGCTTTCTCGTGGTGCTATATTTATTGGTCAATTCTTAAAATGAAGCACATTAATCTGCTTAACAACTGGTGCTATTCAAGTGCTGGCTGCAGATGACTTTTTGTGAGCCATTCTAAATAAAAAACGATTTCACACATATTAGTAGGTTTTATGTAAAGACCAGATTAAATTGAGAATAGTCTGATGGGGTGAGAATATTATCAAGCGCTTGTCAAATTGGGAATGCGACTGATGAAGTGTCTGCGCAAGAAACAGAGCAGAAGTCATGCCTTTCATGAGACTTTTATCAAATCATCAGTCACATCAAGCAGCTTTAGAATGTATTTTTTTTAAATCACACCACAGCCTAACATTTGAGTCACAAATAAAGTTGCATAAATTACTCTAAATTAAGCACAAAATAGCCACATGTGCACTGACATTCTTGCGCTGGAGTCTACCCACACACTCGCTGGAGTCTACCCACACACTTGCACACACTGCACTGACACGCCGACACACAAACATACGCGGAGCACACACGCATGTTGACGCCGCACACACACTTTCACATACTCTGCTGCTAGTTTATTCTCTATCCTGATTACCTAGTCACTTTTACCCCTACCTACATGTACGTATTACCTCAACTACCTCGTACCACAGCACATTGACTCAGTGCCGGTGGTTCATGTAGAAAGCCTCGTTACTGTTATTTTATGCAGGGAACAATAAAAGGCCACTCTAAAATGTGCACATTTTCCTAACTTTGACTCTGCATTGGAAGCAACTCGTAAATAAGAATTTCACAGTAATGTCTACACCTGTTGTATTAAGCGCACATGACAAATCAAATTAGACTTTACTACTAGACACACCTGGTGTAGGTATGTGTTGTCACTCAGGTGTGTGTGTGTTTTACCTGGTTTTAGATTATGCCATTAGACTCACCTGGTGCGTGTGTGTTGTTGGCCAGGTGTGTGTGTAGTCAGTTTGTTGTACGTGAGCGATGCCACCACTAACCTGGTGTGCGTGTCGTCAGCCAGGTGTGTGAGAGATACCACCACTAACCTGGTATGTGTGTGGTTGGCCAGGTGTGTGTTGAGAGGTCTCTCGTCGTCGACCCAGTGTGGCAGGATGTATCCCATGGGGCCACTGGTCTTGTCGAAGCACAGATGGAATCCGTTAGAGTGGATCTCAGGACAGTCAGTCACCTTGAACACGGATTTAAAACCTATTCCCTTCTGACCTAAGGAAGGAGAAAGATGTGGAGAAACCGTTGAGAAAATACTTTTGGTGCACCTCAGATCTGGTCTTAGATTGGTTACCAATAGGGTTTCAAACTCTTTTAGCTGTTACCTATGTATCCGTATTTGTGTTTGCCCTTGGTGCTGCGGCCCACGTCACAGATGGCCCGGATGTTTTTCTCCTGGAAGCCTGTCTCGTTGTTTAGGACAGTCACACAGTCTTTCTCCACAACAAAGGCCAGCGCAGGGACAGGGCCCCCCTCTGTCGGGTAACTGTTATCATCAGCATTCTGTGAATAGCACAATGAAGAAAGCACATTCTAAGTGCATTGCATACAGTAGATCTCAAAACACCTGGATGAGCTCAGGCAGAGAGAGAGAGAGCGAGAGGGATAAAGGGATAAACAAGACAGAGGAGAGGGGGAGAGAGAGACCGAGAGAGAAACGAAAGCGAGAGAGGGAGACAGAGGAGAGAGTCAAGTCACCTGTATGAGTTCCAGCACAAAGTGTGTGTCTTTGCTGTAGAGTTCAGTGGACAGCCGGTCCAGACTGCGCCCCAGCCTCTCCTGGTGAACAGTCATCAACCTCTGACCCTCCTCATTTAGCTCTACTCCAATGCCAAACTCACTCTTCCTGTAACAGACAGCATTGTGAAACCAGGTTAGTGTTTCTATTCATGCAATGTATCATTTTATGCATTAGGCAGTATAAAGACAAACCTGATGTCATCAATTATGTCCTTGTGGCAATCCACTCTGCTCTCTGATTGGCTATCAGCGTTGTCCGCTTTCTCAGGCTCAGCCAATGACTTCCCTTCCTTCCAGGCTTCCTCTCCGTCACTCTCGGGGTGTGTGTCTCCGAGTGTCTCAGAGGTCAGCTCATATAATTCATCATCATCATCATCATCACAGCCATCTGAAGGATGAAGATCTGTTAGAAATCTGACTGTATTTTGACTACTAGGGATGTGACAAATGTAACATGTATCTTAACGTTTAAACCAGGGGCTGGAACCAAAATATATATTTTTCGTTTTGTTCTGAATAGAACCACAATTTTTTTTGTTTCGTTCAACTGTTCCGACCAGCAAAATAAAGTTTTGAACCAGTTTGAACCCCAAAAAGTACCGGTTTGTATCGTTTCTTTCTGTTCCTTTTTCAACCTGTGAAATCAACAGATTATTTTTTTTTACATTTAGCTTATTAATACCCCCCTAGAGAGCTAGAGCAGTGTTTGTCAGACCATGAGACATCTGCGATGAAAGGTGACAGAGCTAGAGCGGTGTTTGTCAGACCATGAGACATCTCGAAAATCAGTCTTCTCACAAAATCGCCTGTAGCATCTGAACGGTTTGGCCTAGAAACTATACTGAACAAAAATAAATGCAACATACATACATTTAAAAGATTTTACTGAGTTACAGTTCATATAAGGAAATCAGTCAATTTAAATAAATTAATTTATTCATAAATTCAGGCCCTAATCTCATTTTGACATTATGGGGTATTGTAAGTAGATTGATGAGCAAAATGTTTTATTTAATACATTTTAGAATAAGGCTGTAACGTAACAAAATGTGGAAAAAGTCAAGGGGTCTGAATACTTTCTGAATGCACTGTATGAGCAAGAACTGTTGAAAGCACATGACCTACCAAGTGTCAGCAAAAGAAGAAAAAGCCGAGGAAGCTCCTACAGAAGTTAGTGAAAAGGCATTAGTGACATACGCAATTGCCATTTAATGGAGTTCCACACTTTATATAGATTTATCAAGCCACTTGGATCGAAGCAGGGCTGCCGACGAAAAAGACCATGAGTTGCCTCCCAAGTGGCACAGCAGTCTAAGGCACTGCAACGCAGTGTTGCGGCGTCACTACAGCCTGGGGTTCGATCCCAGGATGTCATTAACGGCCGTGACTGGGAGTCCCATAGGGTGGTGCACAATTTTGCCCAGTGTCGTCCGGGTTAGAGGAGGGTTTGGCCGGGGGGGGGGGGGGCTTTACTTGGCTCATCGCGCTCTATGAGCCAAGTAAAGCCCCCCCCCCAACTGCTTGTGGTGGGCCGGGCGCCTGCAGGCTGACCTCGGTCGTCAGGTGAACAGTGTTTCCCCCGACACATTGGTGCGGTTGGCATCTGGGTTAAGCGGGCGGGTGTTAAGAAGCGTGGTTTGGCGGGTCATGTTTCAGAGGAATCATGACTCGACCTTCGCCTCCCGAGCCAGTTGAGGAGTTGCAGCGATGAGACAAGATTGAAATTGGGGAGAAAAAGGGGGTAAAAAAAAGTCAGCATCTTGTGTGACCACCATTTGCCTCATGCAGGGCGACATGTCCTTCGCATAGTTGATCAGGCTGTTGATTGTGGCCTGTGGAATGTTGTCCCACTCCACCTCAATGGCTGTGCAATGTTGCTGGAAATTGGCGGGAACTGTAACACGCTGTCGTACACGTCGATTAATTAAGGCATATTTCATGTTTTCATAACGATCGGTAATCGGCCTTTTTGGACGCCGATTATGGCCGATTACATTACACTCCACGAGGAGACTGCGTGGCAGTCTGACCACCTGTTACTCGAGTGCAAACAAGGAGCCAAGGTAAGTTGCTAACTAGCATTAAACTTACCTTATAAAAAACAATCAATCTTCACATAATCACTAGTTAACTACACATGGTTGATGATTTTACTAGTTTAATTATCCGATTACATTGCACTCCACGAGGAGACTGCGTGGTAGCAAGGAGCCAAGTTAAGGTGCTAGCTAGCATTAAACTTATCTTATAAAAAAATCTTAAGATAATCACTAGTTAACTACACATGGTTGATGATTTTACTAGTTTAATTAGCTTGTCCTGCGTTGCAAATAATCAAATGTTAATTTACCAGCCTACTTCACCAAACGGGTGCCGATATAACGAGCGCATTCGCAAAAAAAGCACCGTCGTTGCACCAATGTACCTAACCATAAACATCAATGCCTTTCTTAAAATCAATACACAAGTATATATTTTTTAATCTGCATATTTAGTTAAAGAAATTCATGTAAGCAGGCAATATTAACTAGGGAAATTGTGTCACTTCTCTTGCGTTCTGTGCAAGTAGAGTCAGGGTATATGCAGCAGTTTGGGCCGCCTGGCTCGTTGCGAACGGTGTGAAGACCATTTCTTACTAACAAAGACCGTAATTAATTTGACAGAATTGTCCTTATTATGACATAACATTGAAGGTTGTGCAATGTAACAGCAATATTCAGACTTGGTTGCCACCCGTTTGATAAAATACGGGACGGTTCCATATTTCACTGATAGAATAAACGTTTTGTTTTCCCAAAATTGGAGTTTCCATATTCTACCATATTAATGACCTAAGGCTCGCATTTCTGTGTGTTTATTATATTATAGTTAAGTCTATGATTTGAAATTTGGTAGGCAGCAGCAGGCTCGTAAGCATTCATTCAAACAGCACTTTCCTGTGTTTGCCAGCAGCTCCTCGCAATGCTTGAAGCACAGTGCTGTTTATGACTTCAAGCCTATCAACTCCAGAGATTAGGCTGGCAATACTATAGTGCCTATAAGAATGTCCAATAGTCAAAGGTATATGAAATACAAATGATATAGAGAGAAATAGTCCTATAATTCATATAATAACTACAACTTCTTAACTGGGAATATTGAAGATTCATGTTAAAAGGATCCACCAGCTTTCATATGTTCTCATGTTCTGAGCAAGGAACTTAAATGTTAGCTTTTTTACATGGCACATATTGCACTTTTACTTTCTTCTCCAACATTTTGTTTTTGCATTATTTAAACCAAATTGAACATGTTTCATTATTTATTTGAGGCTAAATTGATTTTATTGATGTATTATATTAAGTTAAAATAAGTGTTAATTCAGTATTGTTGTAATTGTCATTATTACAAATACATTTTTATTTATTTATTTTTAAACGAGCCGATTAATCGGTATCGGCTTTTTTTGGTCCTCCAATAATCGGTATCGGTGTTGAAAAATCATAATCGGTCGACCTCTAATATTCATGGCAAAAAACCCCAAAAAATATGCATATCTCTTCCTACTAACGTTACAGCATTGTTGAATTAGGTATTTGTAAATAAAAACATCCCTTTATGATGATGATCGGAGCCTGTTTGGAGTAGTTTTGTGATAACTGCACTGCAATTGTAATTTTTTTGTAAATAATAATAATTTTGGTTAGGGATTTTCTAAAACTCACCTGCATGCTGTGGCTGAGTGGGGTGGGAGGAGTCAGAGCTGTAGTCCTCTGGGAACTCCTCATCCTCACTGAGAGTCTGAGAGAGACTTTTGCTCACAGAATCCACAGGAGCAGGCTGGAGATAAGATAAGAAAGAGCGAAGGGGGAAGATTTTTTACAAAGCAAAAAAGTGGAGCTTTACACTGTATAAAAACAAAACGCCAACAGATAAAAAAACAATGGACAATATTCAATTCATGAAATAAATTTAAATTTTAGATATAAACTGAATTGACCCCATCACTTATGGTAATCTCCCCTGTTCTGACCTTGGTCTGGTCGGCTGGTGGTGTTTGGGCCTGGTTCTGGCTCTGGTTTAGGTCCTGGTTCTGTGGTGGGCTGAGCTTGGTGTGGTAGTCCTTGACCCAGTCTGTGATGCCAAGCACGATGCCCAGCTGGTGCAGACAGTTGAGGTGGCGCAGGTTGGACCGGGCTGTAGACAGCAGCACCGCTTTAGACTTGGCCTGGCCACCCAGCACCCGAGAGAAGGGCTCCAGAAACACCTGAAAGGAGGGGGGTGGAGAGAGGTTATACAGATCCAAATTGATTACAGAATTTCTTTCCACTCATGGCTGGCTTTGAATATGAACTGTAGGGCTCCCTTTTGGGCCCTGGTCAAAAGTAACACAGTATAAAAGGAATAGGGTGCCATTTCAGACACAACCTGTGACTTGAACGCTGACCTGTTGCAGCAAGGCCCGGCAGGTTCTGGTGGGGATGCGGATCAGACAGTCCAGGAGGAAGAGAGCCACAGAGCTGAAACACGACCCGTCCTCCTCAGCCCGTGACAGATCTGAAGAAACATCTTATAAATTATTTATATATATAAAATATTCTTATTGGACTTCTGTTCACAACCACCCCACCACCCTCACACAGACTTTACAGAGATCCTAGGGCACAATACAACTTTTGTCCGATTGCGATTTATCCCCAAATTCTGGTTTCTCCGTTTTCGTTTTCAAGGTTTATGTTTTCTCAAAATGTTTTCAGGTTTTGCTCTCAATTTTAGGGCTAGACATTCGGGGCTGCCGCTGGCCCGGCAACATCTGCTGAGCACACCGGGCCAGTTAATCAAGCTTTCATATGGCCGTATATTTGTATTTAATCCTTTACGTTTGACACTCAAACTTGTTATCAACCTGCATCCGGTTTCCAAGCGGAGTCAAGAATGTCAAAGCCTTCCCTCTCTGTCTCGAGTGAGCCCCGCCTCAGTACGTTCTAAATACTCACGCCAGAGTCGTCATCAATTCAGAGTTGAACACAGGATAAAAGTCCCCACCTGCTTTTCAGTCTTTTTTTAAATATCAGACATCCTACACCGCAATGTCATTATTAGCAAAAAAAGGTTTACGTAGGCCTAGGCCTACCTACATGTAGCTAGCTACCTGATCACCGACAACAATGAGACAGCCTATAGGGAGGAGGTGAGACCTGGTCGTGTGCTGCCAGGACAACACCCTCTCCCTCAACGTGATCAAGACTAAGGAGATGATCGTGGACTACAGGAAAAGGAGGGCTGAGTACTTCCCCATTCTCATCGACGCAGCTGTAGTGGAGCAGGTTGAGAGCTTCAAGTTCCTTGGTGTCCACATCACCAACAAACTATCATGGTCCAAACACACCAAGTCGTGAAGAGGGCACGACAACACCTATTTTCCCTCAGGAGACTGAATAGATTTGGCATGGGTCCCCAGAACCTCAAGAAGTTCAACAGCTGCACCATCAAGAGCATCCTGACTGGTTGCACCACCGCCTGGTATGGCAACTGCTCAGGCTTCGGTCGCAAGGAGCTACTGAGGGTAGTGCGTACCAAGCTTCCTGCCAACCAGGACCTCTGTACCATAGAGTCACTTTACCCCTACCTACATGTACATATTACCTCGACTAACCTGTACCCCCGCACATTGACTCGGTACCGGTACCCCCTGTATATAGCCTTATTGTTATTTTATTGTTGCTCAAATCTTTTACTTTAGTTTATTTAGTAGATATTTTTCTATACTATATTTTCTTAAAACTGCATTGTTGGTTAAGGTCTTGTAAGTAAGCATTTCACAGAAAGGTGTCAGCACGTGACAAATACAATTCTTGGCCGAAGCCAGTAATTTCCTCATTCGGCCAGTAGTTTCACCTGGTACTGGTCCGGTGTGTCACTGGCAAATTTACTTGAATGTCAAGCCCTGGAAATCACAATTTTTTCTTAGAAAAAGAACATAAGTAGATGTTCTAAGTCCACAACAATGCTTAAACCACATCAGGAGACCACTGGAGGTATGGGAAAAATCTAAGAAACATTTATTTTTGGGTGTAGTTACCCTTTAATTTAATGCAAGCGCACACCAGGAAGATACCTTTTAGGTGAGAAATGTTTCTGTAGCACTCATAGACACTGGATTGATGCAAATAATCATGATATCAAGTTTCCAATCGCCTTCTTACCTTCCTTCGCTACCGCCGCCGCAAGAGAGCTCTCCATGTGATTGGCCAGGAGGGCAGTGGGGGCGTTGGCTGTCCCATCAGCCACCACCATGGAGACCAGGTGTCCTGCTGTGCCCACGGGGTCAAGGGTCATGGCTGCCTGGGAGAAGAGCTTGTCCCCTGTAGAGGTGGTGACCCGCAGGAGAACACCTGGGGACACCTCCAACGCTGACAGGTCTGTGCTCGCTGCCCCACAACAGATGGACATGTCATGTATATTTATTATATCAATTTTGTACCGATGTTCAATTTAGAACAAAAAAAAACGAAATGTCTGTATATAAGCCTACCAACATGATCAAACATTATTGGCCATCAACAGATACATTACTAACAGTAACACTACAACCCCAGTCTAAGACTGTAGGGGCTAGGGGGTCAATTTGCAATTGCTATGTATGGTTCCTACCAGCGTTCCTATCAATGAAGTCCTTAAGGGGTCCGTGGCGGGGCCTGAAGACCAGCTCCCACTGGCTCCACTGACCCAGCTCATCCAGTAGAGGGCAGGAGAGGAGACAGGACAAGGCCTGGGTCTGAGATACCTCCCCTAGGATACCCACCGTCTGCTGGGCCTCACCTACACTACTGCTACTGCTGGGGGGGAGAAGGGGTAGAGTAATAGAGCATGGAAGGAGTGAGAGAAAGAGTGAACAGGGGTTTAAGATAAGTGAAAAGGAGATTGACATTTGATTTGATCAGTCCAATTAAAGGCCGACTTTACACCCAATCTGCCTCCAACATTCCACTGTACTGTACTGTAGGAGATAGTCCCAAATGGTACCCTATTCCCTACATAGTGGAGGGATAGTGCACTATATAGGGAATAGCGTGCCATTTGCATCTTACCTGGTGTCTCTGGGGAGCAGGGCTGCCTCGTAGAGCACATGGCTGAGCCCTCCTCCCAGACTGAGCTCTCTCTGGCGCTGCACCAGTCCCACCAAGGTCCTAAGAGGTCCCAGCCCCAGGTCTCGACTGTCCCTCACCCCGTAGTGGGCTCTCAGACACCACTCGATGTGGGACAGCTGGGAGAAAGACACCCACAGAGATAGAGAGATCAATAAACATGATCAGTACAGATTTTTAGAAGTTTTTTTAATGTACTTTTTAAAATCATAGCAATCAATAGGAGTGTGTGTGTGTGTGTGTGTGTGTGTATGTGTGTGTGTGTGTGTGTGTGTGTGACCACGCGTCTCACTCACCCCGTCTGGTTCGTTGGCTGATGTCGTGCCACACTGTTTGATAAACTCAAACACGTCTTGTCTGTTGGGTCTGAAGCCACATCCCTGGCCCTGCCAGTCCTGACCACCACCACCACTAGTGCTGCCCACAACCACAGCACTGCCTACTGTCTCCTGCAGGACCTTCACACAGACAAGAGGAGAGGATGGATTCATCAATACAGAATGAGAAGTATCAGGCTGTGTCTGAAATCACACCCTATTCCCTATTTAGTGCATCACTATTTAGTGCACTACTTTTGACCAGAGCACAGGCAAAAGGAGTGCACTATATAGAGAATAGGGTGCTATTTGGGACACGCAACTGCAGTCTAGAACGGTTCCTCTCCTCGCATCTTTATCCTCAAGACCACTGAAGGAAGAGGGGTGACGGGAGAGGAGAAGAACAGGAGAGTGATTGAACAGACAAAGATTAGAAGAGAAGTAGTTTATGTTACCTGAGCATGTTTGACCAGGAACTCCAGAAAGGAGCCCTGCTCCAGAGACGTGAACTCTGTGACCTGGAAGTGCTTGGCTAACTTCCTCTCCAGAGACGCCACATGGGCCAGGGTGAATGGAGAGCTGTGATTGGACAGGCTCTCCTTCAGGACCTGCTTGACTGCGGCTGAGACACACACACACGTAAACACAAAGGTCACTGCCCATGAACAACCATGGGAACTACATTGTGCGGCTGGGTCACTTTGTACATTGGTTGGGAGAGGAGATATACCCAGGCTACGCTACTGCTGAGGTTTTGTTTCATGAAGATGGAAGTGTCATATGATATGATAGTATTCTTTAATTAACAATTTCAAGATCCAGATTCCCAACCTACACTTAATCTTATCAATGATACGAAGTGAGACACTGATAATGAGAGATGTTAGCAGCTACCTTCGCTGGGTGGTGTGGCCTGTGTTTTCTCCTCAGCTCTCCTCTCCTGAGTGTGTCTGGCTGGCTTCTCTTTGGGCACCAGGTCCTGAGGGGCAGCCAGCGACCCCCCACAGATAGCCAGCTGGAACAAGGCCCTGGCCAGACGGTCAGCTGACACACGCAGCATGAAGTCCTGCACTGACTGGACAGGAAATGACAGCACACTCCGTCAGTCACATTACGGCATTAGAGAAAACCATAACCTCTGAGACACAAGACATCATCCTAAATAGGACGGTGTGGGCAGATTTGTTTGTCAAATAAAATGTGGGCCAGAAAAAAAAAGGGCAGTTATTTCTAAATATATAGGTCCACTATAATTCATACCTACTTTCAGGATTTAGACGTTCAAGTGTAGTCCAAAGTTGTCTTTTTATCCATATGAATCATTTCCACAAGACAACAAACATAAAACAGGACTGTTGTCCATCCCTGGCCTAGATAGTGCCAGAGGAACTCAGCCTACAAGTGTCTGGTTCCACTGTCAGAACTCCAGACAGTGGAACATATTCAACCCAGCATCAGGCTGAAACAGCTACAGCTGAAGCAGGCTAGCCAGCCAGCGTTTTGTTCCCTAACAACTTTTTCCTATGGCGTTGTTAAGGATTAGCCAATTAGCAAGTATTACTTATGGTGACATTTCCTTAATAAGCAGAGAAGAGACAGTTGCTCACACACTCATTTGACTGTGATCCACCTCTCTCTTACTCCCCCCCCTCTTGCTCATGGACCGAAGCAGGGGCTTAGTGGAATTGTCACCCAGTCTCAAATAAAAACCAGGGAATGATGTGACATGTCATGGGGGATAACCAGCTAAATCCCAAAGTTTTACACAAAGTCCCCTAGCAGAGAAAGAGGGATCAGAGCAGCCTTCTGAGGGGTAACAGAGAGAAGGTTAATGAGGTTTCTGGAAGACTTAGGTCAGAGGGAGGAGGGATTCTAGGGTCAGAGTTTGACCTTTAGAAATCTAAACATTTGTAACTGTTGGAGCCAGTTCCTATATTTCTTTTATGCAAATATTTGTTTATTAGGTCATATTGTGCCATTTAGATTAACTTAAAACCAGTTGCAAGATTTGAGACACATGTCTTACCTTGATCTTTTTAGTTTAAATGGAATATTGGATCCTTTGTTTACCTTGTACTTATCATTTTGGATTCTACAAATACACTTTCAAAGTTTTATTCATCAAACCATTGGATTCTTGACTTTCTATGGGATTTTGGATGTGCGTCTTAAATTGTGTAACTGGTTTTGCCACGGCTAATTAATTATTTTTTTTAAAGCAAGAGGGTTTAAGAAACACTGCATTTTCTGTGACAGTGATCATGCATTGGATTTCTGCCAGAAGTTGAAACACAGGCAATTTCTCTGTGCTTTGGATGTCTCACAGGGGGCAAACAGTGCATTTGAAAAGTATTAAGACCCCTGGACTTTTTCCAAATTTTCTTACATTACAGCCTTACTCTAAAATTGCTAGTCTTACTTTAAACTCTAAATTCTCAATCTACACAAACAATT
This sequence comes from Oncorhynchus clarkii lewisi, assembly GCF_045791955.1. Classification (NCBI taxonomy): domain Eukaryota; kingdom Metazoa; phylum Chordata; class Actinopteri; order Salmoniformes; family Salmonidae; genus Oncorhynchus; species Oncorhynchus clarkii. Next base: position 62,787,914 of record NC_092166.1, read on the forward strand.
CCCCATAATGACAAAGCAAAAACTTTTTATTTTTTATGTTTGCAAATATCACATTTACATAAGTATTTAGACCCTTTACTTAGTACTTTGCTGAAGCAACTTTGGCAGCGATTACAGCCTCGAGTCTTCTTCGGTATGAAGCTACAAGCTTGGCACACCTGTATTTGGGGAGTTTCTCCCATTCTTCTCTGCAGATCCTCTCAACCTGTCAGGTTGGATGGGGAACGTTGCTGCACAGCTATTTTCAGGACTCTCCAGAGATGTTCGGTCGGGTTCAAGTCCAGGCTCTGGCTGGGCCACTCAAAGACATTCAAAAACTACTCCCGAAGCCAGTCCTGCGTTGTCTTGTATGTGTGCTTAGGGTCGTGGTCATGTTGGAAGGTGAACGGTCACCCCAGTCTGTGGTCCTTAGCTCTCTGGAGCAAGTTTTCATCAAGGATCTCGCTGTACTTTTCTCTGTTCATCTTTCCCTCGATCCTGACTAGCCTCCCAGTCCCTGCCACTGAAACACATCCCGACAGCATGAGGCTGCCACTACCATGCATCATTGTAGGGATGGTGCCAGGTTTCCTCCACTCATGACGCTTGTCAATCAGGCCAGAGAGTTCAATCTTGGTTTCATCAGACCAGAGAATCTTGTTTCTCATGGACTGAGAGTACTTTAGGTGCCTTTCTGCAAACTCCAAGTGGGCAGTCATGTGCCTTTTACTGAGGAGTGGCTTCCATCTGGCTACTCTACCATAAAGGCCTGATTGGTGGAGTGCTGCAGAGATGGGAGAACCTTCCAGAAGGACAACCATCTCCACAGAGAAACTCTGAAGCGCTGTCAGAGTGACCATCGGGTTGTTGGTCACCTCCCTGACCAAGGTTCTTCTCCCCCAATTGCTCAGTTTGGCCGGGCGGCCAGCTTTAGGAAGAGTCTTGGTGGTTCCAAACATCTCCCATTTAAGAATGGAGGCCACTGTGTTCTTGGGGAACTTCAATACTGCAGAATTTTTTTGGTACACTTCCACAGATCTGTGCCTCGACACAATCCTGTCTTGGAGCTCTATGGACAATTCCTTCGACCACATGGCTTGGTTTTTGCTCTGACATGCACTGTCAACTGTGGGACATAGACAGGCGTGTGACATTCCAAGTCATGCCCAATCATTTGAATTTACCACAGGTGGACTCCAATCAAGTTGTAGAAACATTTCAAGGATGATCAATGGAAACAGGATTCACCTCAGCTCAATTTTGAGTCTCATAGCAAAGGGTCTGAATACTTATATAACTAAGGTATCTGTTTTTTTTTATTTTGAATACATTTACCTGTTTTCACTTTGTCATTATGGGGTATTGTAAGTAGATTGATGAGCAAAATGTTTTATTTAATAAATTTTAGAATAAGGCTGTAACGTAACAAAATGTGGAAAAAGTCAAGGGGTCTGAATACTTTCTGAATGCACTGTATGAGCAAGAACTGTTGAAAGCACATGACCTACCAAGTGTCAGCAAAAGAAGAAAAAGCCGAGGAAGCTCCTACAGAAGTTAGTGAAAAGGCATTAGTGACATACGCAATTGCCATTTAAAACTTCTCATGGATCAAATCCCGTTAGCGGGATCGATTTGACAACATCTGGTGAAATGGCAGAGCGCCAAATTCAAATTAAATTATTAGAAATATTTAACTTTCATACAATCACAAATGCAATACACCAAAATAAAGCTTAACTTCTTGTTAATCCAGCCACCGTGTCAGATTTCAAAAAGGGTTTACGGCAAAAGCAAACCATTATATTATCTGAGGACAGCACCCCATCAAACAAACACATGACAATCATATTTCAACCAGCCAGGCGCGACACAAAACTCAGAAATAACGATATAATTCATGTCTTACTTTTGAAGATCTTCCTCTGTTGGCACCCCAATATGTCCCAAAAACATCACAAATGGTAATTTTGTTTGATTAATTCCATTGTTAAACCCCCAAAATGTCAATTTATTTGGCGCGTTTGATTCAGAAAAAGACAGGTTCCAACTCGCCCAACATGACTACAAATTATCTAATAAATGACCTGTAATCTTGGTCCAAACATTTCAAACAACTTTCCTAATCCAACTTTAGGTATTTTAAAACGTAAATAATCGATAAAATTTAAGACGGGATAAACTGTGTTCAATAGCAGATAAAGTCAATGTGGAGCGAGCTTCAGGTTGCTCGACCAAAACAGAAGAGTCCACTTGGCTCTACACTCCGAAAGGAAAGGTCTACTTCTTCATTACTCAAAGGAAAAACATCAACCAATTTCTAAAGATCTAGTGGAAGCCATAGGAACTGCAAGCATATTTCTATTAAAACGGGCTTGTCTGATCATGCCGATTGGTATGAACCAAAACTATTGCTTTTCAAGGAATTTCTAGATCAAGTGAAAGGTGATTCCCACCTACAAAGTGTCATTGGTCCAGATGACATTATCTCTGTTGGATCAGAAAGTGCATCCAAGTCTAAAAATGACTCAGAATCGCGACGGGCCATTGATCTACACGACAGTATCTGCTGTATCCAAAAAAACTCATGTGCATCCAGAACAAGGTCACGTGCATCCAGAACAAGGTCACGTGCATCCAGAACAAGGTCACGTGCATCCAGAACAAGGCCACGTGCATCCAGAACAAGGCCACGTGCATCCAGAACAAGGCCACGTGCATCCAGAACAAGGTCACGTGCACCCAGAACAAGGTCACGTGCATCCAGAACAAGGTCACGTGCATCCAGAACAAGGTCACGTGCATCCAGAACAAGGTCACGTGCATCCAGAACAAGGTCACGTGCATCCAGAACAAGGTCACGTGCATCCAGAACAAGGCCACGTGCATCCAGAACAAGGTCACGTGCATCCAGAACAAGGTCAAGTGCATCCAGAACAAGGTCAAGTGCATCCAGTGCTAGAATGAGCACGCTGCTTTGAAAGCTAAAGCTGCAGTTTTGGAAAATAAACATGGAAGAAAGACAACTAAAGACAAAAAAGGGAATTCTTTGAAAAGGAAGCTGAGCTGGCTGCATCAGCTGCCAAAATGCAAGTTTAAGAGGAATGTGAAAAAGTCTCTGTTGCTCAAGCAATGAAAAGACCAGTGGATGACAGTAAAAGAGACTGGACCAAAGCTGAACACAAAGCCTATGAGGCTTCACAAGAAATGAGTGGCAAAAGAAACTGGACCGAATTTGACCACAACGCTTCTGAGGCATTCATGCAAATGATGGCACAAAACCCTGCACCAACATCACAGGGTTTACCTACTCCTACTGTGTACAGGATCACAACAGGGAGACCAAGCCATGGTGCACAAAGGCTACATTCTGCACGAAACATCATACAAGCACAGCAGCCACAGCAAACGTTAGTTAAAAGTGAGTGGTTAAAATAGTGAACCCCAGAGCCATGGTCATCTACAGGGTTTGCAGGCTTTGCTTCCCGCCCAGCTCTAACCCTCCCGATTAAACCAATGACCCAACCAAAGACCATCCAACCAACCATCCATAAGTTTTGTATTGCTGTCTTATGTTAATCATTTAATTAAGCAACCAATCACCTTGGTCATCTTGGGGTTGAAGACCCCGGATGCGTTGGTGAAGACCTCGAGCACGGCATCGGCTGCAGTCATGGTAACGTATTTCTTCCTCAGCTCGGCACTACCGACAGAGGAGAAGAGGACGGGACCCTGTGCTCCCTCCATCACGACCCTCTTCATCTTCCTCATCCTCTCCCCCACCTCCTCCTCCAACTCCCTCTGGATGGCCTCCCGGGCACGCTCCATACACACATGCTCTGAGCTCACCGCCTTCTGTAAGGTCTGGGGGAGGAGAGGGGAGAGACATGAATGAGATAATAACAATAATAATTATGTTATGTACGTTACTTCAAATAAGAGATTCATAACCTCTGACCATATTCCAACACTTGGAACTGACACCTCCGTGAAGCTCAAAACTTACGGCTATGGGCAGGCCCACGCTGTGTATACGAATGCCCAGTTCGTAGGGAGAGTCACAGCTATACTGGTCAGACAGGTGCTTCATAAACTCAGCCAGGTCCACCTTGGGCTTATTCTGTTTCCTCCTGAACACACGCAGACTCTGGAAGCAGGAGACAGGAAAACGATATTTCAATAATAATAAATATATATATATATATATATATATATATATATATATATATATATATATATATTTATTATATATTTTATTTCCCACAGTATCTATGTGTTCAATGTCTCTCTCACCCTCAGTATGTCCACAGTCTCTATCTGGTGAATGTCCTCATCCTTGGTGTTGCTGTCTATCTTGAACATGCGATGGATGAGAGGCAGTTTACACAGCGGCCCCAGGTTCAGCTCCTCAAAACGCTTCTTGTTCTTCAGACCAGCCAGGTTCTGACCCAACTCATACAGGGTACACATCGCAGTCACAGCCTCTGCAGACTGAGAGAGATTTGGATACACACCAGTTAATGATCAGATTATTCAGTTTAAAAACTGTATTAATGGACGTGCGTATGTGTGCAAACTGAACATGTTGATTTGACAGTGCGTTGCAGGTGCTTCTGGCATATATATGTGCGTGTACAGTCGTGGCCAAAAGTTTTGAGAATGACACAAATATTAATTTTAAAATTCTGCTGCCTCAGTTTGTATGATGGCAATTTGCATTTACTCCAGAATGTTATGAAGAGTGATCAGATGAATTGCAAAGTCCCTCTTTGCCATGCAAATGATCTGAATCCCCCAAAAACATTTCCACTGCATTTCAGCCCTGCCACAAAAGGACCGGCTGACATCATGTCAGTGATTCTCTCGTTAACACAGATGTGAGTGTTGATGAGGACAAGGCTGGAGATCACTCTGTCATGCTGATTGAGTTCGAATAACAGACTGGAAGCATCAAAAGGAGGGTGGTGCATGGAATCATTGTTCTTCCTCTGTCAACCATGGCTACCTGCAAGGAAACATGTGCCGTCATCATTGCTTCTCCACAAAAAGGGCTTCACAGGCAAGGATATTGCTGCCAGTAAGATTGCACCTAAATCAACCATTTATTGGAACATCAAGAACTTCAAGGAGAGTGGTTCAATTGTTGTGAAGAAGGCTTCAGGGCGCCGAGAAAGTCCAGCAAGTACCAGGACCATCTCCTAAAGTTGATTCAGCTGTGGGATCGGGGCACCACCAGTACAGAGCTTGCTCAGGAATGGCAGCAGGCACGTGTGAGTGCATCTGCATGAAGACTTTTGGAGGATGGCCTGGTGTCAAGAAGGGCAGCAAAGAAGCCACTTCTTTCCAGGAAAAACATCAAGGACAGACTGATATTCTGCAAAAGGTACAGGGATTGGACTGCTGAGGACTGGGGTAAAGTCATTTTCTCTGATGAATCCCCTTTCCGATTGTTTGGGGAATCCGGAAAAAAGCTTGTCCGGAGAAGACAAGGTGAGCGATACCATCAGTCCTGTGTCATGTCAAAAGTAAAGCATCCTGAGACCATTCATGTGTGGGGTTGCTTCTCAGCCAAGGGAGTGGGCTCACTCACAATTTTGCCTAAGAACACGGCCATGAATAAAGAATGGTACCAACACATCCTCTGAGAGCAACTTCTCTAAACCATCCACTAACAGTTTGGTGATGAACAATGCCTTTTCCAGCATGATGAAGCACCTTGCCATAAGGCAAAAGTGATAACTAAGTGGTTCGGGGAACAAAACATCGATATTTTGGGTCCATGGCCAGGAAACTCCCCAGACCTTAATCCCATTGAGAACTTGTGGTCAATCCTCTAGAGGCGGGTGGACAAACAAAAACCCACAAATTCTGACAAACTCCAAGCATTGATTATGCAAGAATGGGCTGCCATCAGTGGCCCAGAAGTTAATTGACAGCATGCCAGTGCGGATTGCAGAGGTCTTGAAAAAGAAGGGTCAACACTGCAAATATTGACTCTTTGCATCAACTTCATGTAATTGTCAATAAAAGCCTTTGACACTTATGAAATGCTTGTAATTATACTTCCATAGTAACATCTGACAAAAATATCTAAAGACACTGAAACAGCAAACTTTGTGGAAATTAATATTTGTGTCATTATCAAAACATTTTGCCACAACTGTATGTGTGTGTATGAGTAAGTATCCTGACCTCTATGAACATGTTGATCTCTCGAAGGTTGCGTTGCAGGTCCTTCAGAGCTGGTATCTGCCAGCGGAGGTCTATCCTGCCTGCCTCCAGAGTGCGGACCTGCATCAGCATGCACACCCTGGAGATCACCTGTATCAGAACAGGACAGAACAGGGAGGAAGAGGTTAAAACCATCCCAGGAACACAAAAGTCAAGCTGGAAAATGGCCCTCTGGGACCTAGGTTGACAAGCAGAAAGAGAGGCTGGAGTGACAGCAGAAGATCCCAAAGTGTCTACCAGATGGTGCCACTTGAAAATAAGTTGTACTCTTTTGTGGGTGTTATAATTACAGGTAAATAAGGGGAGCTTGGAAAGATTGTCACCTTCTCTCTGGTGACAAGTTCTCCCTCGGCTGCGATGTCTCGTATGACGTCCTCCACCAGACTATTCACCGCCTCAGGATCCAGAGCCTTCTTCCTCTTCCTCCTCATCCCATCCTCTTCCTCCTCCTCTTCAGCCTGCGCCTCCACAGCTCGCACGTTAGCCCCATGCACTTCCCTGAGCTGGGCATTGTAGGCCTCTCTGAAGACAGGGGAGTTTCCTTCCCTCTGTCCCACAGCTAGCTGCCTCCGCTCTTGGGCTTTGGTCAGCCTCAGCTCCGCTTTCAGTGCTGGGAAGTCGGAGTCCGATGCGGAGGTACCAGGCTGGGGGATTTGGGGAGTGATGGGGGGCTGGGAGAGTAACGGGGATGAGGATGGAACTGGTGATGTTGTTTGTAGCAGGGGGGACCTTGTTTTAAAGCGCACCTGGTCCTGCACGTATCCGTTGTTCAGGGGTGTGGAAGGAGCAGATTGTCCCTCACGCTCTGTCTTCTTTGAAGTGGCTGTGTGTGTGTGAGAGTGGGTGAGTGAGTGAGTGGGTTAGTGAGAGTTCATGGGTCAAATCAGTGTTAACAGGTCATTTCAACACATACAGTTAATGTTAAACCAGCCAGCATGGCAGCTGTTCAGTTACAACTTCTTAACATTATGAGTTATGATGGTCTCTCTACCTGCTGGTTTCTCTGCTCCTGTCTTTCCCGGGACTACAAGTGCGCAGGCTGCTGCAGGTTGTTTCTCATGGTTGTCATACAGAGACCTGTACTGCTGGAGAGGAAGTTGCTTCCCAAAGCGCAGCAAGTAGCCGTTCTGTAGTTGGGCGATAGTTGTGGCGGCAGGGGGGTACACCTTTATCACCTACAGCACATCCAATCAAGCTTTATTTAAACGTGCACTCAAAACAATACACCAACCACTTTACAATACAAAAATAAACATTCATAGGAACTAAAAGACAGATTTAAGAACAGTATATTTTTAACCCTTATTTATACCAGGCAATTCTAATAAGAATATTCCCTTTCCAGCAACGGCCTAGAAAGATTCTATAATAAAACTGATTTTAAAAAGAACATACTTCTTTAACTCTGTCTAGTAGCTCTTCCCGAGTCACCTCTTCATTCTCTTTCACTGTGCTGGAGAAAGAAAGGAGAGGGGAGGAGCGGGGGACAGCAGAGGGGGGAATAGAAGGACAGGTAGCCCCAAGGGAGGATCCAGAGCTTGGGGGAGGCCCATAGCGAGAGCCTGGGGCCGGTTGTAGGGGATCAGACCCAGAACCAAAGCTGATCGGGGTAGTAGACTGAGGATGGGTTTTCAGTGGTACAGCTCTGGGGGAGAGGGTCCTCGATGGTGGATCCTTCCCAGACCGAGGCCTGTGGGATATGTCAACCTGGTCTCCCCCTGCCTGTGCTGGAGCTGCGGCGACTCCTCTATGGCTCCTGTGGAAGACCAGGTCCTTGTCCACATAGAGCTCCCCTTCCAGAGAGGCCACCAGGCTAGATGTGGAGCTGAAGCCCAGGGAGGACAGGGTGAGGTTGCAGTGGTACATCTGGCTGTAGGCCACCGTCAGCTTCTTCAGGGGTATCCCCTCTGGGTGCTGCTCCACCAGGGACAGGATGTTCCTCTGGGCCTTCTCAGTCTCCGACATCACTAATGCACACACACACACAAACAAACACACGCACGCACATAAACGTGTACACACACACACATAGGATAAAGGAAGTTAGGTCATTTTCGATGCAAACACAAGGAACATTTGAGATAATGCTTGTATGAGTCAGTCTGGGTGGAGTTTGCAGTGTAATAGCAGGTAATAACATAAGACCATGGGTAAAAGAGTGAAGAAATCTCATGACTCAGACATTTTCAAACTGTTATCTACACACACAGTACCTGAGTTTAAAGGTCCAAACAAGAACCCAGAATATCCCATTCAATTGGTACGTCAACTAGCTAGACAAAAAGCAGTCCAGCTTTAAACTTACTCCTAGTTATTAATAATCAGCCAAAACATTTAACTTGTAAAACATTTACAAACGTGATAAGCATAGAGAGGTAGGGAAACATCGGCATTTTGGCGCTTTATCTACTATCACAATGTCAGATGAACTCATACCATTTGTTTGTCTCAGTGAGCAGTTTAAAGGAAGTGGCTAGCTAGCGTTTTCGTAATAACTAGAAGTCTATGCATATACAGGGCCTAAAATGAACACCCGCCACCTGCCAAACATGGGTAGATTTGGCCTTGGCGGGTAAGAATGTCTAATTCACCAGTCAGGTTGGTGTGTGGTAACACGCCGGGCTCTACAGTGTAAGCATTTAATAAAACTAGTTAAGTATGGGCACAAGTGCGAGTTGTGATCTATAACTAAATAAATGCTGCAGTATCTATTTTCATATCTGGTAATGCACAAAGAAATCTGAATCCTAACATTATAGCTATCCCACCTCGCACAGCAACACTGCCTGTCTGGGGGGGGTCAGCACTACTAGTGCTGAAAGATTTGTTTTTAGAAACAATGGGCAGAGGCATAAAAGTTGGTCTAATTTACTCGAAAGTCTACTAAAGTGAGACTTTGTCCTCGTGTTTCTTGGCTATTAAAATGGTTTTGTTCAAAAGCTAGGTTGCTATTCAATGTTTGAGTTTGCTCCCACTGCTAGCCTATACTAGTGACATTCTCACAGGCATATGTGATGACTGAGTGGCCCAGTTACCATGGTAACCTTAAAGCTAAACATTTTTGTCTCTGATATTTTTGTAAAAATACTCAGATCACAGAATATCAAATTAAACCGTACAAGTTAGCATTGGATCACAAAACTACCTCTAACTCCCTTCATACTGGACACACAGACAAAAGTTAATCTGACTCTGGGGAAGTATCCCTTTAACAACAGCTATCCTCATTGACCAAGTCAAACCTATAAAGGAAAATGTCACCTTACCAAATGGTTGTTTTGATTGTCGATAGGTAGATATAATATACTTCTGTCTGAACTTTGTTGTGCTTGAATCAAAATGGTTCCCTGCACCTTTCTCTCATCCTTTAAACCTCCCCCTCCGACAATCCACCAATCATAGCAGCTCACAGGAGAAAGGAAACAGAAAGTAAACAGTAATCAGCTGAGAACAGAGTCATTAGTGTCTGACTCTCCTATTCCAGGAAGGAGAGACAGAAACCAGCCACCAGACTGTAGTGTAGCAACCCTCTGTGGGTGGACTAGTTCCAAATGTTATTTTCAATACTTTGTTTTGCCTCTTTTTCAGTGTCTTTTTAAATTGTCAGGGACCATGTTGGCATACATAACTTGAGTGTTGCACCAGATTTGCTATCAAGCCGATTAATATTCAGTCCCTAGGCAGATGTTAAACTGTAGCAACAGGAGACAATACAGTAAAACACGTTGCACCAGTATCTTATCTGTGTAGTAATAACATTAATGATGTATATTGGCTGGATTGGATATGTTGGATTGGGATTAGAGATGATGGTGACTAAGCAATAAGAGGAAAACAGAACAGAAATACAGGAGTGAGGGATGACGTGAGTGAAGAGAGAGAGTGGGAGGAGGGAGGGAGGGATTGATCCAAGGCCTTGAGTTTCGGTTTCCTGGTCTGCTACAGCTGACCCCATCTGAGCTGTTACCAGGGAAGTCATGTGACCATGCTTGCAGAAACCATGCAGCTCCCACTATAAAGCAGCTCCCACTATAAATGTGTAGGGTTCATACGGTTAAAAAGATTCAACAGCACTGAGCAAATTGCAGGTCTGCTGATAGCAAACTTGAACATTGTGAAAATTCGTTTCCTGTGCACACTGAGGCTGTACCCGCTTTAAGTTACAGTTTCAGACAGTGGTCAAGTAGGCTACTGTGGATGATGATAATGTAGACCTACCAGAGTGGCCTACCATCAAAAACAATGGAGAAAATGCATCCCATAACATGGAAATAGCCTCCTCCAGTAGCAGCTGGTGCACCAACAAAAAAAAAGTGTCAAGGGAAGCCATCTTGGATTTGGCGTCACTCCTATCAAATCCCATTAGGAGCATACGTCATTGACAGAATTTTAAAAAATTAAAATTAGCCATGGATGGAGATAGGAATTTGAATTTGTGGTTTTACTTAATTCTAATTTGACATACAGTAAATAATTTGTCTGGATTTCCTGAATCAGAAATGCCCTAAACTGTTTTTCTGGTCTATCCTCTCTCAAAGGTTATGGCAAAGGTGACCATAGATGGTGTCTAGATCCATGGAAGGGATAATTTGACCAACAGTGTGAACGTCAATCCCCCCTAACCGGCTGAAGCACGGCGAGAAAGGCGTTAAGTTTGGTCCTGCACCCCTTCTACCGTGAGACCTGAGTCCGAGCCAGCAGCCTGTACACAGCATCCAGTTGAAACTCTCAACTGCCTTTTCTCTCATGCCTTTTCTCTAAGGAGTGCGACATGAGTCCACGTGGAGTGAGCATGGAGAGAGATTCTGACCAAACTTCTCTCACGTTGCTGGTGTACCGGTAGGAAAATGGACGAACTGAAATACTGAAATACTATCTGAAGAAGAACATGAAGACAGTGCCGAGAGGGAATGGGGGGGGGGTGTCAACCAAGCCCGTTAGGGCTGGGCGATATGGCCATAATCTCATATCCTGATGTAGGTAATTTCATATCCCAATAACGATACATATCACGATATAGCACATTTATATAAAATTACCACATGTAAAGACCTGTTTCTTATTACATTTTGAATTATACTCAACAAATTAAAAAGGTACTTACTCATATTGATTATTTCTCCTTTTATTTAGAACCTTTGTACAAATTTTCAGTTAAGCATGTAACTAAATAACATGGGGGGGTGGGCTTGCCTGTTTTGCATGTTATTTTGGCATTTATACATGTCACATAACAATTTGCAATTGGTACCTTGGGTCAAGTGTTAGCACCAACTCACAAAACCCCTGTTTCTCGACCGTGTAAATTGGAGCCATGTCTTTGCAGATGTAAGTTGTAATGGCAGCTGTTATCGCCCTCCATCTTTGCCATATGGTGTGCCGCGGGCAAAAGCCTCTTGCAACGTCCGAGCCGGGGGTTTGTTTTGAGCACTCGACTGTACTTTTTTGGGTCTCATCCATAGACTCTCTCCATACTGTTTCACATGATTCTTGCGTAGGTGGTAAGAGGTTAGTGGTGTTTGAGCATGTTGTTGGGACCGGTCTGCGGCATATTTTGCAGAGGACGGTTTTCTGGTCCATGTCAGACTTTTCATACCCAAACCATGTCCATGCTACCAAAGTAGCCCCTCTTTTAGGTACGAGCTCTGTGTCTCCGAGCTCTGTGTCACATTTACTCTCCTCCATGTTTGTTTATGTTGCAAATTTCTTTCCGCGCAAAGCACGTCCAATTGACAAAAAACATTGCCGTAAAGAGTGTGATTTGCGAAACAAGTAAATAAACGATAGAGCAAAATATGAAACAAGACGTTGTTCTATCGTCACACTATATATATCGCCATATTGCCCAGCCCTAGTGCCAGTAATTGTTCATTTGTGTGGATCAGGTTGATTGTGGAGGTCTGCACACTGCGGAATTTATAGTAATTTAGACTAAGAATGCATTGAGATTCATGAGTGGCATGTTAATGACAACAGATGTCAGTTTAAGACAGGGATACACGGGGGCTGTAATGAGAAAGGTTAATATTGGTATCACCATTCCAGTGGGTCAGAAGTTTACATACACTAAGTTGACTGTGCCTTTAAACAGCTTGGAAAATTCCAGAAAATGATGTCATGGCTTTAGAAGCTTCCGATAGGCTAATTGACATCATTTGAGTCAGTTGAAATACATCCACAGGTACACCTTCAAGGCCTACCTTCAAACTCAGTGCCTCTTTGCTTGACATCATGGGAAAATCAAAATAAATCAGCCAAGACCTCAGAGAAAAAAATTGTAGACCTCCACAAGTCTGGTTCATCCTTGGGAGCAATTTCCAAATGCCTGAAGGTACCACGTTCATCTGTACAAACAATAGTACGCAAGTACAAACACCATGGGACCATGCAGCCGTCATACCGCTCAGGAAGGAGACGCATACTGTCTCCCAGATATGAACGTACTTTGGTGCGAAAAGTGCAAATCAATCCCAGAACAACAGCAAAGGACCTTGTGAAGATGCTGGAGGAAACAGGTACAAAGGTATCTATATCCACAGTAAAACGAGTCCTATATCGATGTAACCTGAAAGGCCGCTCAGCAAGGAAGAAGCCACTGCTCCAAAACAGCCATAAAAAAAGCCAGACTACGGTTTGCAACTGCACATGGGGACAAAGATCATACTTTTTGGAGAAATGTCCTCTGGTCTGATGAAACAAAAATAGAACTGTTTGGCCATAATGACCATTGTTATGTTTGGAGGAAAAGGGGGGGGGGGGGCTTGCAAGCCGAAGAACACCATTCCAACCGTGAAGCACGGGGGTGGCAGCATCATGTTGTGGAGGTGCTTTGCTGTAGGAGGGACTGGTGCACTTCACAAAATAGATGGCACCATGAGGAGGAAAATTATGTGGCTATATTGAAGCATCATCTCAAGACATCAGTCAGGAAGTTAAAGCTTCGTCGCAAATGGGTCTTCCAAATGGCAATGACCCCAAGCATACTTCCAAAGTTGTGGCAAAATGGCTTAAGGATAACAAAGTCAAGGTATTGGAGTGGCCATCACAAAGCCCTGACCTCAAAACCTATAGAGAATTTGTGGGCAGAACTGAAAAAGAGTGTGAGAGCAAGGAGGCCTACAAACCTGACTCGGTTACACCAGCTCTGTCAGGAGGAATGGGCCAAAATTCACCCAACTTATTGTGGGAAGCTTGTGGAAGGCTACCCGAAAAGTTTGACCCAAGTTAAACAATTTAAAGGCAATGCTACCAAATACTAATTGAGTGTATGCAAACTTCTGACCGACTGGGAATGAGATGAAAGAAGTAAAAGCTGAAATAAATCATTCTCTCAACTATTATTCTGACATTTCACATTCTTAAAATAAAGTGGTGATCGTAACTGACCTAAAACAGGGTATTTTAACTAGGATTAAATGTCAGGAATTGTGAAAAACTGAGTTTAAATGTATTTGGTGTATGTAAACTTCCGACTTCAACTGTATGTATGTATATATATATATATATATATATATATATATATATATATATATATATATATATATATATATATATATATATATATATATAGTCCCCTGTTTGCAAATGTAGATTCTATCTGTTTTGGTGTGTGCTAAATTGAGGGTCTTGAATTTACTTGATAGACAATGCGGAGCACTGAAGACTGGGATTCTAAATTTGGTTGTAAAACATTGATGGTAGAGGTTTTGTTTTAGCATGTTATCAGAATTCAAATATTAAAGTGCATCAATGCATATGGCTTTCTGATGTTTTAGTACGTTTATAAGTGGACTAGCAGTAGTGACTAACGTGTTACGGGTTAGATAGAATGATTTAAGCGCAAATGTATTTGTAGCCGGAGACAAAGTACACACAGGGCATGTTTTTGAGACAGAATGTTTGCATAAGAGTGTGCCAAATGATAGGGGACCATCGCTGTACATTCATAACCCGGGGTAGGGGTAACTTGACTATCGTAGTGGAACATCTGAAAAAGCTTAGCGATGATCTCGCAAACGGACACAAACCAGACAACGATTGAAATCTGTTTGGATTATTTGGTGTTATGGGAGCTACAATATTTCATTGGTTGATTTATAATGCTTATTGTAACTTGTAAGAAATTGTGCAGCAAAGCCGTTGAGACTATTCTTGTCATGCCATTACTAACCCCTGAAGGAGACCCCTCAGAACCCTACCCTTACCCTTACCTGATTTATTTCCTATGCCTGATTAAGATGATGATAATCCATAACACCAAGGTAAAACATTGAGTTAATGGTGCAGCATGTCCATAGGCCATGCTCACAGTGGTGGTTTTGTAAATGGTGCTCCCAAGGTAGAGTGTAAGGGCCTACCGTCATGGTGACCCTGTAGCAATATCGACAGTGTGGTGATAAAGTATGTACTGATGTTTAAATTCATATGTTCCTTTCCCCCTTCTGAGAATTAATTGCACTATGTGAAGGTTTTAAACTCAATGACAGAGGTCATTTACAATCGTACTAAGTGTAAGAAAGTCTTCCATTTTCCCTCAATTCCCCTCATGTTAATGCTCGTTTGATGAAAATGCTTGTAAGTAATTTCCTATTAGGTTGAGAATAGTCTCAAAAGGGAAAATAAGTGGAGGAAATGTATATTCATTACATACTATACTGTTTAATTGGGCTCCCGAGTGGCCAGTGGTCTAAGACACCTGGTTCAAATCCAGGCTGCATCACATCTGGCCACAATTGGTCCAGCGCCGTCCGGGCCATCATTGTAAATAAGAATTTGTTCTTAACTGACTTGCCTAGTTAAATAAAGGTCCAATTATGAGCCGCTTGGGTGCGACCGCAGAGTGTGACGACCTGTGTTGACGATCGGCAGGAACTTAGCTATGTAGGAAGTGTAGGGAGGAATATAAAATGTATTATTATTCCCATACTATTATTACAGAGAATCAGACAAATGATGCAACCCTCAGCCTATTGGCTACTTAGCGTATTCAAGCCTGCCAAAAAATACAACACTGCCCCTTTAAGACAAAAAAAATTGCATTTTACCGACTCGCTTTTCAAAGATAGAAATGTAAACGTTTTGTGCTCTTGTAAAGAAGCAATTCCTCACCCATTGCTGATTACAAAGTATCTATAACTGAGCTAATAACTCACTATCTAGCAACGGATAAGAACAAATGTGCACACATGGCTACATGCAGCTCTCGCTTTGATCTCAACACAAACGCATCTACTCACGACCGCTCATGCTGAAAACACAGTCCAGTTGAAAGTGAATGGCACAGATCCATTATGGCAATGGTCTATTTGCATATAGGCCTAATGCAGTCATGCCGGTCAATGCAACAGGATCCTACTCCTATGCCTTCTGCCTACAATAAAATCGCTTGCACAGTTAGTATGTAAAACTAAGTCTTGCATAGTTTGTTTTGTTTCAGTATCTTGCATTGAAAATGGCTAATATTACATTGATTCAATCACAATTCCTACAGTAGAGGGAAACGTTGATAGTGTTAACTAAGGGGGAAAACTCTTTCCTGCACGGGCTGATATTCTTTCTGTGAGGCAGTCCAGGGGAGCAGGGTGCACAGCTTAGAGGGAACATTGCTCAAGAGTATTATGGCCATCTATGGGGGATTCACGAGATATATCTATCTATATCTATGTTTTAAATGTTCTCCAAATAAGCTTGGTTGTACAATTAAATGTAAAATACACTGCATTTCAAACAGTCATCAATAATCTAATGAATTCAGGGCTTGTGAAATTATACTTAGGCTAAATACAGTTTAAGCCCAAAATAGTTTAACCTACTTTTTTGCCATAAACACTGATCTGGCTTTCAAGTTTGCCTATGGAATGCCCTTTTTGTTACACATTTAACCAGAACCATGCATAATGCACATTCACTAATAATGCACATTCACTAATAATGACTAACTTATTTTAGCAGGCATTATAGAAAATTAAACAAAAGTCTTATAAATATCTCAAGCACAAGCCCACATGCTATTGAGTAGCCAGCTAATCTTTAGGCTATATTTCAAGTCTAGCCAACTGATCTTTTTGTTAGCTAACAAGGTAGATCAGTTGAATTGTTATGAACACACTCTTCTTGTTAACTCATAATGACACAACAACAAGGTTCCAGTTTAACAACACTTACTCAACCGTATTAGAGCAATACACGGTTACCATTCCACTCAGGTTCATCAACAACGAGACTCCTGTGCAGGAGCACTAATAACAGAGTGATAGCACCGTAATAACAAATATAGGGATACTTAAAACATGGAACTTAACACTTCTGTCCATCTCCAACTGTTTGAACAGCCTGCTAGCCTGTCCACAATGTTCAGATGTTGAAATCAGGTTGCCTACCTTATTTCTAGGAATGAGAGAGAACAAAGTTGCCAATTCCTTATACAATTGTGTATTATGCTTATTGCACATTTACAAAACAGACTACACAGATAGTATAACAGTATTTGGCTAAAATGCTGCTACTGGGACCTAGTACCGCAATGACAAACTGAGAATTAATCTTCTAGAATCAATGTTCATTGATACTCCCTTTTTAGTGTCTGCTCTGTGCGCAATGAGAAGCTGATGCATTTTTATTTGAACTATTTTCTACATTGTAGAATAATAGTGAAGACATCAAAACTATTAAATGACACGTATGGAATCACGAAGTAACCACAAATCTGTTAAACAAATCCAAATATATTTTATATTCTTTAAAGTAGCCACCCTTTGCCTTGATGACAGCTTTGGAATCTCTCAACCAGCTTCATGAGGTAGTCACCTGGAATGCTTTTCCAACCGTCTTGAAGGAGTTTCCACATATGCTGAGCACTTGTTGGCTGCTGTTCCTTTACTCTGCGGTCCAACTCATCCCAAACCATCTCAATCGGGTTGAGGTTGGGTGATTGTGGAGGCCAGGTCATCTGATGCAGCACTCCATCACTCTCCTTCTTGGTAAAATTGCCCTTACACAGCTGGGGGTGTGTTTTGGGTCATTATCCTGTTGAAAAACAAATGATAGTACCACGAACCCCAAACCAGATGGGATGGTGTATCGCTGCACAATGCTGTGGTAGCCATGCTGGTTAAGTGTGCCTTGAATTCTAAATAAATCACAGACAGTTTCACCAGCAAAGCACCCCAACACCTCCTCCTCCATGCTTCACAGTGGGAAACACACATGCGGAGATCATTCGTTCACCTGCTCCGCATCTCACAAAGACACGGCGGTTGGAACCAGAAATTTCAATTTGGACTCATCATACCAAAGGACAGATTTCCACCAGCTTAATGTCCACTGCTCGTGTTTTTTGAACCAAGCAAGTGTATTTTTCTTATTGATGTCCTTTAGTAGTGGTTTCTCTGCAGCAATTCGACCGTGAATGTCTGATTCACACACTCTCCTCTGAACAGTTGATGTTGAGATGTGTCTGTTACTTGAACTCTGTGAAGCATTTATTTGGGCTACAATTTCTGAAGCTGGTAACCCTAATGAACTTATCCTCTACAGCAGAGGTAACTCAGGGGTCTTCCTTTCCTGTGGCGGTCCTCATGAGAGCCAGTTCCATCATAGAGCTTGATGGTTTTTACGAATGTACTTCAAAAATGTTCAGAGTTCTTGGCATTTTCCGGATTGACTGACCTTCATGTCTTAAAGTAATGGACTGACATTTCTCTTTGCTTATTTGAGCTGTTTTTGCCATAATATGGACTTTGTCTTTTACCAAATAGAGCTATCTTCTGTATACCACCCCTAACTTGTCACAACACAACTGAATGGCTCAAACGCATTAAAAATGAAAGAAATTCCACAAATGAACTTAACAAAAACCTGTTAACCTGTTAATTGAAATGCATTCCAGGTGACTACCTCATTAAGCTGGTTGAGAGAATGCCAAGATTGTGCAAAGCTGTCATCAAGGCAAAGGGTGGCTACTTAGAAGATTCTGAAATATTAAATAAATAAATATATTTTAACACATTTTTGGTTACTACATGATTCCATGTGTGTTATTTCATAGTTTGAGGTCTTCACTATTATTCCATAATGTAGAAAATAGTAAAAAATAAAGAAATCCTGAAATGAATAGGTCTGTCCAAACTTTTGACTGGTACTGTATGCACTTGTAAATGGGAATGTGCACACAGGACAGAAGGAGCGAAGACGACGAGACCAAAATGACAACATGAGAAAAAGCAGACATAAACGTTCATAATTTTTTTTTAATTAAAGGATTTTTGCGAAACAGGCAGACATTCGCCCCGCCCTATAGTCAATTCAACACTAAATATAACAACAGAAAGCCTCACCTGTCTTCCTGAGCAGAGCTCCTGACAGGCTTTCGTTTAAATCCTTCTCTTCTTTTTCTTCTTCCTCTCTCCTCCTCCTCCTCCTCCTCCTCCTCTCCCGTACATGCCCCTGCTGTGGCTGTGTGTATTCCATCTGGTCGCCAGGACTGCTCAGCCGAACCAAGTTCATCTTGTCCTGTCTCTCCACACACACCTGGTCCCCCAGGGCAGCAAACAGCTCTTGGAGGCCTGTCAGCCCATATTCTCTGAGAGTCAGCTGCCTGCCGTACATCTGCTTGTAGCAGGCACACAGCTTAGGCACCTCCACACCACCAGGGAAGGCGCCGAGCATGAGCAGCACCTCTCTTCTGAGCCTGTTCAGGCACACAGCTGGAGAGGAAGACAAATCAACACGTTAGGCAAGATCAAAGGTCTCCTTGTTTTGAAAATACAACGTCTGCCTACAAATCTGAGGGTTGGATTGGTGTAAGTAAGACGGCGAAATCCATGTTTTCACTTATCCACTCATATACAGATCAGTGGGTTCCTCAACTTCTGACCTTTGCTGATATCCTGTGCTGAGCTTCCAGGTGCAGTGGGACGTTCTATAGCTGCTGCTGACGATGATGCTAATGATGAGGAAGATGATGAGGTGGATGTCTGTAGACGAGACGTGATAGGCCATACAGTCAGTCCTCCAGTAGAGGAGAAGCGGAGCTGGTCAGGTATGGTCTTCAGCAGTGTCTCTAGTGCCAACAACCTAAAATAAAATAAGATAGGATTAGAAAGTTTGTACTTCACCGATACCTACTGTGTGAGAGAACATTTACCATAGTAACAATGTAGAGTAGGGATAAGATAATGATTTTATTTTCCCTGTGGGGAAATTTTGGTTGCAGCTCTATATACAAAAAAGGAATCAAAACATAGACAAGAACATACATATATAACATATATAAAGAGACAACAAATACAGATAGAAAAAAAGTGTTAATGAGCAATCATTAATCATCTGTACACTATACATCAGTACACTGTCATCTGCAATGTCAACTGCTAGGATAGCTGGGCACTAGGCCAGCTTTTCCAATCTCGGGCCTCTGGAGCCCAAGGGGTGCACATTTTGTTTCCTGCCCTAACACTACACAGCGGATTCAAATGATCAAAGCTGGATGATTAGTTGATTATTTTAATCAGCTGTGTAGTGCTAGGGCAAAAAACAAAATGTGCACCCCTTGGGTTCCTGAGTTTGGGAAACCCTGTACTAGGACTTGGAGGTTCCCCAACTTGCAGCCTGCAGGTCAAATTTGGCCCGCGGGTGATTTTTCTGAAGGGGAGGACATAAGACAGTAAAAACACTAGCAAATCAGCTCCAAGATATTTTAATTTTGGAAATATGTTGCAAAGTATTCCCAAACATAATAGAGATACAGTTGAAGTCAGAAGTTTACATACACCTTAGCCAAATACATTTAATACATACACTTAGCTAAATACATTTAAACTCTAGTAATACATTTAAATTCTATTTAATCCTAGACAAATTCCCTGTCTTAGGTCAATTAGGATCCCCACGTTATTTTAAGAATGTGAAATGTCAGAATAATAGTAGAAAGAATGATTTATTTCAGCTTTTATTTATTTCATCACAATCCCAGTGGGTCAGAAGTTTACACACTCAATTAGTATTTGCTAGCATTGCCTTTAAAATTGTTTAACTTTGGTCAAACGTTTTGGGAAGCCTTACAAAAGCGTGGGTAAATTTTGGCCCATTCCTCTTGACAGAGCTGGTGTAACTGAGTCAGGTTTGTAGGTCTCCATGCTCTCACACGCTTTTTAAGTTCTGCCTACAAATTTTCTATAGGATTGAGGTCAGGGCTTGGGATGGCCACTCCAATACCTTGACTTTGTTGTCCTTAAGCCATTTTGCCACAACTTTGGAAGTATGCTTGGGGTCATTGTCCATTTGGAATAACCATTTGCGGCCAAGCTTTAACTTCCTGACTGATGTCTTGAAATGTTGCTTCAATATATCCACATAATTTTCCTCCTCATGATGCCATCTGTTTTGTGAAGTGCACCAGTCCCTCCTGTAGCAAAGCACCCCCACAACATGATGCTGCCACCCCCGTGCTTCACGGTTGGGATGGTGTTCTTCGACTTGCAAGCCTCCCCCTTTTTCCTCCAAACACAACAATGTTCATTATGGCCAAACAGTTGTATTTTTGTTTCATCAGACCAGAGGACATTTCTCCAAAAAGTATGATCTTTGTCCTCATGTGCTGCAAAACCGTAGTCTGGCTTTTTTATGGTGGTTTTGGAGAAGTGGCTTCTTCCTTGCTGAGAGGCCTTTCAGGTTACATCGATATAGGACTCGTTTTACTGTGGATATAGATACTTTTGTACCTGTTTCCTCCAGCATCTTCACAAGGTCCTTTGCTGTTGTTCTGGGATTGATTTGCACTTTCCAAACCAAAGTACGTTCATATCTGGGAGACAGAACACGTCTCCCTCCTAAGCGGTATGACGGCTGCACGGTCCCATGGTGTTTATACTTGCGTACTATTGTTTGTACAGATGAACGTGGTACCTTCAGGCATTTGGAAATTGCTCCCAAGGATGAACCAGACTTGGAGGTCTACAATTGTTTTTCTGAGGTATTGGCTGATTTCTTTTGATTTTCCCATGATGTCAAGCAAAGAAGCACTGAGTTTGACGGTAGGCCTTGAAATACATCCACAGGTAGACCTCCAATTTACTCAAATGATGTAAATTAGCCTATCAGAAGCTTCTAAAGCCATGACATAATTTTCCAAGCTGTTTAAAGGCACAGTCAACTTAGTGTATGTAAACTTCTGACCCACTGGAATGGTGATACAGTGAATTCTAAGTGAAATAATCTGTCTGTAAACAATTGTTGGAAAAATGACTTGTGTCATGCACAAAGTAGATGTTTTAACAAACTTGCCAAAATTATAGTTTGTTAACAAGAAATTTGTGGAGTGGTTGAAAAACACATTTTAATTCATGACTCCAACCTAAGTGTATGTAAACTTCGGACTTCAACTGTATGTGATTGCATACAAACGTGAGCAAGGTTTGAAATTATTATGTTTTAGGAAAATATTATCTGTTGGGCTTCGTGCGGTCAACTTAGTCTACAAATTATTTGTAATTACGTGCTGGCCCCCTGACCATCCACTCAATAAAAAAAAATTGTCCTGCTGCTGAATCTAGTTGATGATCCCTGGTGCACAGGCTTTCATACCAGCTCAACTCGTAACACTGATTTAACCCATGAGAAGTTGACTATTGGTGTGTACAGTACACCTCTCGGACCAGTTGCCCTTCACTGTCTTATATTAGAAGTTCTCCTTGCCTGTTTGAGCATCCCAGATCCAGAGGCTTGTTGTAGGCCTTCAGGTAAAGGTTGTGAATCTTGAATATGGAGAGACCCTCAGGATAGTCCATACACAGATTCACCAGCTCTCCCTTGGTTTCCTCCATGATATCAGTCTGCTTTCAAGAGGAAACGTTTAGTCTATTTGACTGGCATCAAGTAAACACATGTAGCTAGCTTCATGTAATACAAATAGGCACACTGTGGGGTTAGTGGTGTGATTTTCAAAGCAGTAGCTGTGCACTTCATGCAGTACCTGGGTCTGATGTTCCTGTGTGCTGTCAAGGCCTGTCAGGTAAAAAAGTTATTGGAGAAATGACTCATCATTGGTCCTGGGGAATGGCACATGATATAAAACATACAACTAAAAAGATGTTATTGCAACAATGGAATTTTGTTTAGCTAGCTTGATGTTGCTGCAGAACACGACAAAGCAAAACGTGATGATGCTGCAAACAAGTCAAAACGGGCTTGAAGTCAGATAAAAAAATTAAAAGTAGGTAGCTAGCTACAAGTGCCCACGTGACGTTGATACCTGGCTCTAACTAGTACATTGTCTTTGAACAAGATTAGCTAGCTAGCCAGTTATCTACTCTCGCTTTACAAATTATTTAGCTTCGTTCGCCTCCAAAGCCACATTATCTAGCTTATTAATTGTACATAATGGCGTTTAACACTAACTACCTAGCTAGCTAACTAATGTTCGTTGGCTAACGTCCCGCATCCAGTGAGTACCAGGGGTGTATTCATTCCGCCAGTTGCCAAACGTTTCGCAATAAAACGACAGTTTCCATTGCACAATATCAGGTAGGTCACTCCCCGTTTCGTTCTATTTGCTTCCGTTTAAGAAACGTTTTGCTACAGAATTGGTTAAATGAATACATTTCTGCTAACGATAGCCACCTACCTGGCTGCCTGGTTAAGACACTTCTGGACCATCTTGCATTTATAAACAAATAATTTCACACCGTCAATAATCTGCAATTATCCGTAGATGTTATTGACAAAACTCAGAAAGGCAAGCTGCTTAAATTGCCTCTGGATCCTTGGCTACAATGTTTACGTGGCTAGATTACATTATTTATCGATGGTAATACACGGGGACTGTATTGAAATGTTGTGTCGCCACCTACTGGGAAGGAGATATCAAATAAAATGTAATCTACTCTAGTATCAATGAACGTTTTGCCCAATGATTTATCATTGGTTTTTGACTCTTGTATGACAATATATGAATATTACAACAGAATACCTGATTGATAATATAATATTGACAATATAGACAGACATTCAGTGACTGAGACATAGGCCTAATATGTTTAATGATACAACATGTCAAATCAACAGCAGTTCTATCATATGCATTTTATGTATTGAATAATTTGTTTTATAGCAACGGTTATATTGGGATTATGTGATTTATGATAATGACTGGAGGAAAAAAATATGGTCAGTTCAATCCCACACAAATTTGTATTTGATGTCCTTCATTTGGTTTTTGTAAACTGCATCAAAGTATTCTGCCTGGGACACAGTCAATTGGTTCTTCCAATCTCCAGCGATTCCTGCAGAAACATAGTCACATTAACACATTGGACTGTTACAGACGGCCTATCATTTCCAAATACTCTGTTCAAAGATATTGTCATTTATAAAGATATGTGGGTACCTTTCCTAAGGAACTCTGATTTATTACGGTCCATAAACTCATTGGGGACCAGGGAGTAGTTGGACATCTTGTTCTGTTTCATGTTCTTGAACACACAATGGTCTGCTATCTTCTCTATTACCTCAGAGTCCAGAGACTTCCCCATGAATTGCGAGATCTTTGACACAGAATCCCTCAGATCCTGGGGGGTCACATGATTTTATATCAATAACTTTGAAGGACTACAATGAAATATATCCATGTGTGTTCTTGACTGAATCTGACTAAGAATAACCACAGTAGATAAAACATTTTTTAAACAAATTGTGGGGGTAAAAACATGGTGGTCTACACAGTCGTGGCCAAAAGTTTTGAGAATTACACAAATATACATTTTCACAAAGTCTGCTGCCTCACTTTGTATGTTGGCAATTTGCATATACTCCAGAATGTTATGAAGAGTGATCAGATTAATTGCAATTAATTGCAAAGTCCCTCTTTGCCATGCAAATGATCTGAATCCCCCCAAAACATTTCCACTGCATTTCAGCCCTGCCACAAAAGGACCAGCTGACATCATGTCAGTGATTATTTCGTTAACACAGGTGTGAGTGTTGACGAGGGCAAGGCTGGAGATCACTCTGTCATGCTGATTGAGTTTGAATAACAGACTGGATGCTTCAAAAGGAGGGTGGTGCTTGGAATCATTGTTCTTCCTTGGTTACCTGCAAGGAAACACGTGCCGTCATCATTGCTTTGCACAAAAAGAGCTTCACAGGCAAGGATATTGCTGCCAGTAAGACTGCACCTAAATCAACCATTTATCGGATCATCAAGAACTTCAAGGAGAGTGGTTCAATTGTTGTGAAGAAGACTTCAGGGCGCCCAAGAAAGTCCAGCAAGCGCCTGGACCATCTCCTAAAGTTGATTCAGCTGCGGGATCGGGGCACCACCAGTACAGAGCTTGCTCAGGAATGGCAGCAGGCAGGTGTGAGTGCATCTGCATGAACAGTGAGGCAAAGACTTTTGGAGGATGGCCTGGTGTCAAGAAGGGCAGCAAAGAAGCCACTTCTCTCCAGGAAAAACATCTGGGACAGACTGATATTCTGCAAAAGGTGCAGGGATTGGACTGCTGAGGACTGGGGTAAAGTCATTTTCTCTGATGAATCCCCTTTCCAATTGTTTGGTGCATCTGGAAAAAAGATTTTCTGGAGAAGACAAGGTGAGCGCTACCATTAGTCCTGTCATGCCAACAGTAAAGCATCCTGAGACCATTCATGTGTGGGGTTGCTTCTCAGCCAAGGGAGTGGGCTCACTCACAATTTTGTCTAAGGACACAGCCATGAATAAAGAATGGTACCAACACATCCTCCGAGAGCAACTTCTCCCAACCATCCAGGAACAGTTTGGTGACGAACAATGCCTTTTCAAACATGATGGAGCACCTTGCCATAAGGCAAAAGGTATAACTAAGTGGCTCTGGGAACAAAACATCAATATTTTGGGTCCATGGCCAGGAAACTCCCCAGACCTTAATCCCATTGAGAACTTGTGGTCAATCCTCAAGAGGCAGGTGGACAAACAAAAACCCACAAATTCTGACAAACTCCAAGCATTGATTATGCAAGAGTGGGCTGTCATCAGTCAGGATGTGGCCCAGAAGTTAATTGACAGCATGCCAGGGCAGATTGCAGAGGTCTTGAAAAAGAAGGGTCAACACTGCAAATATTGACTCTTTGCATCAAATTCATGTAATTGTCAATAAAAGCCTTTGACACTTATGAAATGCTTGTAATTATACTTCAGTATTCCATAGTAACATCTGACAAAAAATATCTAAAGACACTGAGGCAGCAGACTTTGTGAAAATTAATATTTGTGTCATTCTCAAAACTTTTGGCCACGACTGTACATCCCTAACATCAAACACACTCATCTCTAACTCTGTATAAAGGAAGAGATGTTATCATATGCAATCATCGCGTTCAAGTGTAAGTCCTTTTGTTAGGGTATTGACTGAGCATACGATACTCACAAATATCATCTCTTCGTAGGAGATGTACATGGTGCGGTCCTGGTCCTTAGCATTCAACCAGCCTATCACATGGTCAAACCACGAACCAAACATCACTGGGGGGGGGGGACCACAAAGGTATCATCAAAGCTATTACAATAAAAGACAACTACAAATACTCTATCAATACTTGATAGGTCAGAGGATAAGTGAATGAATTGTGAATAACAGAGGTAGCGTCAATTATTCAAAGGAAGGAGACTAAACAGTACATCAATTGTTAATGATAATTTCAGGGTAATAAATATGCTGGCCTTGAACATTGCTCTTTTGATAAATTGATCCTCTTCTTTCATATTGGATATTTGAACCCATAGATTCTAGAGCCAAGTCTGCTTTATACAGCAGAGTAGGTCACCGGGACCTAAATAAATCTGTCAATCAAAAAAGCACAGATCACTAAGCCTTTTCTGATTCTAAAAGCATGAAACTGATATCAAAATGTCTGTAATAGTTGGAAAACAAGAAAGAATACTAAACCTTTTCCATTGAGGAACTTCTGCAGGAATTGGTCCTGAGTGCCAGGTTGGACCAGGAAGGAGGCCATGCCGTAGTAGTGATAGGAGGATGTGAACACATCTTTAGGGTTTCTCATCACATAGATGACCTGGAGATGAGGAATCTCTCTGATCAACCATTCATTACCCAAGGCCATTGTGTATTATTCTAATAGTGCACAATGTGCGCAATCAGCCTTAGAATTGTAACATTCGATGTACATTCTCTTGACATGATGAGAAATGTGATCAACTGGGTATTAAACCCAGGTCATCAATGTGACCTATGATCGTGTTAGCCCATTGTGTTAAAGCCTAAAGCTAAAGCAGCATAGTTCACTAAACCAGCTTCACTACAGGAGCTGATCTACACGTATCTACAGTGCACTACCTTAGGCTTGACAGTGAAGAAGGAGGCGGGCATCATGTTGTAGTGGTAGTGGGTAGAAAACAGGCGTGGTGATGCCCTCTGCTCCAGATTGAGGACACAGGCCCTTGTCTCTTCTAGCCAAGGAACTCTGTCCCAGTTTGGGACAGTCAGCACCGGGGTCAGGTCCCCTCCACTCTGTACCAGGGGAACAATCTCCTGCATCCATGTTGTACCTGGGGGGAGAGGGACAGAGAAAGACAGGGGTAAAGACAGGTGGAGTGGAAAAGCAGATGTTTGAGCTTCATTTACATTTACAAAATAAAGCTCTAGCAGGGAATGAACCCCATGAACCAGCAAGTTTGTACTCCCAAAGGAAGGCATGATAACTGCAGTCCTGGAAATGGTCATATAGAGTGCAATCGGAAAGTATTCAGACCTCTTGACTTTTTACACATTTTGTTACTCATTTATAATATCACATTTACATATGTATTCAGACCCTTTACTCAGTACTTTTTGACTCACCTTTGGCATCGATTAAAGCCTCGAGTCTTTGTCTGTATGACTCTACAAGCTTGGCACACCTGTATTTGGGGAGTTTCTCCTATTCTTCTCTGGAGATTCTCTCAAGCTCTGTCAGGTTGGATGGGGAGCGTCGCTCAAGAGATGTTCGATCAGGTTCAAGTCCGGGCTCTGGCTGGGCCACTCAAGGACATTCAGAGACTTGTTCCGAAGCCACTCCTGCATTGTCTTGGGCGTGTACTTAGGGTTGTTGTCCTGTTGGAAGGTGAACCTTGGCCCCAGTTTGAGGTCCTGAGTGCTCTGGTGCAGGTTTTCATCAAGGATCTCTGTACTTTGCTCTGTTCATATTTCCCTCGATCCTGACTAGTCTCCCAGTCCCTGCCGCTGAAAAACATCCCCACAGTGTGATGCTGCCACTACCACCATGCTTCACCGTAGGGATGGTGCCATATTTCTTCCAGACGTAACACTTGGCATTCAGGCCAAAGAGTTCAATCTTGATTTCATCAGACCAGAGAATCTTGTTTCTCATGGTCTGAGAGTCTTTAGGTGTATTTTGGCAAACTCCAAGTGGGCTGTCAAGTGTCTTTTACTGAGGAGTGGCTTCTGTCTGGCTACGCTACCATAAAGGCCTGATTGGTAGAGTGCTGCAGAGATGGTTGTCCTTCTGGAAGGTTCTCCCATTTCCACAGAGGAACTCTGGAGCTCTGTCAGAATAACCATTGGGTTCTTGGTCTACTCCCTGACCAAGGCCCTTCTCCCCCGGTTGCTCAGTTTGGCCTGGCGGTCAGCTCTAGGAAGAGTCTTCGTGGTTCCGAACTTCTTCCATTTAAGAATGATGGAGGCCACTGTGTTCTTGGGGATCTTCAATGCTGCAGAAATTTTTTGGTACACTTCCCCAGATCTGTGCTTTGACACAATCCTGTCTCAGAGCTCTAGGGCCAATTCCTTAGTTTTTTGCTCTGACATACACTGTCAACTGTGTGACCTTATATTGACAGGTGTGTGCTTTTCCAAGTCATGTCCAATCAATTGACTCCAATCAAGTTGTAAAAACATCTCAAGGATGATCAAAGGGTCTCATAGCAAAGGGTCTGAATACTTATGTAAATTAGGTATATGTTTTTTAATACATTTGAAAAAAAATATCTAAAAAACGTGTTTTCGCTTTGTGGGGTATTGTGTGTAGATTGATGAGGAAAAATATTCATTCAATCAATTTTAGAATAAGGCCGTAACGTAAAAATGTGCAAAAATTAAAGGGGTCTGAATACTTTCCGAATGCAATGTATATACTGAGGGTAGGATTTCTACAGTATCATAGCTTTAGCCCACAAGTACAGACAGACATCTTTGTGATGTGCAGTCACTCAGGCATGTGCCTTATAAAGGCAACAGTAGGCTTGACAACTATTTAGTGTTCACTATCACAGTGTGTGTTGCAGCACATGTATTATCAACTCAGTCTGTGCAGTTGTCTACCAATAGTCTATAGTTGTTTATTAATAAAAGCTACTTACCTGACTTAGGATATGTGACAATGAGAATGTCGTCGTGACGAAAAGTAAACTCCTCATAGTATTTCAGGCTCCCCTGAGGGTGTAGATATGTGGGGAGGTAGACCCCCTTGTATTCTGTGTAAAGCTCTGCTTCTGTCATGATCCCAAACTGCTCAGTGTGAGAGAGAACAGTTGGTAAAACTGTCAGAAAGATTGACCTTTAGCACTTCATTAACTTTGCTACGTGCTTCAAATATAAGCAGCACTCATCTGTCGTTCACCCTCTATCTTTCTCCCACTCTCTGTCTGTGTTATTGTGTTGTAAAAATTAACAGAGTGATGGACTAGTTGCCAGAATTTATTAACGTCATGAAAGGACTTGCAGTTTGGAATGTAATACCTGAGGTGATATGCTGTTTAGGGCGGATGCTGCAAGTAAGCGTTTCATTGGATGGTGTATACTATGGGTTTCTCATTAAGCAATACGTATGGGGTCAATTACATGCAATATGTATTGTGTGTGTGTGTGTGTGTATATATATATATATATATATATATATATATATATAAACACATACATACATGAAAAATAAAGTTGAGAATGTAAACATATTTTCAAGGACGGTTGATATAATGAATGTTGAAATCAAAAGCCAAACAACTGAAAAAAAATGCATAGAATTGTAAACAAAAATAAGACGTCCAAAACAAAAAAAAACTTTTAAGCAAATAATTTTAAAGCGAGAGCAAAACTCTGACAAATGATTTTATACTCGATTGCGAGTTTTGGCATTATATTTCCGTGAAGGGCGGGGTTTAGAGGGAGGCATAGACAATGAGTCTCCATTGGTCCACTCGTTTTGGAGTGAGAGGTTTTCTTAACCCAATCAATGAACATGATAGACAGGCTTTTTCTTTTTTTTCTTTTAAAAAAAAATTATTCATAATACAAAAATCAACTTACATTGCTACATCAAACATGTCTAGCAAACCAAACACAGGTATTAACAATGCTCAAACATACAAAAAATATAAATAAAATACAAAAAATAAACTATTGAAGTGCAATTATATTCACTCTGAAAATATCTTATTATAATGAGTCATGAAGATGTTATTCTTTTTGTTATTCACTAGGGTTAGTGTTTTAATAAGATAATTAAATTCAATCAGAAAAAATTGTAATTTTGGTATAGAATTTTGGAATTTTTGTTTGTGAATAAAGTATTTGGCAACAGTGGTTTTGTGATCATTGCAATAGTAAAATATTATATATTTTATGTTACAATTATAGGTAGTGTTCATAATGGTAAATAAGTACTTTGCAAGGTTTTCTCAAAATTCGGACACAAATTTACATTCAAAGAACAAGTGAGACAGATTCTCACCTTTTTCACAGAAAATGCAGATATCATCAATAGCCACAAATTTGGACATCATAGAATTACATGGATATATCTAATGCAAAATGTTGAAGTGCACTTCCTTAACTTTGTTTGGTATACAGTATTTGTAAGGTCTTAACCTTACAACATGCATATTCCAGACAATGTCAGGAATAAGCATGTTCCAGAAAAACTTTCCTCTCCGTGTAAATTGGTTTTGTGAATGAAGAATTTGTCTTATATATTTATTACAACAAGATTTCTCAAGAAAGCCCACGCCTTCCAATCTGAGTTCTGGATAAACTTTGTGATCATTCCCAAAATTAAGATGACTTTTCATAAGTGTAGTTAGACCACTGGGAACGGCTTTGATCACAGAAATAAACTCTCTGAAAGGTATTGGAAACTCTTTCAATGTTATAAATTGTTCATATGTGAGAATATTACCCTTGTTGTCGAAAATATTAAGGACAAAGTCAATATTCCTCTCATGCCAGCTGGGGTAGAACAATGACTTATTCCTTAGTTATGTCTGAATTATTCCACAAAAGAGCTTTATGAGGGGGGAAATTGTGCAGGAAACATATTTTCCAGGCCAGTAAAGCTTTTTATATTGGCTACGCCCTAGGCGACCAGTTTTGATAGCCTTCAGCCGCACCCTCATACTACTCCTTCTCTGTTCCGCGGGTGATGTGGAGGTAAACCCAGGCCCTGCATGTCCCCAGGCACCCTCATTTGTTGACTTCTGTGATCGAAAAAGCCTTGGTTTCATGCATGTCAACATCAGAAGCCTCCTCCCTAAGTTTGTCTTACTCACTGCTCTAGCACACTCTGCTAACCCTGATGTCCTTGCCGTGTCTGAATCCTGGCTCAGGAAGGCCACCAAAAATTCTGAGATTTCTATACCCAACTATAACATCTTCTGTCAAGATAGAACTGCCAAAGGGGGAGGAGTTGCAGTCTACTGCAGAGATAGCCTGCAAAGTAATGTCATACTTTCCAGGTCCATACCCAAACAGTTCGAACTACTAATTTTGAAAATTACTCTCTCCAGAAATAAGTCTCTCACTGTTGCCGCCTGCTACCGACCCCCCTCAGCTCCCAGCTGTGCCCTGGACACCATTTGTGAATTGATCGCCCCCCATCTAGCTTCAGAGTTTGTTCTGTTAGGTGACCTAAACTGGGATATGCTTAACACCCCGGCAGTCCTACAATCTAAGCTAGATGCCCTCAATCTCACTCAAATCATCAAGGAACCCACCAGGTACAACCCTAACTCTGTAAACAAGGGCACCCTCATAGACGTCATCCTGACCAACTGGCCCTCCAAATACACCTCCGCTGTCTTCAACCAGGATCTCAGCGATCACTGCCTCATTGCCTGTATCCGCTACGGAGCCGCAGTCAAACGACCACCCCTCATCACTGTCAAACGCTCCCTAAAACACTTCTGTGAGCAGGCCTTTCTAATCGACCTGGCCCGGGTATCCTGGAAGGACATTGACCTCATCCCGTCAGTTGAGGATGCCTGGTCTTTCTTTAAAAGTAACTTCCTCACCATTTTAGATAAGCATGCTCCGTTCAAAAAAATGCAGAACTAAGAACAGATATAGCCCCTGGTTCACTCCAGACCTGACTGCCCTCGACCAGCACAAAAACATCCTGTGGCGGACTGCACTAACATCGAATAGTCCCCGCGATATGCAACTGTTCAGGGAAGTCAGGAACCAATACACACAGTCAGTCAGGAAAGCTAAAGCCAACTTCTTCAGGCAGAAGTTTGCATCCTGTAGCTCCAACTCCAAAAAGTTCTGGGACACTGTGAAGTCCATGGAGAACAAGAGCACCTCCTCCCAGCTGCCCACTGCACTGAGGCTAGGTAACACGGTCACCACCGATAAATCCATGATTATCGAAAACTTCAACAAGCATTTCTCAACGGCTGGCCATGCCTTCCGCCTGGCTACTCCAACCTCGGCCAACAGCTCCCCCCCCCCCCCCCGCAGCTACTCGCCCAAGCCTCTCCAGGTTCTCCTTTACCCAAATCCAGATAGCAGATGTTCTGAAAGAGCTGCTAAACCTCGACCCGTACAAATCAGCTGGGCTTGACAATCTGGATCCTCTATTCCTGAAACTATCCGCCGCCATTGTCGCAACCCCTATTACCAGCCTGTTCAACCTCTCTTTCATATCGTCTGAGATCCCCAAGGATTGGAAAGCTGCCGCAGTCATCCCCCTCTTCAAAGGGGGCGACACCCTGGACCCAAACTGTTACAGACCTATATCCATCCTGCCCTGCCTATCTAAGGTCTTCGAAAGCCAAGTCAACAAACAGGTCACTGACCATCTCGAATCCCACCGTACCTTCTCCGCTGTGCAATCTGGTTTCCGAGCCGGTCACGGGTGTACCTCAGCCACGCTCAAGGTACTAAACAATATCATAACCGCCATCGATAAAAGACAGTACTGTGCAGCTGTCTTCATAGACCTTGCCAAAACTTTAGACTCTGTCAATCACCGTATTCTTATCGGCAGACTCAGTAGCCTCGGTTTTTCGGATGACTGCCTTGCCTGGTTCACCAAGTACTTTGCAGACAGAGTTCAGTGTGTCAAATCGGAGGGAATGCTGTCCGGTCCTCTGGCAGTCTCTATGGGGGTGCCACAGGGTTCAATTCTCGGGCCGACTCTTTTCTCTGTATATATCAATGATGTTTCTCATGCTGCGGGCGATTCCCTGATCCACCTCTACGCAGACGACACCATTCTATATACTTCCGGCCCGTCCTTGGACACTGTGCTATCTAACCTCCAAACGAGCTTCAATGCCATACAGCACTCCTTCCGTGGCCTCCAACTGCTCTTAAACGCTAGTAAAACCAAATGCATGCTTTTCAACCGTTCGCTGCCTGCACCCGCACGCCTGACCAGCATTACCACCCTGGATGGTTCCGACCTTGAATATGTGGACATCTATAAGTACCTAGGTGTCTGGCTAGACTCTAAACTCTCCTTCCAGACCCATATCAAACATCTCCAATCGAAAATCAAGAGTCGGCTTTCTATTCCGCAACAAAGCCTCCTTCACTCACGCCGCCAAACTTACCCTAGTAAAACTGACTATCCTACCGATCCTCGACTTCGGCGATGTCATCTACAAAATTGCTTCCAACACTCTACTCAGCAAACTGGATGCAGTTTATCACAGCGCCATCCGTTTTGTCACTAAAGCACCTTATACCACCCACCACTGCGACTTGTATGCTCTAGTCGGCTGGCCCTCGCTACATATTCGTCGCCAGACCCACTGGCTCCAGGTCATCTACAAGTCCATGCTAGGTAAAGCTCCGCCTTATCTCAGTTCACTGGTTACGATGGCAACACCTATCCGTAGCACGCGCTCCAGCAGGTGTATCTCACTGATCATCCCTAAAGCCAACACCTCATTTGGCCGCCTTTCGTTCCAGTTCTCTGCTGCCTGTGACTGGAACGAATTGCAAAAATCGCTGAAGTTGGAGACTTTTATCTCCCTCACCAACTTCAAACATCTGCTATCTGAGCAGCTAACCGATCGCTGCAGCTGTACATAGTCTATTGGTAAATAGCCCACCCATTTTCACCTACCTCATCCCCATACTGTTTTTATTTATTTATTTTTCTGCTCTTTTGCACACCAATATCTCTACCTGTACATAACCATCTGATCATTTATCACTCCAGTGTTAATCTGCATAATTGTAATTATTTGCCTACCTTCTCATGCCTTTTGCACACAATGTATATATAGACTCCCCTTTTTCTACTGTGTTATTGACTTGTTAATTGTTTACTCCATGTGTAACTCTGTGTTGTCTGTTCACACTGCTATGCCTTATCTTGGCCAGGTCGCAGTTGCAAATGAGAACTTGTTCTCAACTAGCCTACCTGGTTAAATAAAGGTGAAATAAATAAATAAAAAAAACATATCCAGATGGTCTGACGTCACCACCACGCTAAATCTTTCCCAGTGTTATAAACATGACGAAGCAGTTAACAAAACCTGCACCAAACTTTAGGTAAGTAGTTAGATTTTGCGTCATTAAATGTATTAGATAGACACGCTACTAATATCCGTACATTACCTGTGACTAACATTTGTGAATTACGTTAATGTAGTTGGCTGGCTTTGGTGTCGGATTAGCTAGCCAAATCGACATGGAATTAAAGACAAGACCTCATTGCATGCTTGTAACGTTATAGCAGGCCACTGTCAGCAATATAAATGTGGATGTGTGAGAAACCCTAAATCGCTTATCTCATAACAATACGTGAAGCCTAGACTTAATCTTGCCTAAAATGTATTTTAAAGATACGCTTAATATAGTGTAACGACCCTAGGTTTATAAGCGCGGAAATCGACACTGCCGCACGAGCATGCTTTTGCAGCACATTCGATAGCGCGCCGGACCTCTGGTTCGAGATCTACTCCCTGCTGTTTCTTTACAATATTGACCTGTTAAGTTACAATTTCGAAGTACGTTACTTAACTAATTTAGTCGGCTGTCTTAAAGTTGTCTGACTAGCTAGACAACTTGAATTAATCGCAAGACACTGCATGCCTGTAGCTAGCCACTGTAAGGTTGTCCATTTATTTTTATTAAACCAAATCCGGTCGAAATAAGCCATTGATTTTAGACCCATCCCTAATGGATCCAGTTATTCTAGCTAGGTAACGTTACATGTGTCCACCATGACGACACTCTTACGTCATGAGATTGAAATCACATTTCGCCCTTTATGGACAACTACTTGGTTTACAGAAAGCATACTTTCAAACTAGTCACCTGATTTGTATCTGAATTAGCCTTAACAAAATGTTCTGGACTAGCTGGCTATTTAAGCTAGAGACATTCAAATGTGATCAAGTCGGTTAATGCATTTCCCCATATATCCAGCTGATGTTCACTTTGTGTTCAGCAGAGAGAGTATTCAGAGGTGGTTTTGGCTGCACACACATTAATAGACATGCTCTCTTATGCATAGTGAAACACTTAAATCTCTTTCTGATAGTTGTCACTATCTTGTATACCTCTTCCACTTCCCTACACTGTTTCTCATTACAATTTTGAGAGTAAATATAATCAAACGTAGACTTAGACGTAGATCAATGTGAATTTTCTCCATTTTACTTGCAGGTCCTTTCTGAACCTCTTCCCGGAGGCAGGCTGCCTCTGGAAAAATAGCAATGAACCCTTCTTCCAGAACACCAGGCAAGAATACAAAGGCCTGGATACCTTTTATTCAGTGTACACCTAAATAAGTTGTACGGCTTCCTGGACATCCTTCAGAAGCAGCCAAATCTCTACAAGAGTCTCTCTGTCCCTGGGGAAGATTTCAGTTAGTGAATTTGTTTTATTACTAGTTATGTTGTATGAGACAGTCAGATTCATTTATACATTTAATTTATTCTTTTTCAGCCGGATGCTGACTATGTAGTCGGCCTCATCGCTCCTGAAATGAGCAGGAGAGGAACCTTCAGGACTGCCATAGTCAGAAACTTTAAGGACTTTGTTCAAGATGTGGAAAGGTGAGCCTCAGCCTTTGAATTATTATATTTATAAATGTTTTGTTAATTGTCAACAGTAATGGTCATAAACCAACAGGATTGGGAAGATAACTGAACACATTCAGTTGCTGATTACCAGTTTATATTGATAACATCTCTTGGATTACTCACCTAGTAACATAGTCCAATTACTTTGCCTTCAAAAGCCATAGAACATACTATACTATGAACACAGCATTGTTTTTCACATTGACTTTGTCACCATCGCACACACCGGTAACTGTGTTTCAGGAGGAATGGAGGAAAAGGCGGTGCACAGTGAACTTGGAGGAGAGGAAGAAGATGGACAAGTGGAGCTATCCAGTCGAACAGTTTTCACTGTCCCTAAAGTTATGTTATGGGTCAGGGACAAGTATTTATACAAATAAGTTTTAAATGTAGGCCATAGACACTCACTGTAAATAAGACAAATAAAACCCAATATTTTACCCTTTTGACCTCCATGCAGCAAAGTGGCACATCCCAAATTATGCTGAGCTGCAGGTCACCAGTCTATGGTCCATGAAGTGTCAGTCATGGTGCAGCATGGTGTATTGTCCAGAAAATGTTAGAATTTTCAAACTAGTTTTCATTGGGACGGCAGATAAAGCAATCGCTTACATGTGAACACAGAATCCTACTCATTACTCCACCTGCTTAATTGCATCACTTGTTTTTGTTACATATTGTATCACATGACATTCTGTTGATTTGTATCTATTTGAATGTTTATTTTCTGTCAAAAGGATTACCTTTTCCCATAGTTAAAAATGTAACTTAATGACTGCAGCTATTTGTATTCAAACACTTCCATTTCAGTCATTTAAATAAATGTTGTCCATAGTGTGGTGGTAGAATGTGCTGAGCTGGTCTGTAGCCTATTCTGTGTTGGACTGTGATTGGCCTCTCAGACTCCTGGTATGTCTGCACCCTAACACAATGCAATTGTGTTCTGGAACTGTTGCTTGTAAAAATAACTTGTGTAGCAATAGGATTGTATTATCTCATTATATAAGGGACATGTAACCATTTACTCTTTGAGTTCTTCCCAGTGAAATCAGAGATCTCCCTTGCAGCTCCTTGATTAAATATTTTTCTAATATACAATTAAATTGTCTGCCTGAATCTTTGGTTATTAATGTTGTGGAAAATTTGATTCAGACAATTGGTCTCATTTTGCTGTGACCCCATTTCATAACACTGCAGCAATTTAGAATGACTAGAGAGTTATTCCTTGCAACAGTATCAAGCAGAGGTATAAGGATAATTCAGCCATAAGTAGCAGCACATAATTCAAAACATAAATATGGTGAGGTTGGGTCGATGGCTGCTCTGAGCAGTGGGCATTCCACTGGTGGGACCACAATTCCCTGGCCATGCCCTGCAGGGGAGGCATCGACCCTGTCCAAGTTGTTTAAATCATGTAAATGTACAAACTTTTTTTGTTGTTGATAATACTGAATTACATTACCAGGGAAGGTGACAGGATTATGTGCTTGTTCCATAGCTGGTTGGGAGTCTGATTTTGTCTAGGTGTCTAGGTCTGCTTGGAGGCACGGGAGGAATACAGTGCACACAGAATAGGCGAAGGCTGTTTGACGGGTCAAGGGAGCCCTCATCTTCCAAACTGTGTAGGACACTGTAAAATATGTTTGACATGGCGACCCACACATCCCGTCATAACTGTTCAAACCTGAAAATATATGAGAGAACATTTAATGAAACATTCAACTTCATACCCAGTCCTCTGTCCTACACAACTCACTATTATTTTAACCTTTCTGAGCTGTGCCGTGGGGGAGATCTTTGTGGGCTATACTCGGCCTTGTCTCAGGATGGTAAGTTGGTGGTTGAAGATATCCCTCTAGTGGTGTGGGGGCTGTGCTTTGGCAAAGTGGGTGGGGTTATATCCTTCCTGTTTGGCCCTGTCCGGGGGTGTCATCGGATGGGGCCACAGTGTCTCCTGACCCCTCCTGTCTCAGCCTCCAGTATTTATGCTGCAGTAGTTTGGAAGCTAGGGTCAGTTTGTTATATCTGGAGTACTTCTCCTGTCCTATCCGGTGTCCTGTGTGAATTTAAGTAAGCTCTCTCTAATTCTCTCTTTCTCTCTTTCTTTCTCTCTCTCGGAGGACCAGAGCCCTAGGACCATGCCTCAGGACTACCTGACATGATGACTCCTTGCTGTCCCCAGTCCACCTGGCCGTGCTGCTGCTCCAGTTTCAACTGTTCTGCCTGTGATTATTATTATTTGACCATGCTGGTCATTTATGAACATTTGAACATCTTGGCCATGTTCTGTTATAATCTCCACCCGGCACAGCCAGAAGAGGACTGGTCACCCCACATAGCCTGGTTTCTCTCTAGGTTTCTTCCTAGGTATTGGCCTTTCTAGGGAGTTTTTCCTAGCCACCGTGCTTCTACACCTGCATTGCTGGCTGTTTGGGGTTTTAGGCTGGGTTTCTGTACAGCACTTTGAGATATCAGCTGATGTACGAAGGGCTATATAAATACATTTGATTTGATTTGATAAGGAGATGTAATTGGTCTAAGTATTCTAAGGCACTTTGCATTTCTACTTCACCATCTCCAGTTGAATTTACCTGTTTCAACCCCATCACTGCACTTCCACCACAATTTATTTAATCTAATAAACTGCATGGTTTCCAGTGGCATAGTGGGAGGACCACACAGCACTGTATCATCACGTGACTCGAAGTTTACTTCGATATGGTTATTATATAAATATTTACCCATAAAAGCGTTTCCACCGCCAGTTCTCGTACATTTTACCGGCAAGAAGATCGCACCATGTCCAACAAACAAATGATCGGTCAGCATTTATCAAATTGTACCAAAACTTCCTGTTTCTATCAGAGCTGTCATAATTTTATACGGTACTTGCCTAAGGCAATTAAGGTCACAGTTATGAAAACTTAGGACACTAAAGAGGCCTTTCTACTGACTCTGAAAAACACCAAAAGAAAGATGCCCAGGGTTCCTGCTCATCTGCGTGAATGTGCCGTTGGCATGCTGCAAGGAGGCATGAGGACTGCAGATGTGGCCAGGGCAATAAATTCCATTGTCCGTACTGTGAGACGCCTAGGACAGCGCTACAGGGAGATAGGACGGACAGCTGATTGTCCTCGCAGTGGCAGACCACGTGTAACAACACCTGCACAGGATTGGTACATCCGAACATCACACCTGCAGGACAGGTACAGGATGGCAACAACAACTGCCCGAGTTACACCAGGAAAGCACAATCCCTCCATCAGTGCTCAGACTGTCCGCAATAGGCTGAGAGAGGCTGGACTGTGGGCTTCTAGGCCTGTTGTAAGGCAGGTCCTCACCAGACATCCCGGCAACAACGTCGCCTGTGGGCACAAACCCACCGTCGCTGGACCAGATCGGAATGGCAAAAAGTGCTCTTCACTGAAGAGTCGCAGTTTTGTCTCACCAGGGGTGATGGTTGGATTCGCATTTATCGTCGAAGGAATGAGCGTTACACTGAGGCCTGTACTCTGGAGAGGGATCGATTTGGAGGTGGAGGGTCTGTCATGGTCTGGGGCGGTGTGTCACAGCATCATCTGACTGAGCTTGTTGTCATTGCTGATAATCTCAACGCTGTGCGTTAAAGGGAAGACATCCTCCTCCCTCATGTGGTACCCTTCCTGCAGGCTCATTCTGACATGACCCTCCAGCATGACAATGCCGTCACACTGTATAGGACAGTGTTGAAGAAGCTACTCTGAAAATGTATTTTACCAAGCTACCAATTACTTCACACTGAAAGACATTAAGCTACACTAAAGTTACCTTTAAGAAAAATATAGTTTTCCTAACTAAAGTTACTTTGAAAAAGGAGTTCACTACATCCAAACTACTTTGTGAAAATTATCATATGTAAATCTGAAATGTCCCTAATGGAAAAACACATGAATTTCACGTGATCATGTGTTTCAGGTGAACATGTGTT
Source organism: Oncorhynchus clarkii lewisi (assembly GCF_045791955.1). NCBI lineage: Eukaryota > Metazoa > Chordata > Actinopteri > Salmoniformes > Salmonidae > Oncorhynchus > Oncorhynchus clarkii. Next base: position 62,827,387 of record NC_092166.1, read on the forward strand.
TCACATGTGATCTCATGTAATCAAATAATATTTTTTTTATATCTTAGAACCTTGTGTCATGGTCCCGTTTTTGTCTAGTTGCGGAAAAATACAGTAAATCTACAAGTCACTGTATTTTTACAGGTAAATTAAGGTGTTAATGTCAGTATAAATGTTTTATAACAGCCAATCAGCGTTTCGGTAAACTGAATGAGTCTAGCTGCGAATAGTCCTGGCGCACCAAAAAAAGGTGTCAAGGTAAGGCAGTCTGGATTTGGCTTTAGACCAATCACATCAGAAGCCAAATGTCATCCTTGTCCGGGATGCTGGCCTTCTAGGCAGTTCCTCTTTCCAGTATCGGTGTTCTTATACCCATCTTAATCTTTTCTTTTTATTTGCCAGTCTGAGAAATGGCTTTTTCTTTGCAACTCTGCCTAGAAGGCCAGCATCCCGGAGTCGCCTCTTCAGTGTTGACGTTGAGACTGGTGTTTTGTGGGTACTATTTAATGAAGCTGCCAGTTGAGGACTTGTGTGAGGTGTCTGTTTCTCAAACTAGACACACTAATGTAGTTGTCTTCTTGCTCAGTTGTGCACTGGGGCCTCTCACTCCTCTTTCTATTCTGGTTGGAGCCTGTTTGAGCTGTTCTGTGAAGGGAGTAGTACACAGCGTTGTACGAGATCTTCAGTTTCTTGGCAATTTCTTGCATGGAATAGCTTTCATTTCTCAGAACAAGAATAGACTGACGAGTTTCAGAAGAAATTGATTTGTTTCTGGCCATTTTGACCCTGTAATCGAACCCACAAATGCTGATGCTCCAGATACTCAACTAGTCTAAAGAAGGCCAGTTTTATTGCTTCTTTAGTCAGGACAACAGTTTTCAGCTGTGATAACATAAAAAAAAAGGGTTTTGTTGTCACGGTTGTAGTAAGAACTGGACCAAATGGCAGTGTACGTAGAGTTCCACATCTTTATTATAAAGTGAATCTTAAGCAAAACAAAATACTAACAATATACTAACAACGAAAACGTGACTAAGTGGTGCGTGCACATGCACAAACACAAAAATAATATCCCACAAACACAGGTGGGAAAATTAGCTACTTAAATATGATCCCAAATTAAAGACAACGATTACCAGCTGCCTCTAATTGGGAATCATACAAAACACCAACATAGAGAAATAAACTAGAACACAACATAGAAATAATAAACTAGAATACCCCCTAGTCACGCCCTGACCTACTACACCATAGAGAAACAATGGCTCTCTATGGTTAGGGCGTGACATTTCTAATGATCAATTAGCCTTTTTAAATAATTAACTTGGATTAGCTAACCCAACGTGCCATTGGAACACAGGAGTGTGTCACGTTCGTCATACGAAGGAGACCAAGGTGCAGCGTGGTATGCGTACATTCTTCTTTTATTAAAGAAAGAACACAGAACAAACTAACAAATCAACAAAACAAACGAACCGTGAAGCTAATACGAATAGTGCAGACAGGCAACTAAACATAGAATAAGAACCCACGAACACAAAAGGGAAAATGGCTACCTAAATATGATCCCCAATCAGAGACAACGATAAACAGCTGCCTCTGATTGGGAACCATATCAGGCCACTATAGACATACATACTACCTAGACCTACACAACACCTAGACATACAAAACCCATTGACAATACAAAAACTAGCATACCCACCCTAGTCACACCCTGACCTAACCAAAATAATAAAGAAAACAAAGATAACTAAGGTCAGGGCGTGACAGAGTGATGGTTGCTGATAATGGGCCTCCATTCGCCTATGTAGATATTCCATAAAAAATCTGCCATTTCCAGCTACAATAGTCATTTACAACATTAACAATATCTACACTGTATTTTTGATCAATTTGATGTTATTTTAATGGACAACAAAAACTGCTTTTCTTTAAAAAACAAGGACATTTTTAAGTGACCCGAAACTTTTGAACGGTAGTATATATATATATATATATATATATATATATACAGTACCAGTAAAAAGTTTGGACACACCCACTGTACTAATTGGAGGGTTTCTTCTTAATTTTTACTATTTTGATTGTAGAATAATAGTGAAGACATCGAAACTATGAAATAACACATATGGAATCATGTAGTAACAAAAACAATGTTAAACAAATCCAAATAGATTTTTTATTTGAGATTCTTCAAAGTAGCCACCCTTTGCCTTGATGAAAGCTTTGCACACTCTTGGAATTCTCTCAACCAGCTTCACAAGAAATGCTTTTCCAACTGTCCTGAAGGAGTTCCCACATATGCTGAGCACTTGTTGGGATACATTGCAGCTGTCGCAGCATTGGAAGACATAGCTTGGACTGTAGCCTACAAAAGCCCATTCCTGCTCAATTTTGTGGTCAGATTTGTTTAGGTGGAACAAACTTGAACTTTCGCCTTTTTTCAGTGCTGATTTAAACCAGAGAAGTGTCAAATATTTTTTCCGCAAAAATCATTTCTGAATTGAAAAGTAATCCTCGAAGTAATCATCTAGTTTTTCAAAAGTATCTAATCTGATTACAATACTTTTTCTGGTAACGTAACGGATTACAGTTACAGTTTTTTGTCATTATTTACATGTAGCAGATGACATGAAATCCGTTACTTCCCAACCCTGGTTAAGACCGAATGATGATGTCCATTGTCCACAGTGCTCAAACATTGTCATCTAGAATACCTTACACTACTTCACAACTGAAGTGTATCTAAATTACTATCCATTATGATCTCACCTAACAAAACGACACTATACAGATGAAATACTATGTGATAATTGATGAGAAAGAGGCAGGCATTTGGATCTGAAGTTATCTATGATGTGAAGCGTGTTCGCCACCAGGTGGAGTTCTCAGCGCAAAAAAAAAATGAAAACAAATTGGAAGAGTATCTTAAATTCCACTGCACCCAAAGTGCCATGACGAACGGGGGAATACCTATTAAATTTCACTGTCAAGTTCAACCCATTTTCTGAAGATGGTTAGCCTATAGGGCTGTAGGGGAGCGTGTAAAGAGAACAAAAGAGAAGAACTGAACTACTACGATGCTTAACTTTGGTTGGCAGTGGTGGGCTGACGACCACTTAGCACGTGCGCTCCCACGCAGTTGCACTCTGAAATTAATTCTGTCAGCGCGCACCATCCAACGTCGCCTTCCCGCTTGTCGCTTTCTTGACACTGAGACCTCAAATTGAATGGCTACAGAGATGTAGCGATCTCGTACATTTGGAGCAGCTCTTGCGTTGCGTGCGGTAAAATACAGATGTTCCGTTTTTTTGGACTGTGATGATTCTGACTTTCCACTTTCTGATTAGTGTTACAAGGCATTCGGTGTTCTCCTGAAACGGGTGTTGGCAATTGCTCGATCATTTCTCGGCAACTTCTCCGCACAACTGGGACTGGAAAAGCTGCTTCAGAACGTGGAGTGGCGCGTTCGAAGCTGCATGCGCTGTTGAATTAAAGAAAACTAAACTACCAAGAGCAATTCCTCAACTCTGCACAGTTGTTTGATTTCAAAAGTGTTTGTTACTTATTTATTATATATATATATTTTTTTAAAGAATACGAATATTATTTTTAGACCAACGCGCTTAACGCTCTTGGAGCCTTGATCGGGAGCTTGGAATGGACTCCACAAAGATGACTTTGGACCGGAGCCCTCTGCCTCCCAAGACAAACTCTCTCCATTCCGTGGGTTTACCTGCCTGCTCACCCAAACGGCGCTTCATAAAGCTGGGGAGAAAACCAAGTGATGGCTCTTCACAGTAAGTAATGCATGTAGACCTACTGTACTACAATGCTTTTCAAAAATGTAAAGCATTGTATTTGGGACAAATCATTAACTAAACCCTAAACCTCAACTAAATCTTGAAATGAATCATGTGGAAATTGAGCACGTTGAGGTGACTAAACTGCTTAGAGTAACTCTGGATTGTAAACTGTCATGGTCAAAACATATTGATACAACAGTAGCTAGGATGGGGAGAAGTCTGTCCATAATAAAGCACTACTCTGCCTTCTTAACAGCATTATCAACAAGGAAGGTCCTACAGGCCCTAGTTTTGTCGCACCTGGACTACTGTTCAGTCATGTAGTCAAGTGCCACAAAGAGGGACTTAGGGAAATTGCAGTTGACTCAGAATAGGGCAGCACGGCTGGCCATTAGATGTTCACAGAGAGCTAACATTAATAATATGCTTGTTATTCTCTCCTGGCTCAAAGTGGAGGAGAGAGTGACTTCATCACTACTTGTATTTGTGAGCTGTATTGACATGTTGAAAGCACTGAGCTGTCTGTCTAAACTACTGGCACACAGCTCAGACACCCATGCATACCCCACAAGACATGCCACCAGAGGTCTCGTCACAGTCCCCAAGTACAGAACAGACTATGGGAGGCACACAGTACTACATAGAGCAATGACTACACGGAACTCTATTCCACATCAAGTAACTCGTGCAAGCAGTAAAATTTGATTTAAAAAAACAGATAAAAATACACCTTAAGGAACAGTGGGGACTGTGAAGCAACACAAATATAGTCACAGACACATGCATACCAGACACATACATCCAAACACACGATAACATACGCACTATACAAACATGGATGGATTTTGTGTTGTAGATATGTGGTAGTAGAGTAGGGGCCTGATGACACACACTTAATGTGTTGTGAAATCTGTTGTGAATGAATTGTAAAGTTTTAGAAATTGTAGAACGGCCTTAATTTTGCTGGACCCCAGGAAGAGTAGCTGCTGCCTTTGCATTAGGCGGATCCATAATAAATACAAAATACTTGGATGTACAGTTTCAAGGTTGTAGGTGCATGTCGCTCATGGTACCCTGGAATTTGCTATATCATCCACGGGGTTAAAGGTTATGGAAGTTTTAGAACTTTTCCAATAGAGTACCACAGTATGAGTTATAATACCAGGGCTGTCAACTTTTAAAAAAAGCTTTGGAGTTAGATTTGCTATTTGAATTTCCATTACCCCCTGGCACAACCCCTAGACGGGTGGTGGTTTTACAGTTTATTCAGACTATAATGAAATGAAATGGGTAGACAGGCAAATGGGAGACACAGTAGGAAGGTTGGAAGCAGGGATTGATCCTGTTCTCAGGTGGAAAGTTTTATGTGACACGTGTCAGGAGTGTCACCACTACACCAAGGCTTTACCGAGGAAATACTCATATTAATGGTTGATGGCAGTGGGGAACCAAATCATAGATTGCAGTCTCCTTGTCGATAGACAGCTTTCAAGGTAAGAACACAAACATTTTGTATTTTGTAATTTGGGTGAATGATCTCTTTAAAATAGGACTGGAATAAAGTCCTGCTTTCTGTCCAGAAGGGCTGGCCACCCCTGATCTATGTTCCCAAGTGCTGGGTGTTGTTATAACAATTAATTTCTCAAAATCACCCAACCTTTAAGAAAAATCGAATGAATATCAATATTCAGGTGATTTACACATACTAGTTTAAGATCCTTGCCATTATCTTACTCTACACACACAGAAGTTGTGAGTCCCCTTAACATCTCTGCCTAGCATGTGCACAATACTAAAATGTGCAAAATTATATTTGATTCCTGGAGCATTTAATATCCAATGTGTATTTGTATGACTTATTCAAAACTGCCCACAAATGGCTGCAAAAATACATAGCCTCATGTCATTAATTTTCAAATACACAAGTAAGCATATCAAATTTCAAATTGTGTGCCCACAAACTGTTAGGACCTACATAAAGCTGTTACAGCAGCAGAGTCCTAACAGAAGTCCCAACACCTTACCACTGCTACACCAGGCTATCAGCGGAGCCTTGTCTGGCAGCAAAACAGTTAATTCAGCCTCATTTACTGCCTTTTAAAAAAACATATCTGATATGGCTGACTTGCTTAAACAACTGTGGTTTCTACTGACAATTGAGATGTACAAACTATTGCATAAGGGAACGACAAGCGGATAAGAGGCAATCCTTAATTTCGATTAAGACATTCATGAGCGAGCTAGGATGGACGTAGTCAATATAACTATTTGTTCAGCACTTTTGAAATGTACAGCAACAGAATTCAGAACATGGGCCATTCTTACAGTGTTCTCCCTGTACACCAAGTCAGAACCGTATGATAAATTAAAGGGGCATATAAGCAGACAATGAAAGCTCTTACAATATTCAATGATTACATTTCTCAAAAACAGGTTATAGGCTAGATGTGCACCACCAAGTCAGAACAGTAAATGCAATAAATAGGTGAAAATATACCAAATTAAAGTAGAATCATGATGGCGTCAGTGATCTTCAGGTCGTAGCTCTAGAAAGTGGCCCAAGTTCCGAATGTACAATTCCGAGTTGGATGAAAGTTCAAAACACATTTTCCCAGTCGTAGCTCGTTTTTCCCGAGTTCCCAGTTGCTTGAACTCACTAAAGTCAGATTTTGCAGTTCCAAGTTAACAGTTGTTTTGAGCGAGGCATCAATCATGCTTCATTGACAGCATGGCCGATGTTGAATGTTTATCATTTTAAACTAAGAAAAGAGACCCTTAATTTTTATTGACTTGGCCAAAGCTTTTGATACGGTAGACCATTCCATTCTCGTGGGCCGGCTAAGGAGTATTGGTGTCTCTGAGGGGTCTTTGGCCTGGTTTGCTAACTACCTCTCTCAAAGAGTGCAGTGTATACAGTCAGAACATCTGCTTCTTCCTACAGCTCAGGCAGTAGGAAGCTCTCTCATCCATTTATATGCAGGTGATACAGTCTTATACTCAGCTGGCCCCTCCCCGGATTTTGTGTTAAACGCTCTACAACAAAGCTTTCTTAGTGTCCAACAAGCTTTCTCTACCCTTAACCTTGTTCTGAACACCTCCAAAACAAAGGTCATGTGATTTGGTAAGAATAATGCCCCTCTTCCCACAGGTGTTATTACTACCTCTGAGGGTTTAGAGCTTGAGGTACTCACCTCATGCAAGTACTTGGGAGTATGGCTAGACGGTGCACTGTCCTTCTCTCAGCACATATCAAAGCTGCAGGCTAAAGTTAAATCTAGACTTGGTTTCCTCTATCGTAATCGCTCCTCTTTCACCCCAGCTGCCAAACTAACCCTGATTCAGATGACCATCCTACCCATGCTAGATTATGGAAACTTAGTTTATAGATCAGCAGGTAAGGGTGCTCTCGAGCAGCTAGATGTTCTTTACCATTCGGCCATCAGATTTGCCACCAATGCTCCTTATAGGACACATCACTGCACTCATCACTGCACTATACTCCTCTGTAAACTGGTCATCTCTGTGTACCCGTCGCAAGACCCACTGGTTGATGCTTATTTATAAAACCCTCTTAGGCCTCACTCCCCCCTGTCTGAGATATCTACTGCAGCCCTCACCCTCCACATACAACACCCGTTCTGCCAGTCACATTCTGTTAAAGGTCCCCAAAGCACACACATCCCTGGGTCGCTCCTCTTTTCAGTTCACTGCAACTAGCGACTGGAACGAGCTGCAGCAAACACTCAAACTGGACAGTTTTATCTCAATCTCTTCATTCAAATCCTCAATCATGGACACTTACTGACAGTTGCTTTGCATGATGTATTGTTGTCTCTACCTTCTTGACCTTTGTGCCCAATAATGTTTGTACCATTTTTTGTGCTGCTACCATGTTGTGATGCTACCATGTTGTTTTTATGTTGTGTTACTACCATGCTGTGTTGTCATGTGTTGCTGCCTTGCTGTGTTGGTCTCTCATAAAGGTCTCTCTTTATGTAGTGTTGTGTTGTCTCTCTTGTTGTGATGTGTTTTGTCCGATATTTATATTGTATTTATTTATTTTAATCCCAGGTCCCCGTAGGAGGCCTTTTGGTCGGCCGTCATTGTAAATAAGAATTTGTTCTTAACTAAATTGTTTAGTGAAATAAAGGTAAAATATAATAATAAAACAAATGTAAAAAAAATCTTAGACTTGGGACCACACAGCCACTACACTGAATAGCAGGCTAATGATTGCTTTGAGATGCTTGCAGTTAGCCACTGATTCCTTCCAAACCACTCATTGTTGAATTTGTTATTTCCAACTTGTTGTGTAATGTTTGTCCAATGGCCGATGAACACCGATAAGTTTTATCTATAATTTCTCTTCATATGACAAGGATTAAAAAGGACTTGCCAGTAGATTGTCGACTTGATTCATGATGATGACTGCTAGGCAAGATTTTGAAGGTATGATTTTGACATGATCAGTCCAATCAATGCCTTACTCCACAAAAAAAGAGATCATGTTTGTATAATGCTTTTTTAACTAAATTTTATATATATATATATATATATATATATATATCATTTTGACATTGTTTACAAACTGATATGTGACACGTATTAATACCAAAATAACATGCAAAACAGGAAAGCCCCACCTGCCCTGAATGAGGGGTCGCCTCTGATGTCACCCCACTAAACTTCCCTGCTAAAACATACTTTAGGTCTCCGCTGACTTTTCGTTGTGACAGCTTACATTCCAATCACCAAACGAGCCTGCCATAGACTAATGCAGGTGTGGATTCATTTGACTCTAGTACATGCTCTCAACTGGCTGCATTCTGCAATAGGGACGGGAGTAACAGAAACCTAATTTTGTTGGCAACATTGTACATACAATGTAGTGCTACTGTGCTGCTCATGTTACAGTTTTACAATCCCAGTAGAGAGTGCTCTAATCTTGAGGGGCGTTTCTAAAAATAAAAAAAATGCACCCAATCCCCTTGATCCCTTTCATAAGTACACCAAACAAATGTTAGAATGTGCTGCGGTTCACTGTGCTGTGGCAAGACAGTACAATGATAGAGGTTCCGCTCGTGATGTTATATTGCAGGTGCAGAGGCTCCGGATTCAAAATGATTTGGAGCACAGTTGAAAAGTTAACGCATTGACTATACAATTGACTAATTAGAAAAAGAAAAGCAGTACTGAGTGAGATGTAAGAGGTGAGCATGAGAAGAAGGTCAAATGCGTGTGTCTCACACCCAATGCGTGAGAGTTGGCAGCTCTGTAATACACATAATACCTAGCGGTCAAACATGGAAATGATTCCAATGGTTTTCCACCTTTCATTTTTCCCATAGGGGATTTTTTAAAAACACTTCAAATAAGGACTGTTTCATGTAGACTTGACATTTTGACCATAACCATGTAAATCTCTCTCGGACAAGGTGACTTTTATCAACATATTCGCATAATTTGCTGCTAATGTGGCTATCATACAGAACTACAAATGCCTGTCTCTATCAAGTTTAGGTAAGACCCAGATGCAGACAGTGTAGAAGTAACAAGAGTTTATTACAACCACAGGGGCAGGCAAATGACAGGTCAAGGCACTCAGGGGTCAGTAATCCAGAAAGGGTGTAAACGGTCCAGAACGGCAGGCAGTCTCAGGGTCAGGGCAGGTAGGGGTCAATAATCCAAAACGGTGGGGGAAGGTACAAACGGAAGGCAGTCTCAGGGTCAGGGCATGCAGAACGGTCAAAACCGGGAAGGACTAGAAAACAGGAGCAGGAAAACAGGCAGGAGCAGGGAAACAAACGCTGGTAGGTTTTCCGAACAAAAAACCCCCCAAAAAACAGGCAACAGACAAACAGAGAACACAGGTATAAATACACAGGGGATAATGGGGAAGATAGGCAAAACCTGGAGGAGGGGTGGAGACAATCACAAAGACAGGTGAAACAGATCAGGGTGTGACAGTCTCAAGCTTCACATCACTCACCAGGGCCATGATGATCTGGATGAGATTGCCGAATCAAGGCAAAGTTAAGAATCTCTGGATTAACTATCTAATGTTTGCTAAATTTAATAATGAATACATTGGCTACATTTTATAAATTGACAAATATGTAAGCTATCTTGAGCAAGTTTTAAATTGACACAATACATGTTATCTAGCATGGTTAGCTAGTTAGTGAGACTAGCCTGACTAGATGGCTACATTAGCCATCAATTTGTCTATCCATTTACATGCATGAGAAATGTATAGTTTTCTTTGGCCTTTATAAACCAACAGTCTCACTTGCTAGTTAACTAGCTAGCTAGCGTAGATGGTGAAGCTAGGCATTCTTGATAATGTTTGTTTGTGTCTGTGGGTGAGGGGTAGGTATCCTACTTCAAGTACTACTTGATTTGAAGCTACCCTAGCAAACTGGAACTATATTTGGAAATTTCTATTTTATTTTCTCTCCATTTTACTTATGCTCCTTCCTTCACTTGTTCTTCTCCTGATTTGATAACATTTAGACTCAGTAACACATGTAATGGCACTTACACACTGGCCGTGATAAATGCCAATTGAACCTCGATAAAATATGGGTACCGTGGGTAGAGACCAGTGATCCCAGTTGTTGTCAGCTTGGATGTTGTCATTAAAACATTGTTTGATTGGTTGACAAGATGAACTCTGCTCCTTGGTCAATATGCTGTTTTACATTTTGTGTTATTTATGCTGGTCTAATTCCTAAAATGGAAAAGCAGAAGGGATGTCCCCAATTAGTCGACTGGTTGATTGTTTGGGCGGTAGGCTGTTGGTCGACCAAGTAATTTTTTGTCGAGTCATAGCAAATCTATATATTTTTCATAGCAGACAAGACACCTGTCTTATTCGTGCCCATCTCAGTGAATTAACCCATTGCGGAGGCCGAGACTAAAAGCCAATTTATGCTTGGTCCATTAATGTGATCGGAGGCTTCGTATGGCGGGTGTGACGCAATTGCAGAGCCTCCGGACGCAAGCTGAGGCCAAATCTTGCTCCGTACCGCATCACCGTCCGAAACCGGAGAGCAACCTCTGTCTGGTGAAGTCCACAAAACATATTACAGGTAACAGACAGTTACATAACCTACAGCATGGTCAAGCAAGGTAATGTTTCCGCCATTTTCGGACCACTGAGAGTTACAGGAACTGCCTCAACTGGGCTCCCGAGCGCAGCGGTCCAAGGTACTGCATCTCAGTGCTAGAGGCATCACTGCAGACCCAGGTTCGATTTCAGGCCGTGATTGGGAGTCCCATAGGGCAGCGAACAATTGTCCCAGTGTCGTCTGGGTTAGGGTTTGGCCGGGATAGGCCGTCATTGTAGATAAGAATTTGTTCTTAACTGACTTGCCTAGTTAAAAAATGTAAAATAAATAAATAAAAACTATTCCAGCACCATTTCAACTTCAACATTTCAACATCATAAAATCACATGTGCTTGGTCTAATACAGTGACAACTAAAAGACACCAAAAACTATTTGATCCAATCAACGTAAGCTAAATATGATGTGGCTGTCCATGGTTCTGATTGCTGTGTGTGTGTGTGTGTGTGTGTGTGTGTGTGTCATGTTGATGAAACAGTCTATCACTCTGTCATACTGTACACGCTTTTATTTTTTGTTGTCCTAGACTACCTGGCTAAAATGCTTGCTCGCTAGACTAACTTCCACTCATCGGTAACATTAGGTAGTTAACATGATCCTTTTACATCTAGCTACATATTGAACTTCCATCCTCTCAGAACAGGGGCACAACAATGTATGAATGAATGCTTGGATCAGAACCAGAATCATGTTAATGTCAATGAAGTATGCTCTCAATGTGATTTGATAGGAGTGACGCCAAATCCAAACAGGCTTCCCTTGACACTTTTTTTTAGTGTGCCAGGACCATTCACAGTTGAGCTCGATGCTGATTGGCTATTATTTTACATTTTTTGAATCAAGGGAGGCCAAATGCATTCAATGCTACGGGCGGCAATAATGTCATACCCGTTTGGTCCAGACAGAATCAGATAGATGGCCTACAAGTAGAGAGACAAAGGGGTGCATTTTGGCTCGCTCGGATGCTTTCTCCAGTGAGATACATTCAGCCTCTTGCGAATTAAAGGAAATGTATGAAACACAGAGAGTCATAACATCAATTATTTTATAGATATTTTTTTTTTTCTTTATGATTTTTTTGGGGAAGCCTGGCTTCCCTTGGCATCCATGAATACACGCCACCAGTTGTTTGCAGAGCTCACAACCTATGCTAGACTTGTGAGAAACAAGTTTTGGTTTAAATTGGCATTCCACATGAGAACAGTTGCCGACTTCTCATGTAGCCTATTACCGCCAACTTCAGGAGAGTAATGGCAGAATCTGCGAAAGCCAGGTAGGTGTGGGAGGAGGATGGTTGATCTCTATCTTATTTCATTAAACAGTGCGCTTAAAGCATCAGACCAGCTCAATGCATATATATATAGTTGATTTTATTAAAACACAGTCTATATATGGAAAATATACGTTTTAAAATGTTTACCAATCATTTGGTCGAAAGAACAGACAACTTTCGTCTATTTTGCTCTAATACACCAGTGCATTCTGACACAGTGAATTGACCTCGTTCATATTGAACGATTCTGACACAGTGAATTGACCTCGTTCATATTGTTGGCAGACATAAGGGATTAAATATGGATCTTCACTGGCTAAAGGAGAAGAGGATCTGGTAAAATAAGGGTATGTTGCTATTGTCATCTCGGTTGCTTGCTAGCTAGCTTTTTGGCAATTAACTAGCCTAGTATTCATGGCACATTGTAAATATCTGACTTCTACTAGGATAGTATTCTGTACAAGATACAAGACCAAATGCATAAATAAGCCAACAAATATGAGTTAAATCAAATGTGGAAGAGTAAATGAAAATGTCAAATATATATTTCGTTTTTGATCAAGGTAGGTAGTAGCTGGCAGCAAAGGTGCCAGAGCTTGCAGGGATTTGTAGTTTTGCATGATGTCTATGTTGATGCTAATTAGCTTTTTTCGAATCTGAGAGTAAATAGAGACTAATAAATTGATAAAAGTCACCTTGTCCGAGAGAGATTTACACGGTTATTAAAATGTCACGCCAGGGAAAACCTACACGAAACAGAGGCCTTGTTTGAAGTGGTTCTAAATTCCCCTATGGGAGAAATAAATGGTTAGAAAATGGTTGGAACCATTTCTGGTTTTAATCACTAGGTTTTATGGGTATTATGACCCATACACCGTGGGGCTCTATAAACGTTAATCTGAAAGAAACAACTCCAATTCCCTTAACAATGAAGCATTGAGCAATTAAAATAAGAAGCTTACATGGATTGTTGCAGAAATAGGTCTAACAACACCATATTATCTCATTAACAGACTGAGCATAGCACAGTAAAGTAAGATTGGGGACTGTTGATGGATGGATGGTAATGTCTAGTTGAGACTCAATGTTGATACCTTTCTCAAAGAGGGTAGAGATATGAGGAAGTGACACAGTGGATTTAGATTACTATTATTTAGATTTTCTGGAAGGTTTTTTTAATTAGAGTTCTATAGTATGTCATTCTAGCATTTTGTAGCACTCTTATTGGTGGGACAACATTGCTTACTGACAGAGCGACTTCTCTCTATATTTCTCTCTCCCTTTATCTCTCTTTCTCATTATCTCGATCTGTGTCCCCCACCCTCCTCCTCAGGTCAGGCTCCTCTGGTTCCAGTACCAGGTCAGCTGACAGTGTGGGCGTGGACGTCATCCGACAGCCATCCAGGAGTCGCATCCGCCGTCATACCAACCGCTTGTCTGCTGTGTTCCAGCGAGGCTCCGCCCATAACGCCACCGCCATGGCCTTACCCGGGTTACCTGGCTTACCTAGCCACGCTTGGAAGGAGTCGAATGACAGAAGTATGCCTTTTTCTAATCAAAATTTTATTTTTATAAACATTAACCCTAACCTTGACAATGACAAACGAGTTGGCTGAAGCAGAAAGCATCTGACTGGCAAGCAGTCTAAAACCTTAACCCCGACCCCAGCCTAAAATAAATTAAGTGCACTTGCTTACCAGTTCTGATGATGTAGTCACTACTTTTCTTCTTGACGTTTCCATCTAGTTTCTCCCGGGGATGCATCAATGACAGACGACCCTGCTGAACTGTCCAATCAGATAACAGCACCAGGCATTCTGAAGATCTTTGGCAGTGAGATCTGCCAGGGGGCAAACTACAAGAGCGTCCTGGCAACAACACACTCCAGTGCTAAGGAGCTGGTCAAAGAGGCACTGGAGAGGTACAGGAGTGTGCGTGTGTGTGTGCGCATGTATGTATGCATGTTGTCTTAGATTTCTTAGATTTTGGGTAGATTTAAAGATTTATTTGGGCTGCAATTTCTGAGGCTGTTAACTCGAATGAACTTATCCTCTGCAGTAGAGGTAACTCTGGGTCTTCCTTTCCTGTTGCAATCCTCATGAGAGACAGTTTCCTCATAGCGCTTGATGGTTTTTGCAACTACACTTGAAGTTTTATGCATTGACTGATCTTCATGACTGTCGTTTCTCTTTGCTTATTTGAGCTGTTCTTGCCGTAATATGGACTTGGTCTTTTACCAAATAGGGCTATCTTCTGTATACCACCCCTACCTCGTCACAACACAACTGATTGGCTCAAAAGAAGGAAAGAAATTCCACAAATAAACTTTTAACAAGGCACACCTGTTAATTTAAATGCATTCCAAGTGACTACCTCATGAAGTTGGTTGAGAGAATGCCAAGTGTGTGCAAAGCTGTCATCAAGGCAAAGGGTGGCTACTTTGAAGAATCTCAAATGTACAATATATTTGATTTATTTAAGACTTTTTTGTTTTCTGAATGATTCCATATGTGTTATTTCACCGTTTGGATGTCTTCACTATTATTCTACAATGTAGAAAATAGTAAAAATAAAGAAAAACCCTTGAACGAGTAGGTGTGTCCAAACTTTTGACTGGAACTGTACTTGGAGAATCATAAATATACTGTAATGACATACAGAGTCTTTGATCATATATGAAACTTGTTTGGCAATTGTTTTAGAGACGTGCCATGTGCAGCTTGTTATCCAGTGTCAGGGGCCTGTGAGCTGTAAGTACTATGCCAGAGCGGCCACTGTGAATTAGATGACTAATGCACATCCTTCACGCTGGTGTTGAGCCTATGCTATGCAAGGAATAGAATTCAGACAAATGTATATATTGTTCTCAAGGGTAGTTGTTTAGTATAACTGCAGTGTAGTGTATTGATTGTACATGTCTGGTGTGTGTGGTGTGTCATGTTTTGTTTTGGCTATATTTTCAGTATAATGCATTGAGTGTGTGTGCCAGATCTAGCGTTTACATGGGCGTTTTGGAACAACCTAGAGGGAACCACAAACCGTGAAGGCTGACCAATTTAACCATGCTGTTGAGAGCCTCTCTCACTCTCACTCTCACTCTCTCACCTTACTTAATATACTGTATTATAACCAGAAGCAGAATGGAGATACTCAGGGTGGGTTTCTGAGCTTGGCGTGTTAATGCACATGCAGAGACGGTTTACCAGACATAGACTAAGCCTACTGAAGTCCGTTCCCATTGTCCTCCAAGAGTTGTTAGTTGTAAATACTATCCTTGTTATAAACAGCTTCACTTCCCTTAATTGCCCAGGTACGGTCTGAACAAGGAAGAGGCGGAGTCGTATGTTCTCTGCGACTCCATTGGCTACGTGGGTGACCACCAGTGGAAGACGGAATGCTTCCGGGTCGTCGGTGACAATGAGAAGCCCCTCCTCCTGCAGTCACTATGGAAACCCAGGGAGGGTTTGGCGAGGCGGTTTGAGATCCAGAGGAGAGCCAGTGTGGAGGAAAAGAGATCAAGAGACAAGGACACGGTCACTGCTGGTAGGACTGATAGGGAGACTGCAAGGTCTGCAGTACTAGTGGTTTTCTTTATTCCCTGGTAGTTAATTGATTGATTCATGTGGGATATGATACCAGGGTAGTGTCTTTGCTAGGGGGAAGGGACTAAGGGACAGCAAAATGACGTAGAGGTGCATCCTGTTATGTGTTTGTCTTATGAATGGTTAAACCAACTCTTATGATAGCCCCCTGCCTGTGTTTTACTGTTTTGCCATTTTAATGTTGAACGTTTCTCTCTCCCAACCATCATATCCACCACTGCAGTCTGTTTCCTGCACGTTAGCTTCTGCATGTTGACTTTGGCAGACACACACACACACACATATCCAAACTCTCTCCTGTCTCTCAGGCATCAACGCCCAGGCTCGTAAACTCCAGAAGAGCCGCTCTCGAGTCACCTCTGCCCTGATCGAGAGGAGTGTGTATGTGACCTCTACCCTAGAGAGGGGTGTGTGTGGGGCTTGGAACCAAAAGGACAGGGTTGGGAGGGTATGTGGGGTCCAGAATAAGTCTGAACGGGGGCCGGGTCTGTGGAGGAGCCAGAGTGAAGCAGACCTCTCACCCCAGTCCACAGAAACTCAACAGAGACACCAACAGAACCCCACTGAGCCCCTTAGTCAGAAGCCCAATGAGTTCCACACTCCCAGTCAAGACGAGAACCACAATCAGTGTCACAGTCAGGACCATGAACAGAATGTGGAACACAATCACAAATTGAACCTCGATAAGAACCTCAAACAGAGAGATGAAGAGAGCTATGTTGACGCCAATGTTCCCCCTCTGGAGGACCCCGGATCAGAGACTTACACAGAGCCCCTCTGTCCTTCCCCTGAGATGGAGAGAGAGAGGGAGGAGACAGAGAGCAGTGACGATAACGTAACACTTTACTCCATTCACCCTCCCCAAGACTGCCCCTACTTACTGCTGCTACAGGGCTACAGCAACAGACAGGTAGGACACACAGTACTCCATTCACTCACCCCACGAGTACCCCACACACATTGAGTCTCATCAATCCCCCTCTTGAACACCTCTCTCCCCTGTCTCTCTCCCCTTTCTCTCCTCTCTCCCTCACCCTTATCTCCCTCCCTCTATTTCTGAGGTTGCTGCTCCTTATGGAAACAGATAACTATGTTCTCATTCTCTCAAGGTGTCTGTGGACAATGGACAGAGAATCTATCACAGTATTCTCTCCCTCGTGGCTCCACTTTGTCCTCAAACTCTCTGCCTGCTCTTACTCACCACATTGGGCACACACACACACACACACACACACACACACATTGGTGATGCTCCATCACATGCTGCAGGGGTGGACAGGCCATCTGGAATTTCAGGCAAATGCCAGATGGGCTGGTCCATTTTTTTGCCCAGTTGGCCTTTTTATCATTATTTGGCTGATAATGGGGGCATCAAGGAAAAAAATGGACGGTGTGTTAGAAATTCCAAGGCCAAGTTCTGGTCCCAGTCCGCCCCTGACATGCTATCTCTAGCTCACAGTAAACATTACAGTTGGAACATCTGAGATTCCAGGCAAGCAATCCCATTTTCCCACTGGAAAAATTCACAGAGACAGTTAGGGACAAACAGCGGAGAGAATCCTTCTTGGAAATGCCAGCGTGAGCAGAAACGTGTGTAAAAACACAGATCCGGATACAGAGTTGTGCAACAGTGGCACTGCTTCCTGACTGATTACAGTGGGCTATAACGGATTCAGGGTGGTGATACATACACACACATGCACACGCACACACGCGCATGCAAGATGTGCACACATACGCAACACAAGTACTCTTACGTCAGCACCTAGGATTTTCAATGTATTTGTTTATTGTTCCCATAGTAATCCATTTGTTATCTCACCATTTCTTATCTCGTTCAAATATAATAGTTTCAAACTCACTCATGTGTAACACACATTTAATATTGATAGAGGCTGAATGAAGAGTTGAATGCTAGGTTTTTTGGTATTGAACTCATCTCATACTGTATGTTCTGCCAGGTATTCTAAAACTAATTTCTCTCTCTTCCCCTCTCTCTCTCTCTCTCTCTCTCTGGTCATTTCTATGTAATAGGACCCATGAGCACCAACATGTGAACTTCATAGGAGCATGTCAAATTGGGTGTAAAATAAAAGCTAAGAGTCAATATTTCTGAGAAATTAAGGCATATATACATTTTCAACCATTTTCCCTCCTAAAAATTTTCAATAAGCAAAGGCTTTGATTTCTGGTCAAACAGATGGAAAAGGGGTCTTAAATTGTTTTTATATATTCTAGATTTTTTCTAAGTATTAGAAATACATCAAAACACAATCTTGTTGAAGTAAAGAACCCTGCCAACTAATACAAACATTTATATTTCGTTTTGGAGAAATAATGTGCCTTCTGTGAGTTAAGAAACATTGCCTTATGCCTTGTAATTACATGACCAAAAACCCACATATCTTTAAGATATTTCTCTGCAATTAAATTGGCTACAATGGGAAACCATAGTAGTCACATACAACTGTTGGGTCACTTGCTACTGTTCTCCATTCCATTGGCATACTGTTATGTTCAGCTCATACAGGGCCTTCAGAAAATATTCATACCCCTGGACTTATTCCACATTTTGTTGTTACAGCCTGAATTTGAAATGGATGAATAATTTTTTTTTTTTTTCTCTCACCAATTTACACACAATAACCTAAAATGATCAAGGGAAACCCTGTTTTTAGAACTTATTGTAAATGAAATACAGATATATTCAATTTACATAAGTAGTCACACCCCTGAGTCAATGCTTTGTAGAAGCACCTTTGGTGGTGATTACAACTTTGAGTCGTCTTGGGTATGTCTGGATCAGCTTTGCACATCTGGATTTGGGGATTTTCTACCATTCTTCCTTGTAGATTTTCTAAAGCTCTGTTAAGTTAGATGGGGAGTGGCGGTGAACAGAAATCTTCAAGTATTTCCACAGATTTCCAATTGGATTCAAGTCTGGGCTTTGGCTGGGCTACTCAAGGACTTTCACATTCTTGTTCTGAAGCCATTCCAGCATTGCTTTGGCTTGGCTATATGCTTGGGGTCATTGTCTTGTTGGACTGTAAATCTTCCAACAGGACAATGACGTTTGCAGTCTGGACAAGGGTTGTTTGCACTCTGAAGCAGGTTCTCATCAACGATTTGCCTTTAGTTGGCTCCATTCATTGTTCCCTCTTATCCTTAAAATTCTCCCAGTCCTTACCGCTGAAGAGCATCCCCAGAGCATGATGCTGCCACCAGCATGCTTCACGGTAGGGATGGTGTTAGACAGGTGATGAGCTGTGCCTGGTTTCTCCATGCATTCAGGCCAAAGAGTTAAATTTGTCTCATCAGACCACAGATTATTTTGCCTTATGCTCTGAGTCTTTCATGTGCCTTTTTGACAACTCCAGGTGTGCTGTCATGTGCCTTTTTCTCAGAAGTGGCTTCCATCGGGCCATTCTCCCATAAAGCCCAGATTGGTAGAGTGCTGTAGAAACTGTTGTCCTTCTGGCAGGTTCTCCCATCTCAGCCAAGGAACTCTGTACTTCTGTCAGAGTGGTCATTGGGGTTCTTGGTCACATCCTTGACCAAGGTCTTCATGCCCGGTTGCTCAGTTTGGTCGGATGGCCAGCAATAGGCAGAGTCAGGGTAGTTCCATATTTTTTCAATTTCCCAATGATGGACACCAATGTACTCTTGAAAACGTTAAACACTCTAGAAATATACCATGCCCCAGATATATCCCTCATCACAATTATATCTCTGAGATCTACGGAAAGTTCCTTGGACTTCATGATATAGTTTCTGCTCTGACATGCAGAGTCAAATGTGGGACCTGAGCTCAATTTGGAGTGTCACAGCAAACGGGTGTGAATACTTATTTTATTTTCAATAATTTAGCAAAAATGTCAAACATGTTTTAACACTGTCATTGTCGGGTATTGTACCAGTCAAAAGATGAACACACATACTAATTCAAGGGTTTATCTTTATTTTTACTATTTTCTACATTGTAGAATAATAGTGAAGACATCAAAACTATGAAATAACAAATATGGAATGTAGTGGCTCATGTAGTCTGGCTCTAAGCAGAATAGAGAGGAGTGGGAGGCCCCGGTGCACAACTGAGCAAGAGGACAATTACATTAGTGTCTAGTTTGAGAAACAGACACCTCACAAGTCCTCAACTGGCAGCTTTATTAAATAGTACCCGCAAAACACCAGTCTCAACGTCAACAGTGAAGAGGCGACTCCGGGATGCTGGACTTCTATGTAGAGTTCCTCTGTCCAGTGTCTGTGTTCTTTTGCCCATCTTAATCTTTTTTTTTTATTGGCCAGTCTGAGATATGGATTTTTCTTTGCAACTCTGCCAGCTCAATAAGTTTAAACAGGAAAACGGCAAGATGACAAGAACTGTTTGTTGGAGCAAAATGAGTTTCCATGGCCGAGCAGCCACACACAAACCTAAGATCACCATGCGCAATGGCTGTTGGCTGTTGAATAAGTTGGGGAGACTAAATTACTTGGTGTTACCTTAGACTGTAAACGGTCATGTCAAAACATATAGATTCAATGGTTGTAAAGATGGGGAAAGATTCTGTCCATAATAAAGAGATGCTCTGCTTTTTTGACACCACACTCAACACAGCAAGTCCTGCACAGGGCTCTGGTTTTGTTTTATCTTGATTACTGTCCAGCCATGTGGTCAAGTGCTACTAAGACCTAGTTAAGCTGCATCTGGCCCAGAACAGAGCGGCGCATCTTGCTCTTTATTGTAGTCAAAGGGCTAATATAAATACTACGCATGCCAGTCTCTCTTGGTTGAGGAGAGACTGACTGCATCACTTCTTTTTTATAAGAAACAATAATGTGCTGAAAATTCCAAATAGTTTGCATAGTCAACTTACGCACAGCTCTGCCGTTTCCAGCTACAATAGTCATTTACAACATTAACAATGTCCACACTGTATTTCTGACCAATTTGATGTTGTTTTAATGGACAAAAAAATGCTTTTCTTTCAAAAACAAGGAAATGTTTCAGTGACCCCAAACTTTTGAACGGTAGTGTAGGTAACCAGACTTTTCCAATAGAACACTTTGTCACACACTTTCAAAACTTTCGGCATTCAACAGGAAGTAAAGAAAGTAAAGAAAAGTACTGTACAGTAGTGTCAATTTCAGTACTGTACAGTAGAGCACATTAGATTAGAGTACCGTATGTGCTGAATTATACTGCACTTTATTGTACTGTGCTGAACATATCTACTTTCCTGCGCTCTACTGTATGGTACTGAACTCTACTCTACTGTGCTGAGCTGTGATGTCCAAACTTGTGAAACAAAGACGTGTATGATTGGTTCAGACATGGTCTGTTCCGGACCAAATGTGGTCTTGTTTGGGGATGGTGCTCACTAGAATAATAGCCAGTGTGTAGAATAATACCCAAATATGCTAAATAAGGATATTGCATATTTCTACCTTTTGTGTACCTATTCAGAATACATCACCATGAAGAGAATAATATTCATAATTACGAATTTCTGTATTGTACAGATCAGGGGCCCATGATGTAATCCATTATAATTCTGTTACCAGATGTAAATCCATTTCACCTACTGTAGTTCAATAACCAAAATATAAATGTTTAACTCAAGATGTCATGTCAAAGCCGACACCCCATTCTTTCTGCAGACATCTTTGAATCTTAATTTGGATTAGATGTTTCAGAGATTTGAAAAATGTGAAATACTGAGGGAGATTTTACCCAAATTCTATTACCAAACTTTGCATCTGCACAGTTCTTTCAGTAAGTGTTGTTTTGTGAAATTTGCTGTGTAAATTGTTCAAAGTAGACCTTGTGCATAGAGTTGTATGGTTAGCAAAATGTTGAAATCAATGGTTTTTGTTCGGCATACATTTTAAAGTGAAAATTCTGAGTCAAAGTGTAATTCCGTTACTGTGGAATTGCCATTCTACAGATTGGTGGGGAACATTAGGCTCTTCATCCATACATGGGTTCTTCAAGGGGTGTTGGGCTCTGTTGATGATCAGGGGGATCTGGAGTTGTTCTTCTAAACCCTTTTTAAACTTCTATTTTTCTTACAGGCTGGAACACACGAGGGCCGTGTTGCATGATGTCTGATGGTTGACTGTTGATGTACTGTAGGGTTTTGACCCAATAAAGTAAATGGGATTTTACAATTCAAATTATCTCTCTTTTTTCTCCTCAGGACTTCGTCATCTACCTGCTGAACGGTTCAAGCACTTTGATTGGTCGATGTGGTGGCGACGACAAGGAGAGGTCAAAGGTTGACTTCCCGCTCTCTGCCCCTGACATCCTGCCTCTTCACTGCTGCCTATGTCGCCATGAGCACAACGATAAAGGTTCCACCGTCCGCCTCCGTCCCTTCCACAGTGCTATGGTAACACGGAACGGGGAGACGTTGTCCATAGAGGCAGAGCTTAGTCCAGGTGATGTCATCGGGATGGGACGTCACTACCTATTCTTGTTCAAGGACCCCACTGCCTGGGTTGTTATGCAGAAGGTGAATATGTTTAGTTACTATAACCATGTTTCCATCCACAGTTTTCATGCGAGTAGAGTCATACCGTATAAGAAAAATCACTACTGCTGTGACGGAAACAGAGAGTTTTGGTACAATTTTATAAATGGCAACAATTAATTTGTTTGTTTGACATCGTGTGATCGAAAATTAATAATGCGAGAAATGGCAGTGGAAAGTATTTATGCGCAAATATTGATATAATAACCATAATATCGAAGTAAACTTGGAGTCACGCGATGATATGTTGTGTGGTCATCCCTCTACGACTCGGGAAACCATGCAGTTTATTAGACTACAGATAAGTTATAAGTTAGGAACTTCACAGGGTGATGAAAGTGCACTGTGATCTTGATGCTCCTTTCCAATAAATATCGAGGGTCTTAATGTGGTGACATGATGATCGATGCTTGACTTCCGTTTGACAAATACAAATATTTGAGCTTATCCATAATAATTTCATCATGTAGACGAGCCTACCTGCGCTCTATTTGCGAACTGTTGGCTAGAGTACACATGCTAATACCACAGTTTTGCTATTTAACACAGTTTTTGTGATTTAAAAAAATGGTAGAGTTAAAAATGCAATGGAAACATATTGAACTTTAGATTTTTATTCACTATGAAAACTTGAGCGAAAAAGTACATTTTGTGTCAATTTGATCTTCTGAGAAGGATCAGAGGACCAATCTGCAGCGTGGTAAGTGTCCATAATGTTTATTTTAATACATAAACTGAACACTACGACATACAAAACAATAAACGTGAAATGAACGAAACAGTCCCGTGTGGTACGAACACGGAAGACAAACACCCACAACTCAAAAGTGAAACACAGGCTACCTAAGTATGATTCTCAATCAGGGACAACGATTGACAGCTGCCTCTGATTGAGAACCATACTAGGCCTAACACAGAAATCCCAAATATTAGAAAAACGAACATAGACAACCCACCCAACTCACGCCCTGACCATACTAAAACAAAGATATAATAACAGAACTAAGGTCAGATTGTGACAGATCTGCAACAAGTCCATTTGGTGGAAACACACCACTGGTTGGAAAATTACATTTTCTTTATGCCGATTCCAGAATATTTGCATGAAAATCAGTCTCTAATTGTATGGAAACCTAGCTTATGAAAACATTTAGAACTAACCATTTTGTTCTAGCTCTGTGTTTGTTACAAAACAGATATTTACTGGGCAGGTTTTAAGGTTAAAATTTGACTTCTGACGCATTTTGTTTTTAGGTGAAGGACCCCACTTCTTCTCCTGATCCTACAGTTACTGCTGCTCCCGGGGTTCTGCCCCAGGCCACTACACTCGCTACTAGTGAACCAGCACTCTGCAACACCTGTATCTCAGCTAGTGGGACCAGAGAAATAAGGTAACATCTGCTCACTGGTTGCTTTTCCTCCAAGCTTTTAGTGATACAGGTCGTTATTGTAAATTATGAAGATTACATTTTTTTTAAACTATTCACAAGTTTAAGGACCAGACATTGAAATGGGTTTAGAATATTTATTGAGGAAATGAGAATGAGGATTCAGGAGGGGAATGAGAATGGACTGGATGAAGCCGAGAGCTACAGATGAAGGATCCAGAAGGGTAGAGTTTGGCTTGGAGGCTCTGTTTGAGAGGACCTATTGGCAGACATCATCATCAGGCAGTGGTAGTAGGCTGCTGTGGTGATGGAAATCTCCCCATGAGATCCTTAGAAGAACATAAGAGATACTAGATAGAAGGTGGGATGCTAAACTTGATAAAGCTCGTAAACACACAGAATCATGCCACGTGATACGCTGCAGAACAAACAGGAAGAACGTTAGTTTGGTCAGTTTTAAGTAGGGTGGTAGTGGTGATTAAGGAGAATGAGGACAGGTCGGAAGGCTGATTAGAAATGAGTAGCAGCTAATGCTTGTTGAGTTGCTAGGGAGCTGCGCTCAATGCAACTAATTAAAGTGTTGCATTCAAGTCTGGTCCTCTCCTGAAGTTTTGTTCATTCTTAACACCATTAAAACATTTTTTAACTAGACACGTTTCCACTGACATGGTCTTCATCAGGTCTAGAAGGGCCACAGCTTGCCTAAACAACCCTGAGGGTCGCGGCCTGAACCTACTCTACGTTGTGGAGCACGAGGATGCCGTCGTCGAGGAAATCGTTGCCATGGGGAGTGTCCATAGAGACAAGCCGCCGTTGACTGTAGCATTCCTGCTGAGTGTGTGTGTCGAACATTCCGCCACACACCTCCAAACCTCAGACCTCCGCAGACTACTGCTGCTCATAGCCAGCCAGGTCCAGAATGCCATGTGGGTAAGTGACGTTACTGTACGTTACTTTATAGTCAATATGGCTGTATGAATGATCATCTCTTATTTTCTCTTAAAGTGTATGTCATAAATTATATAACTACATTTGGATCAGAAAAGTTTGTAGGCCTAATATTTCATTTTGTCCCCATGTTTTGTAACAGGAACACACCAAGGAGCTTGCTGCTAATCAACCAGAAGTGTGAGTGCCTGCACAAAGCCAAATATTTCCATCTCTGTATTACACAGAGTTATACAGTACCAGTCAAACGTTTGGACACACCTACTCATTCCAGGATTTGTCTTTATTTTTACTGTTTTCTACGCTGTAGAATAATAGTGAAGACATCAAAACTATGAAATAACACATATGGAATCATGTAGTAACCAAAAAAGTGTTAAACAAATCAAAATATATTTTATATTTGAGATTCTTATTTGGTAAAAGACCAAGTCAATATTATGTGAAGTACAGTAAAAATAAGTAAAGAGAAATGACAGTCCATGAATTTCATGACATGAATTTCAGTCAATGCGGAAAATGTCAAGAACTTTGAACGTTTCTTCAAGTGCAGTTGCAAAAAACATAAAGCGCTATGATGAAACTGGCTCTCATGAGGACCGCCACAGGAAAGGAAGACCCAGAGTTACCTCCGCTGCAGAGGATAAGTTCATTAGAGTTAACTGCACCTCAGATTGCAGCCCAAATAAATGCTTCACAGAGTTCAAGTAACAGACCCATCTCAACATCAACTGTTCAGAGGAGACTGTGTGAATCAGGCCTTCATGGTTGAATTGCCACAAAGAAACCACTACTAAAGGACACCAATAAGAATAAGAGACTTTCTTGGGCCAAGAAACACAAGCAATGGACATTAGACCGGTGGAAATCTGTCCTTTGATCTGATGAGTCCAAATTTGAGATTTAGGGTTCCAACCGCTATGTCTTTGTGAGACGCAGAGTAGGTGAACGGATAATCTCAGCATGCGTGGTTTCCACCATGAAGCATGGAGGAGGAGGTGTGATGGTGTGGGGGTGCTTTGCTTGTGACACTGCCTGTGATTAATTTAGAATTCAAGGCACACTTAACCAGCATGTCTACCACAGCATTCTGCAGCGATACGCCATCCCATCTGGTTTGCAGGTGGGACTATAAATTAGTTTTTCAACAGGACAATGACCCAACACACTTGTGAACTGGCCTCCACAATCACCTGACCTCAACCCAATTGAGATGGTTTGGGGTGAGTTGGACCGCAGAGTGAAGGAAAAGCAGCCAACAAGTGGTCATGTGGGAACTCCTTCAAGACTGTTGGAAAAACATTCCACATGAAGCTGGTTCAGAGAATACCAAGTGTGTAAAGCGCTCATCAAGGTAACGGGTGGCTACTTTGAAGAATCTCAAATATAAAATATATTTTGATTTGCTTAACAGTTTTAATGATTCCATATGTGTTATTTCATAATTTTAATGTCTTCACTATTATTCTACAATGAAGAAAATAGTGCAAATAAAGAAAACCCCTTGAATGAGTAGGTGTGTCCAGACTTTTGACTGGTACTGTACTTGCCACTGTATGGTTATAGGCATAGGATCTGATTCCAGATCTGTTCCTTGGTATCCCAGTCTCTGTAGTGACCCGGAGGAGCAGCAGCCTCTCAACCTGGCAGAACTGGTCTCAGGCCTGCGTACCCTGGTGGTCTGGATGTCCAATGCCCTGGAGCTGCTGTATTACATCCAACAACAGATGCCCCAAACACTGGCCTGGAGGTCACACAGAGAACAAGGGGTGGAGGCAGAGGGAGAGGAACACAATGACAAGGAGGATGAAGAGAGGGAGGAGGAGAGCATGGGTCAGTTTTGGGCTTTTCTAGCCTAGCTTCACCTTCTAGCCAGGGGACTAAAATTGTCTAAAGAAAGCCTACTAAGAACTTTACGTAGGATCCATAACATCTATTAAGACATTTACCTTTAGTTTCTGTTTGTTGCCAGCCCTGTTGGAGATGAGGCTGTCGTGTGTGAGGTTAGCCAGTGAAGAAGCCATGACGGTTCTGGAGGAAGTTATCATGTTGACCTTTCAGCAGTGTGTCTACTACCTCACCAAGGTCAGTATCCCACACACCTGAACTTTAAACTCCATCAGCTGCATTTTAGTGAGTTCAGCACCAGAGACTAGACCAGGGGTACACAACTCTGGCCTACAACTGCAGAACTTTAAAGGACTAAGCTCCTCAGCGACACTCTACATATTCCCTGATGTACTAGTTAGCTCACCTTGCTTTAGCTTTTCCCTTCAGGGCTTGATGGGTTTGTTGTGTCTCTTAGTCTGAGAAAGAGTCCAGTTAGTTAGTCCTCTCTAGAGTAGAGCCATGAGAGAGGTTTTCTGATAGAGCAGCCTTATTGGATTACTACACTGGGGGCTTTATTGCTGGCCACAGACAGACAGCAGGGGTATTGTGTGTGTGTGTGTGTGTGTGTGTGTGTGTGTGTGTGTGTGTGTGTGTGTGTGTGTGTGTGTGTGTGTGTGTGTGTGTGTGTGTGTGTGTGTGTGTGTGTGTGTGTGTGTGTGTGTGTGTGTGTGTGTGTGTGTGTGTGTGTGTGTGCGCGCACGTCAGGCCTCTTGTCATTAAGGAGTTTAGAAGTGTTGCCAGGTGTGTGTGTGTATACTGTTTGAGAGGACCTATTGGCAGCTGGGGTACAGCTGGTTGCCCTATATCAGTCAGCACACCATCAGTCAGTGTGTGGTCTGACAAAGAATTCCACAATGGAAGTTTGCTTTGTCATCTTTTGATCACTCCTTGGAGAGGGTCAGGGATAGTTGTTATCATAAACAGACGTCATAGATAGTCCTCACCCACCTCGACCACCCTCTGCCTAACCCTGCCTGTGACCTGTGACTGCACACTACAGTACCACCCAAACCAAGAGAACATGACTTAGTCATGTACAGGTTGCCACGTCAAGCGTTAGCCATGTTAGCATTAGCCAAGGTAAATTAACTCAAGCTGAGCGTTAGGTGCAGCCTATGCTAAATGCTACGCTAACTGGAAGTCAGTTGTATGCTTACTGAGGCAGACGAGGCCATGGCACCGTTCCGTATCTGTTTCCTGTCCAGGAAGGAAGTGGGAGGGAAAGAGCATCATCACTATGATTTATCCAAAGAGGAAACAGAATAGATTCCTGGAGAGGGTTCGGGGATAGGCAGGCTAGCAGGTTAGCAGCGGTGACTTATTGAACTGTACAGGTCTTCAACTGAAGCTCCCAACCGCATGACAGTATTGGTGCATTGGCATTTCAACTGACTCAGTCTACAGATAATGACAAGTGATTCATCCAACAGACAGAACCTTCTCTGTTATGTCCCCTGTGTTTCATAACCACGTCTTTTTAACAATTCCATTATGATGAGACAGGAGACTGGAAACACTTCAACCATTTATCTGGGACATGGTCATCTTAACACACATAACTCCCATGGTGCTCTGCAGAACAACATACACAACATCTCCTCCCCACCTAGTTAAATTGTCCCCATTGTGAACAACAATAATTGTTCTACAAGTCCAAGCATCTAGTTTCCAGCCTAACACTTGTAGGGTAACGGCGGTCAACCTGACTCTCAACAACAATGTCTCTAGACTGAGGCGTTGACACAGGTGTAGGTAGTTGAGTAGCCTCACAGTCTCCTCACACACTTGTGTTGTTGCGGCTGAGTCAGTGTCGTGAGAACATGACTGTGAGCCCCTAGGTGATGACGGCTGGGTCAGGGTGTCACCCAGTAACAGTTCTGGACCCATCATGACTGGTGGTTCTGTCGGTGTTGCTTTACTCAACCGTAACTGCCCACTGGGCACACTTCGTCATTTTAACTTAATTGGGTAACATTTGGTTGAGACGTTGGTCAACAAGATTACAACTTCATTGGGTTTACTTGATAGCCACCTACACAAATAGCTAGCTAGAACAAAGTGTTAATAAGATAAATTCATTTAAAAAGATTAAAAGCAATACAAATAAGTTCTCCAGTAGGCACAAATCATTAAAATCCAGACAGAAAATATTTACACAAGAAGCCATCTAATATCGCACAGTCAAAACTCTCCGTCGTTTAGTTAAGTTCACCATTCTGCGATTCTCACTGTTAATAAACATCAGGCGTTTAGTTCACCTACTCAAAGAGACGGCCAACAGTTATTTTTTAATTTTGGTAAGATCGAGTTTGAAAACTATACTCGACTAATAATTACCTCAGTGCATTCATAAAGTATTCAGCCCCTTGAATTTTTGCACATTTTATTACGTTACAGCCTTATTCTAAAATGTATTACCTAATGTTTCCCCCCTCATCAATCTACACACAATATCCCATAATGACCAAGTGAAAACAGGCTTTTAGAAATGTTTGCAAAAAGACAACAACTGATAACTGAAATACCTTATTTACATAACTATTCAGACCTTTTGCTATGAGACTCGAAATTGAGCTCAGGTGCATACAGTTTCCACTGATCATCCTTGAGATGTTTCTACAGCTTGATTGGAGACCACCTGTGGTAAATTCAATTGATAGGACATGATTTGAAAAGGCACACACCAGTCTATATAAGGTCCCACAGTTGACAGTGCATGTCAGAGCAAAAACCAATCCATGAGGTCGAAGGAATTGTCCAGAGAGCTCTGAGACAGGATTGTGTTGAGGCACAGATCTGGGGAAGGGTACCAAAACATTTCTGCAGCTTCGAAGGTCCCCAAGAACACAGTGGCCTACTCATTCTTAAATGGAAGAAGTTTGGAACCACCAAGACTCTTCCTAGAGCTGTCCGCCTGGCCAAACTGAGCAATTGGGCTAGAAGAGCCTTGGTCTCTGTGGAGATGGGAAAACCTTCCAGAAGGACAACCATCTCTGCAGCACTCCACCAATCAGGCCTTTAGGGTAGAGTGGCCAAAAGGCACATGACAGCCCACTTGGAGTTTGCCAAAAGGCACTTAAAGACTCTCAGAGCATGAAAAACAAGATTCTCTGGTCTGATGAAACCAAGATTGAACTCTTTGGCCTGAATGCCAAGCGTCACATCTGGAGGAAACCTGGCACCATCCCTACGGTGAAGCATTGTGGTGGCAGCATCATGCTGTGGAGATGTTTTTCAGCGGCAGGGACTGGGAGACTAGTCAGGATCGAAGGAAAGATGAACGGCGTAAAGTACAGAGATCCTTGCTGTAAAACTGATCCTTAGCACTCAAGACCTCAGACTGGGGCAAATATTCAGCTTCCAACAGGACAATGACCCTAAGCGAACAGCCAACACAATGCAGGAGTGGCTTCGGGACAAGTCTCTGAATGTCCTTGAGTGGCCCAGCCAGAGTCCGGACTTGAACCCGATTGAACATCTCTGGGGAGACCTGAAAATAGCAGTGCATCAACACTCCCCATCCAACCTGACAGAGCTTGAGAGGATCTGCAGAGAAGAATGGGAGAAACTCCCCAAATACAAGTCTGCCAAGCTTGTAGCGTCATACTCAAGAAGAATCAAGGCTGTAATCGCTGCCAAAGGTGCTTCAACAAAGTACTAAGTAAAGGGTCTGAATACCTACGTAAATGTGATTTGTCATTTTTTTTTATTTTCATACATTTGTAGATTGATGAGAAAAATATATATTTCATTCATTTTAGAATAAGGCTGTAATGTAACCAAATTTGGAAAAAGAATACTGAATATTTTATATATATTTATATACAGTGTATATATATATATATATATATATATATATATATATATATATATATATATATATATATATATATATATATATATATATATATAAAATATTCAGTATTCTTTTTCCAAATTTTGTTACAGTACAGCCTTATTCTAAAATTAATTAAATATATATTTAGGGGTGTCAAACATACTGCCCGTGGTGAGGTTTGAGTAAAAAAATATATATAAAGAAAGTATTCAGTATTCTTATATATATCTTTTTTCTTTTACTCAAACCTCACCACGGGCAGTATGTTTGACACCCCTGCTGTAATGTCTTTCATGCTACCCAGCTCTCCATTAAAGATTTTTACATGTTTATTTAAGATGGACGGTAGGCTTGGGTCTCCATGTGTCATTGCAATCCAGTGTGATTCATAAACTGCCCAGCAGTGATGAAAAGTCCCCTTTCACGACGTAGAGTGGGAACTTTTCAGTTTGTCCATTTAACTAAACAGTGACCTCAGTGATGCCTCCTCTCAATGCGACAGATTCACCTGTGTAAGTCTTTTACGCGATGTGTACTGGCTGAAGTGGAAAGTGTTTCCGTGTCTTTTGGTAGACTGTGTCTGACACGTGATACATCTACCCTTGTGTCAATCTCCATACGCACTGGTTGCCTCTCTAGCAACTGAGAGACATAGTAGTCGTGCCACAGTCAGTATATTCAGTTCAACTTCCTCGTTGGATGAGTCATTCATCTCAGTGGTCTCTTGCTCAAATGCGTGAACATGTCTCTTTTTCCTTTTGTTGGAATGATTCTTTCTTCTTTTCTGTCTTTGACATTTTCTCTTTATGTTTCTGCACACTCGCTCAGTGTGGCCCTTTTTAACACAGGCTCGGCAATCCATGTCCTTACACCAGCATACAAGGCGCCTGATGTCCCCCTGTGCCACAGTGGAAGCATGTGCCTTCATTTCTCTATCTGTGATTTTCAGTTCCAACTCTGTGCACTTTTCCTGATGAACTCAACTGCTGAGCCTCTTTAGCAGCTAGTTCCATGAACACACTGACCTTCAATGGCTCTTGACAAGGTCAGATTACTTTCAGTCAATAGTCTCTTTTTTGTGTAGCTTCACTCTGTAGCCCACATACTAGTCTGTCTCTAATGTTGTCATCATTCAACTCTGATAGTTTATTTAATGCAGCAGCAAAGCATTGTCACTGATTCTCCCTCTTCCGGATTTCTTCTGTGGAAGAAACCTTTAAGCAACTAGTAGTTTTGGTGAAAAGTGTCCTTTCAGTATTTCCACAATATCCCCATACGTCTTATTACCTGGCTGTAGGGGCGGCAGGTAACCTAGTGGTTAGAGCTGACAAGGTAAGAATCTGTTGTTCTGCCCCTGAGCAAGGCAGTTAACCCACTGTTCCCCGGGCGCCGAAGACGTGGATGTCGATTAAGGCAGCCCCCCGCACCTCTCCGATTCAGAGGGGTTAGGTTAAATGTGGAAGACACATTTCAGTTGAAGGCATTCAGAGAAATGAAAGCACGTGCTTCCCCTTTCCCCTGTAGCAGGCTGCATAGTAAACTAATGTCTTCGGCCCCGTAACACAAAATTCTGTCCTCATCAATGTAATTTGCGATAACAAAATATTCAAACCAT
Organism: Oncorhynchus clarkii lewisi; assembly: GCF_045791955.1. Classification (NCBI taxonomy): domain Eukaryota; kingdom Metazoa; phylum Chordata; class Actinopteri; order Salmoniformes; family Salmonidae; genus Oncorhynchus; species Oncorhynchus clarkii. Next base: position 62,859,387 of record NC_092166.1, read on the forward strand.
TTGTTATGAGCTCCACTGCTCAACACTTTCATCAAGCTGTCCAACGTTTCAAACAATTCCGGACATTTTTCATTTCTCAATAGGCCCCTGATTATCACTCACTTAAATAATGTCCTCAACCACATTTTCCTCAGTCACGTGATCTTCATTCACTTCACTCACTGACTTTTCATCCTCAAGTTAGCTCATTTAGCAGTTTTTAATTCCAGAGTTTGTCTTCACAGTTGAAGAAATGTTCTTTCCTTTACTGTATAGCCCTCCCATTTTAATATTTTTGTTTACCTTCTACGACGTCCGTCTTGAATCCTTTTCTGCCGTTTATGACGACACGAACTCTCTCTCTTAGCTAGCTCGACTATTCACTTGCCTCTGCTGGCAATACACTGTGGTAACATAGAGCCAGTATCATGGAAAATAAGTTTTAAACTTGTAAAAACCAACATCTTCTGGACAGAATAGTTGCTGTAGGTTCAGACTTACTCGTCGTCAATCTTTTGTTGTGTCACCTGGGTTTCATAACCACATCTTTATAACAATTCATTAATGATGAGACGGGAGACAGAAATACAGGGCAACCATTTATCCGAAACGTGGTCGTCTCAACACACACAACTTCCATGATGCTCTGCAACACAATCCCAACACTCTAGATAAGTTTGTGGTTTACATATTTCTGTACAATGCAGAAGGAAATGTCTGTCCAGTCTGTGAACTACCTGGCCTCAGTATCCATTTCTGCTGTGCTGGGATGCATTTGAGTCACACGACCCTGAGGGTCTCCAGATGTTTAGGTCATGTATGTTCATTCATGGATGACAATGTAATACTTATTGCTATATCTAAATTCATATAAATCTAGTGGTTTATTGGTGTGTCTGATGATTCCTTTTTCCAAATCTATCCTTAATCTCTGTTTTGAGCTCATGATCCTACCTACTCAAGCTGTATAGTCCTAGTGATTGTGTGGTTCTAAGCTTGTGTTGCTCCTAGAGCTGTGCAGAGCTCTGTAGTCCTGGTGATTGTGTGGTTCTAAGCTTGTGTTGCTCCTAGAGCTGTGCATAGCTCTGTAGTCCTGGTGATTGTGTGGTTGGTGGGTTTCTCTGGATGTAGATCTCCTCATCGATCATATATGTCAGGACTATAGCTCCAGTTAGTTCTGACAGCTAGACTGGACCAAACAATGCTAGGAATGTGTTAGCAGCAGGGGCGAGCTGTGTGTGCGTGTTTGTGTGTGCCAGGCTAACATTCATGGGGAAAGCTTCTCAAAGCCCCACTTCTTCACAGATCTCTATTCATCCTTGTATGGCAGCCAGGGTTATTTTTGATAGGAAAAGGGTGTTTATCGAGGACTGCCTATATGTGTGACTGTGTGTCAAAGTGTGTGTGTGTGGGGGGGGGTTCAAGAGACAGGAGCTCAGAATGTATATTCTCCCTCTCAATACTCTCCTTTGTCACGCCGCTCTCAGACTACTGGTCTGGGTAGGTGTGTGGGTGTGTTGCATGTGGGCTTGTACTGTGCATGTGCTACCGTTTTCTGAGCAAATTCGAATGTAAACCAAACAGAGCTGAATGGTCTATCTAAAGCTATAATAACAGAAATGAAAGTGTGTGTGCTTATGTTGGGATCATGTCGTGCCATTCCATCTGGTGTAGGGGAAACAGATGCTGGTGTAGGCTGGAAAACAAAAGACTCTTCTGGTGATCGGCCGGTCCCAGAGGAGGACCTGGCATGAACGAACACACACACACACTTTCAGCCTTCAGGGCACGATAAGTGCCATGGCTACATGTGGCATTACAGTGAAACATTGGAACATGTTGAGGGTGGGGTCATTGTTTTGTTGGGCATCTGGTGATGAGCTACATTTTCCAACTGAAAACATGGACACATAGTTTGGGTCTATTTCTCCTCATTTCCTGTGTCTCCTGTTTAGATGTCATGGGAAATGTTACGCTGATATGTGCAATGGCTTAGAACTCATGAATGTACAGTATATAGGCTAATAAACCAGAGCAATAAGCATGGAGATATATAGTCACTATACTGCTGTAGTATACTGTAAAGGGATGTGAAGGAGAGGAAGTCACTCAGAGATTCTGTACTGTACCACTCAGCAGTTTATCATGCCATGCCCACACAAGCCAGATTCACAGGCTTTTTTCACAATACATATTCAGCTCTGTAGGAATGTCAATCCACGGAGCTCACTGGCTGGTGCCCCAGTGCCAAGTGAGATTGGAAAGAGGGGTGGGGTGGGGTAGAGGAGAGTCCTGAGGGACAGGGAGTGTGAGGGGGGGGGCTTGTTCTGTCTGACTACAATTAGCCAGAACAAAGCCATCATTGTCATAGCTAGCCTGCCCTGTAGAGCAGAAGAAAGAGGGCTTTTGGCTGAGAAGAAATAAGAGAGAGAGTGGCTGCAGACATTAACTGTAGTTTAGTCTCCCACTACTCTCTCTGTCAGACCTCATCTCTGGTCAAACACCCACATTCACAACGAAATCATTCTGCTGCAGGGGGAGCGGTATAATTTGTTATATTGTATATACAGTATCTTATCTTTGTATCCCCTCTAGACTCTGTACCCAATTCTGCCTAGTTTGCTGGACAGTGACCCATTCAGGGGGAGCAGTGGGCTGCTTCTCCCCGAGCAAAATGAGCCGTTCCTGGATAGCGGTGGTGTGCAGGTCCCTGGAGAGACAGACCAGGTCCTGGAGGTCCTGACAGAGACCAGCAGACTGCTACAGGACTGTCAGCTCCACCATGAGATCTCCTCTCAGCTCCTGGCCTATCTCTTCTACTTCATCAATGCTTCACTGTTCAACACACTCATGGAGAGAGGTGAGGACACACACACACACACACACATTCTCTTTCTATGTCATTAACACAGATTGTTTTGTGAGTGAAGGTTCAGAGGATGAATTCTACCAGTGGTCCAGAGGGGTCCATATCAGCGCTAACCTAGACCTGCTACTGAACTGGGCCCAAGGGTCTGGACTGGGTGACTTGGTTGTGGAACATCTCCACACACTCTCCTCTGCTGTCAACCTACTGGCCACTCCAAGGGAACAACTAATGCAGGTCAGAGACGCTCATACACACCTGCATGTGCACACACACACACACACACACACACTCACGGGAGAGGGGAGAGGTGACACACACAAGCTCAGCACACACATTTTCCCTGTAGTCCTCCTGGGAGTCCCTGCGGTGTGCGTTCCCCAGTCTGAGTCCAGCCCAGCTCCACCACCTGCTGAGAGGCTACAGCCCAGCCACACCCTGGCCCCCACACTGGGCCCCTTCTGATGAGGATCACCTAGCTACACAGAACACTGGTCAGTTGGTTGATTGTCTGCTGTTAATCCACTATAGTAAACATCTGACTTGTTTTGTGGCTTTGTTTTTTCACTGTTGCCATTTCAAACTGAGACAAGCAAACCAGCAACATAGACACAGTATTAAACCTATGATGAGGACATGATATTTGTGCTACACTATCGTTTGATTTACTTTCTCTTAACCCCTCTTGCCCTCCTCTCACTAGCTGATATCCTGGAGAGTTTTGACAGCCACCCTCCCCTGGTGCTGCCCAGCTCTGGTTTCAGCCTGAGGCTTGGGGGAGAGGTGACAGACTCAGGCCTGGCTGGACAGCTCAGGAGGCTGCAGGAGTTTATCAGCAACCTGTCTGTCAAAGAGTCACCAGAGAATTTCAGTCATATGCACACGCAACAGGTAACACATTTGGTTCACAACTGTTGCTTGAATTAATTAGACATGGGTTTATATCTATATGATACTGGTTTACTACTTTTTCGTGGAACTATTTTGTTCTAGAACTCTTTTAGAACTCATATGCTTAGTTCTGGAAATCCCGCAGGATTATGCTGTTCCCACGGAAGCCAAGATGACAAAAATGGCAACTCTCCCAAAGGCCTCCCTGGAGTCTCTCGAATCCCCCCCCGTAGAGAAGGTCCTACCTCTGGACTCTCCCCCATCACCCCCCTCTCAATTATCTACTACGCCCTCTCCCCTTCACCCTCCCCCCTTTCCCCCCCAGCAAAGCCCTTCTCCCCCAAGTGATTTGAACTCTTGTGGGGCCCTACTGACCCAAAAGCTGAAGAGCCTGGAGCTCCAGTTCAGAGAGACAGACCTAAGCCCCCTCACCCAGAGGAGGTCTGCCCTGGACCCCTCCTGTCTCCTCACCCCTCCTAACACCCCCCACAGCCTGGAGCTGGTTGAACCAGAGACTGAGCATCAGGAGGATAAAGAGGTGTTTACTCTAGAGCTACAGAGAGGAGATAGAGGACTGGGATTGGCTCTGGTGGATGCAAGGGTGAGTGACAGAGACAAGGATATGCACTTAAAAAAAAGTACTATTTGGATCAACCCCCCCAAAAAATAGTTCAACTGATTACAAGTAAATTTGTGCTCTTATGGCAGTATCTTTACAGAAGATGGCAGTATTCAGGTTTAAATTGGAAAAACAAATACAATAGACCAGATTAACTGGAATGACAACAAACAAAAAAAGAACAAACTGAAAACCAAGCCCCCAATAAACCACGCCCCCAACTCTTCTGATTGGCTGCTGCCGCTACATTGCCCCCATCGCTTTTGAATGCACATGAGGTGTTGAAAGCAATTAAGAAGCTTTCATTCAATTCCAAAAATCACATTGATCTGACAAATTCTTTATTTGATTTCAGACAAACTGAATAGAATAGGTTGAACAAACCAAAGCGTAATTCTAGATCATTCCAAAAGTGTACTCTTCTCTATTCTGACCCATCTGAAACATCCTGCAGCTTTCCAGGACCAGTGGTGTTTGTGCTGTCTGAGTGACTGGCCTTAACCTTGGTAAGGTTCATCATTAGGTAATAACTCATTCTGAAAACATTCAATTTAGACCTCCCTGGTAGCCCTGATGGCTATCTGAGAACTCACTCAGAGAAAAAACAACACGGTCCAAGGTCAAATCAATGAAGCTCAGATGACAAGAGTAGCCATTTTTAAAATCTCTATCTGCCCTAAAAAACAGGTTTTGTCATAAAAATGGTATGATGTTTTATACTGTCTCCTCCACACCTGGGTCCAATAGTCCAGCATGGTGGTATGAGAACTGTTTGTTTTCTTGCTTTTCAGGACTGGGTTAGCAGTTTTTTTAGGTAATTAGTAGACATGAGAGGATGCAAATGAACTGCTTTTGGTATGCATTATTTGGTCACTCCGTCTCTAGAAGTGTATTTTGTGTCAGACATTGCCTCCTGGTGGTCTGGGAGTGCAATTTCTGTGTTCATGAAACTCATGAACATGAGTAAATAACCTCATGTCACAGCGAGTAATGCTTACGTGCACCTGGGCCATAATTATAATATATATGGGGTGGCCCCCAATATATATTAGAATTGTACGTAAACCTTGCTCACTGTGACATGAGGTTATTTACTCATTAAAATATGCTCAAAATGCCCCCCCCCCCCCAACATCTTGATATAAAAAATATAAACTTTTTTTTTTTGCTATGCTACGACGCATCGCCGTCTGAAATAATCATTAGCAAATGTCATCATAATTATAACTTAACAAATTGCCATTATTATTACTACCGGTTCTAGTATTACGGTGTACTGCAATTCTGCGTGCGGCTTGTCCAAGTGGTTTTGCCGTACTCCAGCAGAAGCCGTTGCTCGACTACTGTGGGTAGATATAATCAATGTTAAACACTGTACTGTCTTTCTATTTCATTACTTTCAAATGTATTAACAAGTGGAAAACTATAATGTAATATGAGGGTTACGTAGGCTATTTCACTGTCGATTCTGATAGTTTTGACGTCAACACGTCATTTTGAGCGGGACTGTAATTGTGGAAATAAATATTTGCAAAAAAGTGTCAGTAATTGGATGGAGTGGAAACAAACGTTTTTGGTAAAAACGGGCCGATTTGCGAGTGCTAATCAATCAACCATCACTAACGTTAGCTATCATACTAACTCACTTGGAAAGTTCATTAGCCAAACATTCACCCAGCGATCAACAATGGTAACTCACGCGGGCTTATTGGTTAGTAATCCATTCCTGAACATCATGGCAAGAGTGAACATTAAATAAATATTATCAGTAAACAAGTGGTGTACTTGTTTACTGATAATATTTATTTCATGTTCACTCTGGTGCGTTCTGAATAGGGAGAGAGAGAGCATGAGGATGCCAACATGGCAGGGAGAGCAGGTGACAATGGAGGTGAGTGAGAAAATGAGCAAATACTGATGACTGAACTGATATCACTGTGTTGGTGTTCCTACCACATCATAATTAATGTTGGCACAGCTGAGCTTAGGTTTAGGCACAGGCCTCACTGAGGTTAGGTTTAGGCACAGGCCTCCTGCCCCCCAATGGGTGGGAGCAGGGGAATATTCTGTCTTTGGACTGGGGTAACCAACTAACTACAGGTCAGTTGCAATGATGGTCCTGGAGCAACTTTAATTATGATGTTTTAGGAACAACACCAACACGGCGATATCAGATCGTGCAAATATTGGTGGTTAAAGAGTCTTAATCACCAATATTTGCACGATCTGATATCGCTGTGTTAGTGTTGTTCCTACGACATCATAATTCATGTTGCTCCAGGACCATCATTGCAACTGACCTGTAGTTAGTTGGTTACGAATAATGACATCACAACAGTCTAATCCTAATGTACAGACGACTCCTGTTGACCTCCATATGTGTATCAACATTCTTTCTAATCATTAGTTTACAGATAATATTTATTTCATGTTCACTCTGGTGCATTCAGTGTAGAGAGAGAGAGAGAGAGCACGAGGATGCCGACAGGGCAGGGAGAGCAGGTGACATGGAGGCGAGTGTCTGCACTTAGTACACTAACCATCACTAAATGCTGAGTGGGCTTCATCAAGTTCACTTCCAGGACAAGCGATGAAGTGTACTTTGAGGACCAGTGTACTTTGGAGACAAGCAATTAAGTGCACTTTCAGGACAGGCTGTGCTTTTGACACAAGAGTTTTTTGAAAATAAGCAAGTGCACTATGGTCATATTTTGCACACTGTGATTTCATGGCATGCATCCAGCTCTTCAATCTCTAATATGGAGATACTTATCCAGCTCTTCAATACGGAGAAAATGAATCATTAAACATTTTATGAATCATTAATTGATGTGGTTATAATATTCCCAGAGGGCACAGGAGTATTCTGCCCTACCAAGCAAAAAAGGCAGTAACTGCTCAGAGTGTATAACTGAGAAAAAGGGCTTTTATTTACCTTTGTTTCACAGTAACTTCATGCAGAGGCTGTGGTATGCTCTCAAGCTTTTTATCTCTTACTAATTACCTTAATCCTTCATTGAAACTCAAACTGTATTTTATTACATTTCATAGAACTGTAACTGTATTTGTGACAATGGCTATGCAATCATGTGTGTTAGCCTAAACTTTCAACTGTAAGTGCCTGACAATGCACAATGCCACAATGAAGTGTTGGAATATACTGTATATATATATATATATATATATATTTTTTTAGGAAGTAGATCAGCTTTAATATTGCAGATAGATTGTAGATTATATATATATCCACCCAGTGCATTCGGAAAGTATTCAGACCTCTTGACTTTTCCACATGTTGTTATGTTACAACCTTATTCAAAAATTGATTTAAAAAAAAAATCCCCTTTATTAATCTACACACAATACCCCATAATGACAAAACAAAAACCCATCACAGTAAACACTATGCATATGAGCCAGCAATGAATGAATATGGTCTTTCAGGACCAATAGAAGGCAAACAACAATATGAGCAAGTAACCATCCCATCGGTCATGCAGGGTTGAGTGGCCAAGCCCACGTGCCCTTACGACCAAGAGAAAGGAGTGGTTTTATCATCAACGTCCTCTTTGGTCATGACTGTCTTGTTTGGTCATGACTGTCTTGTGTGCAACCCTAGTAACAGTTTGTGTTTGCTCAAAAACTGACATGTTACCATCTGCACACATGAGAACCTATGAGGAATGTAAGCATGTTTTCACACAGGCAATTTGCTATGGTGGCCCAGGGTTTCACAATGTTTCAAATGGCAAATTGAATCCAGTAGGTTACTGTGAAATTGTTTGAGGCATTAAAATGTTTCATTTGTTATTTGCTGCCAGCTTATCTGGCCACAGTTTGTCATCCATTGTTCCTATGCTAGGTAACTTTAGCATAGTACGTTTTACTATAAATAAAATAAGCCCTCATGCAGTTTGTTAGTACAGACTGCAAATCTTACCCTTACGGCGGCTGTTGTTTTTTGAAATTGCAGTTCCATTCTTGATATTGCAGTTCCATTCTATCTGAAACGTGTACATTGAATGGGCAAGTCAAGGAAAGTTAAGTTGGTGTATGGCTGGATTTAGAATTCAAAGGGAATGCTATCTATACGTAAGCATAAAAAAATGACATTCTTCTAATTAATAGTCTGTATGGGCTATCAGACCCTAGATGCTATGTATTAGTACATTTAATGCTGACTTGAGTTTAACATTTTAAACAGTGCATCCTGTGAGAATCCAGGGCTCTGCATATTTAGCCCAGAAATGTGTATGTTTAATACAAGATGTCATTTCACCTCTAGACTGCTGATGTCTATACATTGGATTGGCCAGACTACAGAAAAGAGCCACTATCTTTATGCAATAATATTCAACAAACTGGACAAGTTATGCAAGTTTGGGCTGCTGCGTTAAGGGAAAGGGGGATACTAGTCAGTTGTAGAACTGAATGCAATTCAACTGAAATGTGTCTTCCGCATTTAATCTAACCCCTCTGAATCAGAGAGGTGCGGAGGGATGCCTTAATTGACATCCACCACTTCGAGAACAGTGTACAAGTACATATAAAGTTTACTCAAGTTTAACATGTTAAAGCATCATATGTGGGAATTCAGTGCACTGCATATTAAGCCTCAGAAGTACTTATGTTAAATGCAAGATATCATTACACTTGTCTACTGATGATCTGAGCCAATGTAGACTTGTAGAATATGTCATTATTACTATTAGAAATCAATTTGGCAAGGAAAGAAACAAATACATACTAAAGGGCCACTACTTTGATGCAATAACACTTTCAACAAACTGGGCAGATGTTACGTAAATATCAGCTGCTATGTATAAGCACATTGACTTGACTCATTTAAAATGTTAAACAACAGCATGAGAGAATTCAGTATACTGCATATTCAGTCTCAGAATTTCACGTGTTAGGTACAAGATATGACACTTGTCTACTGGTGACTTCTTCAATAGTAAGGACTTCTAAAAGTTTACATTGGATTGGGTCTAATAAAACGTCTGGATCTTTAAATGAAGGACTTTTATGCACCAGTACAATATCCCTTAATTCTAAAAACATTTAGTTCATTTAAAACAAAGACACACATTAATGTGTTAGATTTGTTTCTAAAACTTGCCTAATCAGTTTGTGGTTGGTGTCTATATGCATAACTTCCTGGGGCCCAGCCACCGAATATGTTCGTCGGACAACACAACCCATGCTGTGACGATTCGATGCATTGATGCCTTTACCCTTGCCCACTGTGGACATTGGCCCTGGGCGAGCAAGCTCCCTTCACAACTCTCTAGCCTGCATGGGGCATGTTGGATTTGATAGCCGACACTACAGTACATTGTCTAGCTCCTCGTCGGCCATTGAGAGGATTATCCCTGGACTGAAAGATCGTTCTTTCTCATACGTCTGGCAGCAGTGCGTTCTGACACACCAAGGACTTGTGCAATGCTTTCTACTGGCAAAAACTGGGCAAACAGTTCCTGGAGCTGGCTCTAAGGTACAGTGTGTCTGGGCCTGCCGGTTCGTCCTTGCTCCAGATGTAGTGGCTCATCTTAAGGTACATCAACTTCTCAACCTCTGACACGGTTTAGCAGTTCCATCAAAGGTCCTAAAACATATTCAGGGATGTGACTGACGTTAGCCACAGCACTGATGAAAGTGAGCTCTTGATTGCAGGTGAATTCCAAAAACATGTCATTTGCTGATGAAATTTCACATTTACCTTTCACGCATGGCTTTTCTTACGATCCTAATAATTTACATATGGATTTTCTTTACATATGGATCCTAATGATATGTACGTTCAACCTTTTGGCACCTATTTGGCTCCATACAACCCTCCAGTGCTCCAATGTGCATGCTTGGAGCAAGGTAATACTGTATGTATTTTTATAAACTGGGATGTTGGAGCCCTGAATGCTGTTTGGCTGAAAGCCTTGGTATATCATTTCAGTTGAATGCATTCAGTATAACAACTGACTAGGTATCCCTTTTCCCTTACCTCGGGCCTTATTTGTGGGGTCAATTTCACGAGATATGAATTGAATTCAAAATACAAATAAATCGTGAACATGAAAAATGAAGTTGAGAATGTAAACATTATAGTTTTGAGGACGGTTGAAAAATGGATGTTGAAATCAAAAACCAAACAATTGAAAGCAAAATGTATAGAATTGTAAACAAAAATAATACATCAAAATCAAAACCCAAAAACTTGTAAGCAAATCATTTTAAAGCGAGAGCAAAACTCTATGACAAATGATTAAAACAAATATTTGAAAATTAATGCAAAAATCGTTTTCGGTAAAACTTCTTAATCCTATTGAATACATTTAGCCTACGCTCTTGCCTGCATGGACTACCTTTTGGTTACGCTACTCGGATGTCTGTTTCTTTGCTTTCACTGACAGTCTTTTCGATTGCGAGTTTTGGCTTTATTTTTCCTTGAAGGGCGGGGTTTCGAGGGAGGCGTAGACAATGAGTCGGCATTGGTCCACTATTTTTGGAGTGACGATTCGTCTTAACCCAATCAATGAACATGATAGACAGGCTTAGGAGGGACTTTAACATAACTATAGATAATTCATCAGCTAGATGGTCCCCAGGTAGGCCATCCAATCAGAATTTGGGTTTAATACTTTTTATGGAAAAGTTTGATCTTACTGATTGATATATGGAGAGAGAGAGAGGTTTCCGGCCGACAGATTGTTCACTTGGAGTAACAAAACAGGCTCCAGACAGTCCAGAATAGATTTTTGGCTTATATCCAAATGTATTGATAGTGAGTTTGTTACTACAGATATTTGTACTACTCCCCTCACAGACCATAGGGCCATTTACATTGATATCTAAATATTTACCCCTGATACTAACCTTGGTAGAGCATCCTACTGGAAGCTAAATAGCTCGTTATTAAATAATGATATAGTTAAATTTGAGGTTCAGATCTGCTCTTTATATTTGAGGTGTCCAAATACCTTTGAAAATATGGTAGTAATCCTGCTAAAACTAGAAGAGCTGAGGAGGAAAATGTGATCATTAAGATAACTTTCCTTTCACTTTACAAAATAAAGTGGATAATTTATAGAGATGAAATAAAATGGATAATATATAGAGATGAAATAAACTGGATAATACATATATATATAGATTAAATCAACTGGATAATATATAGAGATTAAATAAACTGGATAATATATAGAGATTAAATCAACTGGATAATATATAGAGTTGAAATAAACTGGATAATGTATAAAGATAAGCTGGATAATATATATAGATTAAAAGCAGAAGGAGCCTTTATTAGATCTAGGAAAAAATGGATTGAGGGAGAACAGAATTCATCCTATTTCTTTAGACTTGAGAAATTTCCCTCCACAAATAACACTATGCATAAGTAAAACTTTGATGGTGTTATTACAGATAACCAAAAATGAATCGCTAAATACTGTAGCAATTTTTACAGGAAATTGTATAGCTCTTCGTACTGTCAGGAATACACAGATGTTTTTTGACTCACTGAATAATGTTCACTCTATCAGTGTTACAGAATCTAAACAGTGTGATGAACCCATCAAAGGTGAAGAGATTATAAAGTCTATCAAACATCTAAAGAACAATAAATACCAGGTGTTGATGGAATTACTTCAGAATTTTACAAATTATTTTCTGACCAAGTAGCTCCCTTCCTATTTGAAGTCTTTTTTAGAGAGTATTAAAAACAATGTTCCCCCTCCTACAATGAGTCAGGGGCTAATAACACTGATACCTAAAGCCTAAAAAAAGACGTGCTGCTCATCGATAACTGGTCTCCAATTTGTCTTCTTAATTATGACTATACGAAATTTGCCTTACTACTTGCAAAAATAATTGATGAAACAGTCTGGCTTTATGAGGAACATACAGTTGAAGTCGGAAGTTTACATACACCTTAGCCAGATGCATTTAAACTCAGTTTTTCACAATTCCTGACATTTAATCCTAGCAACAATTCCCTGTCTTAGGTCAGTTAGGATCACCACTTTATTTTAAGAATGTGAAATGTCAGAATAATAGAAGAGGGAATGATTTATTTCAGCTTTTATTTCTTTCATCACATTCCCAGTGGGTCAGAAGTGTACATACACTCAATTAGTATTTGGTAGCATTGCCTTTAAATTGTTTAACTTGGGTTAAACGTGTCGGGTAGCCTTCCACAAGATTCCCACAATAAGTTGGGGGAATTTTGGCCCATTCCTCCTGACAGAGCTGGTGTAACTGAGTCAGGTTTGTTGGCCTCCTTGCTCGCACACACTCTTTTTCAGTTCTGCCCACAAATGTTCTATAGGATTGAGGTCCAGGCTTTGTGATGGCCACTCCAATACCTTGACTTTGTTGTCCTTAAGCCATTTTGCCACAACTTTGGAAGTATGCTTGGGGTCAATGTCAATTTGAAAGACCCATTTGCGACCAAGCTTTAATCTTGAGATATTGCTTCAATATATCCACATAATTTTCCTCCTCATGATGCCATCTTTTGTGAAGTGCACCAGTCGGTCCTGCAGCAAAGCACCCCCACAACATGATGCTGCCACCGCCGTGCTTCACGGATGGTGTTCTTCAGCTCCCCCTTTTTCCTCCAAACATAACGATGGTCATTATGGCCAAACAGTTCTATTTTTGTTTCATCAGACCAGAGGACATTTCTCCAAAAAGTACAATCTTTGTCCCCATGTGCAGTTGCAAACCGTAGTCTGGCTTTTTTATGGCGGTTTTGGAGCAGTTGCGTCTACCTTAACGGAGCGGCCTTTTAAGTTATGTCGATATAGAACTAGTTTTACTGTGGATATAGATACCTTTGTACCTGTTTCCTCCAGCATCTTCACAAGGTCCTTTGCTGTTGTTCTGGGATTGATTTGCACTTTTCGCACCAAAGTACGTTCATCTCTAGGAGACAGAATGCGTCACCTTTCTGAGCGGTATGATGGCTGCTTGGTGCCATGGTGTTTATACTTGCGTACTATTGTTTGTACAGATGAACGTGGTACCTTCAGGCGTTTGGAAATTGCTTCCAAGGATGAACCAGACATGTGAAGGTCTACAATTTTTTTCCTGAGGTCTTCGCTGATTTCTTTTGATTTTCCCATGAAGTCAAGCAACGAGGCACTGAGTTTGAAGGAAGGCCTTGAAATACATCCACAGGTACACCTCCAATTGACTCAAATTATGTCAATTAGCCTATCAGAAGCTTCTAAAGCCATGACATCAAAGCCATGACATCATGCACAAAGTAGATGTCCTAACTGACTTGCCAAAAATAGTTTGTTAACATGAAATTTGTGGAGTGGTTGAAAACAAGTTTTAATGACTCCAACCTAAGTGTATGTAAACTTCCGACTTCAACTGTACATATGTCTAATAATATCAGACTAGTATTAGACATACTTGACCACTCAGACCTAATAACAGAGGATAGCATTATATTAATTTTAGATTTTTATAAAGCATTTGACACAGTAGAGCATCAGTTCCTCTTCCACTCCCTTGAGAAAGTTGGCTTTGGGAATGTTTTCTGTAAGGCTATTAAGACTATACAAATGGTAACAGCTCTATCAAATTGAAGTATGGCACCTCACCTAGATTTGAGTTAAAGAGAGGAATTAGGCAAGGTTGTCCTATCTCTCCGTATCTGTTTTTATTAATCACCCAACTTCTTACAGATTATTTAAATAATAGTCCTGTACAAGGTATTTCCATAGCTGGTAAAGACATTTTTATAAGCCAGCTGGCTGATACTGCACTTTTTCTGAAAGATGCTAACCAAATTCCCATTTCGATCAATGTGATACAATCCCTTCCAAAGTGTCTGGTCTATATCTTAACATTAATAAATGTGAACTCATGGCTGTCAAAGATTGTGTGACACCTTCATATTATGGTATTCCAGTGAAAGAATAACTTGCATATTTAGGCATAACCATTACTAAGGATCAGAAGTCTAGAGGCTTACTACATTTTAACCCTCTTATTAAAAAACCCAGAAGAAGCTAAAGCTATGGCTACAGAGGGACTTATCTTTAAAAGGAAGAGTCCTAATAACCAAGCCTGAAGGCATCTCTTGTCACGATCGTCATATGGAGTGGACCTAAGCACAGTGTGGTTAGAATACATTCTTCTTTATTTAATGAAGAACACTTAAACAAAAAACGATAAGACGAACGTGACCACTATATAAACAATGTGCTAACATGCAACTAGACATAAACAATAACCCACGAAATACCCAAAGAAGATGCCTGCCTAAATATGGTTCCCAATCAGAGACAACGATAAACACCTGCCTCTAATTGAGAACCAATCTAGGCAACCATAGACCTATATAAAAACCTAGATGGAAACTGATGGTACTTCCTGTATTGATTTGTTGTTAATAAAAAATAAAAATAAAAGACAAATAAGTGATACAGGCTTTTTTTCTATTGCCTACTTAAGTAGACAGTCTGACGCACCAAATCTTCCCCCCTGTGCCCGCATGTTCTGAACATGGCAAACCATTTACCAGCGCCAAACATTATGCAACAGGTAATTACTATGTTTATCTAAGTAGTTAGATGGTTTGTCATTAAATGTATTAGATAGACATGCTTCTACTATCCGTATATTATTGACCCGTGACTGACAATTTTGTAGTCAGTCATGGGGCGGCAGGTAGTCTAGTGGTCAGCGCAGTCACGGGTGGCAGGGAGCCTTTGATCTAGCAACCAAAAGGTTACTAGATCGAATCCCCGAGCTGCCAAGGAAAAAAACTGTCCTTCTGCCTCTGAACAAGGCAGTTATCCCACTGTTCCAAGGCCATCATTGTAAATAGGAATGTTCTTAACGGACTTGCCTAGTTAAATAAAGGTAAAATAAAAAAAAGTGTCAAATGGAATGAATTGCAAGATGTTACAGCTAGCCAATGAGAGAGAGAGAGAGAGAGAGAGAGAAACAACCCTAAATAGTTATTCCAATACCTGAAGTCTAGACCAAATCTTGCCTGATACCAGCTGTTTGGTTGACATAATTACTATTCTTTTCAATTTTCTTATATTTCACACTGACCTTTTCAGCAAAAAGATGACGACAAATCCGTTTTGGACTATTACAACCTTATCAATATGGATAATGTAGCTAGTGTGACCATATTGTCAATGTTAAGCAAGCTAGCTAACTTTATTATTAGCAATGTTTGCTAGCTTATGAAGCTAGCTAAAAAATGTCTGACTTCAAAAGCACTTGAACACAATCTTCTTGGAAGTATGACTTACGATACACTTTATTGTCCCTTAAGGGAAATTTGACTTAGACAATAGAGATTGCTGCTGCTTCCACATAAATACAGATTAAATTGACAGAACATACTGTACATAGAATAACACCCCATCATACACCCACCCACATAAAAAGTTAATAAGTTCATGCCAGGCAAGGCTGTGACTAGTTGGCCCTTCCACATGATGAAGGCCTACAGGACTTCCCACTTCTCAGTTCTCAGCTTCCCACGAGCATGTGAATGCCCCATAAATCAAACAATACACGTGTGAACATCACACTGTTTTTTTTTTCAATTTAAACTTATTTGAGAATACATTTTTTAATGAAATGTAGAATCACGCAAGAGTCCCAATATATTAGAGCGCAACTGCAGTGTTCCCCCTGGATTCATTTTTTTTTTTAGCAATGGTGGCATAGGTTGCAAAGGGCCAGGGCAGGGGGGTTCTTCTTGGCATGCGTAAGACATTCTATTCCAAAATGAATACAAATAAAATGTTCCCCTCCAAAAATGAGCCCATTATAGCTCTAAAGCTCTACTGTCATTATAAGACCTGGTGCTCATAAAGGCTATTCACAACTACTGAGTTTTGTTCCACGGCTCATTAAAAGATATAGGATTTGGTTTTATAAGTGTCATTAGGTGGAAAAGTGACAGGTTCTATGGTCTGGGTTGAGCAGACAAAGTGAAGCAGAGGCAGACAACAAAAATAGTTTCCAAATGTAATGCCTGGTTTTCAATTGTCACCGTTTCAGCAATCAAGTTTAAACACATTGTTTTCACAGTTCAATTATAATGCTTCATTTCAGGAGGCTTATACCATTTTCTTTTAGAGGAACTGTCCAGTGTTTCCAGATTTTTATGATATGACCATAATTAATTGCAATATGAGTGAAATGGTTTCCCTTCCAAACAATAGTAATTGAGCATGTTAAAAAGCAGCTTTTCTGTGTTGGAATGGTGTGGGCATACCTCAAAAACAGAATGGTGCGGATGTATAGTGGTCATTATAGTATGAATGTGAGTAGACAGCATTTTAAATAAAGCATTTTTAAATGGTACGTATGTTCAAGATACAAGTTGAGGTGGGGATTTTTTTGATATTTATGGTTTGGCCACAAATATGAGTATAGGGTGAGTCAACAACATTATTTGGGTGTGAGTTAAACAGAATATGAACTTTTGAAATCATCAGACACACATACAACATGAGGAAACAAAGGGGCACAGACAGTGACGCAGGCAAACAGGCAGGTATCCATATTTTCTCCGATTTAGTAATACAGCACAAAGTCAATTTGCCATGTGCTCTCAAACATTTCAGCTATAAACTCTAATGTCGACAACTATCCACCATGCGTGGGCGGCAGCCCGGAAACATTGAACCTCTTCTTCGTTGGGATTTAATGGTGGTTGGCATCCAATATGTGGCATTACCGCCCCCAACTGGACTATAGTATAAATCCCTTATACTTTGTGATAACTAACCCTACACTAATTAAAACCCACCGCCCTATTCCACTATTCTAACTCTCTGATCCTACACCAGGCCAACGTTCTGGGAGGACAGGACACCACCACTCAGCACATCCTGTAACTCTTCTAAAGTCAAATCTCGTACACCCAAGTACTTCTCTGCAGCTGACACCTCAACATATATTTTCTGTGACTCATGTTCCATCTCCGCAGTACAGCTGATAATAATTGCTATGAACGTTAAGAAGCCAACCTATCCCTTTGTGCTGGCACAGATCGACTACTCACAGTGATCCTCTCAGAATCCCCTCACCTTTGATCCATCCTCCTCAACTTTCTTCACTGCCTCAACATACGACACCTTCTGCACATCTCTGACCCTGGCCACCTCAACCTGCCTCTCTCACACCAGACACCTCCGATCCCCAGCAACATGGGCACCCCTACAGTTAACACACAACTTTTCCCACTGAAACAGGATAACGTATACAGTGGGGAGAACTAGTATTTGATACACTGCTGATTTTGCTGGTTTTCCTACATACAAAGCATGTAGAGGTCTGTAATTTTTATCATAGGTACACTTCAACTGTGAGAGACGGAATCAAAAAAATCCAGAAAATCACATTGTATGATTTTTAAGTAATTAATTTGCATTTTATTGCATGATATAAGTATTTGATACATCAGAAAAGCCGAACTTAATATTTGGTACAGAAACCTTTTTTTGCAATTACAGAGATCATACGTTTCCTGTAGTTCTTGACCAGGTTTGCACACACTGCAGCAGGAATTTTGGCTCACTCCTCCATACAGACCTTCTCCAGATCCTTCAGGTTTTGGGGCTGTCGCTGGGCAATACGGACTTTCAGCTCCCTCCAAAGATTTTCTATTGGGTTCAGGTCTGAAGACTGGCTAGGCCACTCCAGGACCTTGAGATGCTTCTTACGGAGCCACTCCTTAGTTGCCCTGGCTGTGTGTTTCGGGTCATTGTCATGCTGGAAGACCCAGCCACGACCCATCTTCAATGCTCTTACAGCTTTCTTCCATCTGCGTAACATTGCAAAAATCAGAAACTTTCTGTCCAAAAATGATGCAGAAAAATGAATCCATGCTTTTGTCACTTCTAGGTTAGACTACTGCAATGCTCTACTTTCCGGCTACCTGGATAAAGCACTAAATAAACTTCAGTTAGTGCTAAATACGGCTGCTAGAATCCTGACTAGAACCAAAAAATTTGATCATATTACTCCAGTGCTAGCCTCCCTACACTGGCTTCCTGTCAAGGCAAGGGCTGATTTCAAGGTTTTACTGCTAACCTACAAAGCATTACATGGCTTGCTCCTACCTATCTCTCTGATTTGGTCCTGCCGTACATACCTACACGTACGCTACGGTCACGAGACGCAGGCCTGCTAATTGTCCCTAGAATTTCTAAGCAAACAGCTGGAGGCAGGGCTTTCTCCTATAGAGCTCCATTTTTATGGAATGGTCTGCCTACCCATGTAAGAGACGCAAACTCGGTCTCAACCTTTAAGTCTTTACTGAAGACTCATCTCTTCAGTGGGTCATATGATTGAGTGTAGTCTGGCCCAGGAGTGGGAAGGTCAACGGAAAGGCTCTGGAGCAGCAAACCGCCCTTGCTGTCTCTGCCTGGCCGGTTCCCCTCTTTCCACTGGGATTCTCTGCCTCTAACCCTATTACAGGGGCTGAGTCACTGGCTTATTGGGGCTCTTTCATACCGTCCCTGGGAGGGGTGCGTCACTTGAGTGGGTTGAGTCACTGATGTGATCTTCCTGTCTGGCGGAGATCTTTGTGGGCTATACTCGGCCTTGTCTCAGGATGGTAAGTTGGTAGTTGAAGATATCCCTCTAGTGGTGTGGGGGCTGTGCTTTGGCAAAGTGGGTGGGGTTATATCCTTCCTGTTTGGCCCTGTCCGGGGGTGTCCTCGGATGGGGCCACAGTGTCTCCTGACCCCTCCTGTCTCAGCCTCCAGTATTTATGCTGCAGTAGTTTATGTGTCGGGGGGCTAGGGTCAGTATTCGGTGTCCTGTGTGAATTTAAGTGTGCGCTCTCTAATTCTCTCTTTCTCTCTCTCTCTCGGAGGACCTGAGCCCTAGGACCATGCCTCAGGACTACCTGACATGATGACTCCTTGCTGTCCCCAGTCCACCTGGCCGTGCTGCTGCTCCAGTTTCAACTGTTCTGCCATATTATTATTGGACCATGCTGGTCATTTATGAACATTTGAACATCTTGGCCATGTTCTGTTATAATCTCCACCCGGCACAGCCAGAAGAGGACTGGCCACCCCACATAGCCTGGTTCCTCTCTAGGTTTCTTCCTAGGTTTTGGCCTTTCTAGGGAGTTTTTCCTAGCCACCGTGCTTCTATACCTGCATTGCTTGCTGTTTGGGGTTATAGGCTGGTTTTCTGTACATCACTTTGGGATATCAGCTGATGTACGAAGGGCTATATAAATACATTTGATTTTATTTGATTTACTGAGGGAAGGAGGTTGTTGGCCAAGATCTCGTAATACATGGCCCCATCCATCCTCCCCTCAATACGGTGCAGTCGTCTTGTCCCCTTTGCAGAAAAGCATCCCCAAAGAATGATGTTTCCACTTCCATGCTTCACGGTTGGGATGGTGTTCTTGGGGTTGTACTCATCCTTCTTCTTCTTCCTCCAAACACGGCGAGTGGAGTTTAGACCAAAAAGCTCTATTTTTGTCTCATCAGACCACATGACCTTCTCCCATTCCTCCTCTGGATCATCCAGATGGTCATTGGCAAACTTCAGACGGGCCTGGACATGCGCTGGCTTGAGCTGGGGGACCTTGCTTGCTCTGCAGGATTTTAATCCATGACGGCGTAGTGTGTTACTAATGGTTTTCTTTGAGACTGTGGTCCCAGCTCTCTTCAGGTCATTGACCAGGTCCTGCCATGTAGTTCTGGGCTGATCCCTCACCTTCCTCATGATCATTGATGCCCCACGAGGTGAGATCTTGCATGGAGCCCCAGACCGAGGGTGATTGACCGTCATCTTGAACTTCTTCCATTTTCTAATAATTGTGCCAACAGTTGTTGCCTTCTCACCGAGCTGCTTGCCTATTGTCCTGTAGCCCATCCCAGACTTGTGCAGGCCAACAATTTTATCCCTGATGTCCTTACACAGCTCTCTGGTCTTGGCCATTGTGGAGAGGTTGGCGTCTGCTTGATTGAGTGTGTGGACAGGTGTCTTTTATACAGGTAACGAGTTCAAACAGGTGCAGTTAATACAGGTAATGAGTGGAGAACAGGAGGGCTTCTTAAAGAAAAACTAACAGGTCTGTGAGATCTGGAATTCTTACTGGTTGGTAGGTGATCAAATACTTATGTCATGCAATAAAATGCAAATTAATTACTTAAAAATCATACAATGTGATTTTCTGGATTTTTGTTTTAGATTCAGTCTCTCACAGTTGAAGTGTACCTATGATCAAAATTACAGACCTCTACATGCTTTGTAAGTAGGACAACCTGCAAAATCGGCAGTGTGTCAAATACATGTTCTCCCCACTGTAACATGACTTTGTTGGGTAAAGACTCAAAAGAACAGAATGTGTCACCTCTGTTTCACCATGCTCCCCACCGGGTCTGCGTCGCACCAAACAACAGGTGTCACAAACACTAGGAATCTTCAACATCAATTGCTCTACCTCCACACTTAACGCTACCCTAGAAATCACTCCCTTCAATGGTGCCCTGTTCCTAAGAGCAAAGCAAGATACAGATCTTGCCCCATGTTGTGTTGCACGGAGCGCCCGCACCCTCTGGGCAGAATGTACACAACAAACATCACAAGTCCACTAGTCCACCTTCACCGGCTCAACTGTCACGACTCCGACCGAAGGTGGCTCCCCTTCCCGTTCGGGTGGCGCTCGGCGGTCGTCGTCGCCGGCCTACTAGCTGCCACTGATTATTTCCTCCCCCTCCTTATGTGTTTATTGAGTGCACCTGTTTTGAGTTGGGTATAATTAGTGAGGCTTTATTAGTCAGCCGGCCCGCCTGGTTCCTTGTGCGGGATTAATTATTGTGACCTTCTGTTTTGTGTAAACTTGTGTGCACGTCTATGGGTTACGTGTTTTCCCATTTCGTGGGTTTTGCTGGACAGTCCCCCTGTTTGGGGCGTTTGTTGTATTATACGCCCTGTGTTTTCGTGGGGTTGGCTTATGTTCGCCGTTTTTTGTGCATTAAAGTAGCACTCCCCTGAACTCTCGGCTTCCTGCGCCTGACTTCTCAACCATCACACTCAGAGCGTTACATCAACAGCACTCATCTTTTCCATCCAATCTGATACCACAGATGGATCAGCCAAAAGGCTTGGATCCATTTTCACCAAGAATCTCACTCCCACTGGGTCAATCTTAATCTTAACCACATCCATCGATGCAAGGCTCTGGCTCCAAGCTCCTCACAACAACTTACACCTCACTTAATTAAAATCTCCTTCATTCACTTCCATTTCACCTTCAGAACTCAGTCTGGCAGACATCTCACTCTGTTTTTACCTGACCACAGTCTTCTTTGACACACCATCTCCCTTTTTATCAAAATCTTCATCAAATTCAAACTCTTCTTTCCTCCTTCTCTTCGACCTCTTCTTCCTCCTCCATTCCTCCCCCGAAATCCACCTTTCCGTGTCCCTGGCCCAATATTCCTCTCCCCCCAGCTTTGCTAGCGGCCCGGTGGTATCCCGACGTAACTCCATCTCATAATATTTTTCCATCTTCTTGGGGAAGTTCCATGTCAGAAATGCAATATTCATTCACCTCCAGATCTAGAACATCTTCTTCTTCTTCTGTGATTTTTAAAATAATTATACCATCCTACTGAAAATAAATGTAATTGAATGCCATGGAGAGAGCCTTCTCCAATTGTAGTCCTATATTACTCATCTCTCATACATAACGTGTGTCAAATCATGAAGAATAGCCCTGGGGCGAGCACAGCGCAGCTCAGGAAGGCCTATATATAAAACAAATTCACCTAGGTGGGGTTTTCATGGCCTGGATATAGTGTGTTTACAATGGGAATGAGCGAGACAGAGCCATTTTGGGATTCGATTTATTTGGATTCCCATTAGCTGACACCATGGTGACATTTAGCTCGTAACATTTAGCTTTTAGCTGTGGCAGGTAGCCTAGCAGTTAAGACCATTGGGCCAGTAACCGACAGGTTGCTGGTTTGAATCCCTGAGCCGACTAGGCGAAAAATCTGTCGATGTGGCCTTAAGCAACCTAATTGCTCTGGATAAGAGCATGACTTAACTGTATTTGTGGCGTCCAACACACAAGTGTTCTGAGAAACTTTTCCTTTGATGTCAATAGCCTACTGTATTTTTTTCCTGGAATACAAGCCTCTACAAACAACAGTAATGGAGAGGACATAGCTACTGTACAATAATATAGGACAATGAAGAACATTACACAACATTTTCAAAGAGACATAATAAGAGAAGTTCACCTCTTTCATAGCCTATGTGTGTACAGTTGAAGTCCAGTCACGGACCAGGATGTCTTGCTCCCAGGCAGACTAAATAACTTTTTTTGCCTGCTTTGAGGACAATACAGTGCCACTGACACGGCCCGCAACCAAAACATTCACTCTCCTTCACTGCAGCCGAGGTGAGTAAAACATTTAAACGTGTTAACCCTCGCAAGGCTGCAGGCCCAGACGGCATCCCCAGCCGCGCCCTCAGAGCATGCGCAGACTAGCTGGCTGGTGTGTTTACGGACATATTCAATCAATCCTTATCCCAGTCTGCTGTTCCCACATGCTTCAAGAGGGCCACCATTGTTCCTGTTCCCAAGAAAGCTAAGGTAACTGAGCTAAACGACTACCGCCCCGTAGCACTCACTTCCGTCATCATGAAGTGCTTTGAGAGACTAGTCAAGGACCATATCACCTCCACCCTACCTGACACCCTAGACCCACTCCAATTTGCTTACCGCCCAAATAGGTCCACAGACGATGCAATCTCAACCACACTGCACACTGCCCTAACCCATCTGGACAAGAGGAATGCCTATGTGAGAATGCTGTTTATCGACTACAGCTCAGCATTTAACACCATAGTACCCTCCAATCCCTGGGTCTCGACCCCACCCTGTGCAACTGGGTACTGGACTTCCTGACGGGCCGCCCCCAGGTGGTGAGGGTAGGTAACAACATCTCCACCCCGCTGATCCTCAACACTGAGGCCCCACAAGGGTGCGTTCTGAGCCCTCTCCTGTACTCCCTGTTCACCCACGACTGCGTGGCCACGCACGCCTCCAACTCAATCATCAAGTTTGCGGACGACACAACAGTGATAGGCTTGATTACCAACAACGACGAGACGGCCTACAGGGAGGAGGTGAGGGCCTTCGGAGTGTGGTGTCAGGAAAATAACCTCACACTCAACGTCAACAAAACTAAGGAGATGATTGTGGACTTCAGGAAACAGCAGAGGGAACACCCCCCTATCCGCATCGATGGAACAGTAGTGGAGAGGGTAGTAAGTTTTAAGTTCCTTGGCGTACACATCACAGACAAACTGAATTGGTCCACCCACACAGACAGCATCGTGAAGAAGGCGCAGCAGCGCCTCTTCAACCTCAGGAGGCTGAAGAAATTCGGCTTGTCACCAAAAGCACTCACAAACTTCTACAGATGCACAATCGAGAGCATCCTGTCGGGCTGTATCACCGCCTGGTACGGCAACTGCTCCGCCCACAACCGTAAGGCTCTCCAGAGGGTAGTGAGGTCTGCACAACGCATCACCGGGGGCAAACTACCTGCCCTCCAGGACACCTACACCACCCGATGTCACAGGAAGGCCATAAAGATCATCAAGGACAACAACCACCCGAGCCACTGCCTGTTCACCCCGCTAACATCCAGAAGGCAAGGTCAGTACAGGTGCATCAAAGCTGGGACCGAGAGACTGAAAAACAGCTTCTATCTCAAGGCCATCAGACAGTTAAACAGCCACCACTAACATTGAGTGGCTGCTGCCAACACACTGACTCAACTCCAGCCACTGTAATAATGGGAATTGATGGGAATTGATGTAAAATATATCACTAGCCACTTTAAACAATGCTACTTAATATAATGTTTACATACCCTACATTATTCATCTCATATGTTTACGTATATACTGTACTCGATACCATCTACTGCATCTTGCCTATGCCGCTCTGTACCATCACTCATTCATATATCTTTATGTACATATTCTTTATCCCTTTACACTTCTGTGTATAACGTAGTAGTTTTGGAATTGTTAGTTAGATTACTAGTTGGTTATTACTGCATTGTCGGAACTAGAAGCACAAGCATTTCGCTACACTCGCATTAACATCTGCTAACCATGTGTATGTGACAAATAAATTTGATTTGATTTGAAGTCAGAAGTTTACATACACTTAGGTTGGAAACTCGTTTTTCAACCACTCCACAAATTTCTTGTTAACAAACTATATAGTTTTGGCAAGTCGGTTAGGACATCTACTTTGAGCATGACACAAGACACAAATTTTTTCAACAATTGTTTACAGAAAGATTATTTCACTTATCACAATTCCAGTGGGTCAGAAGTTTACATTAAGTTGACTGTGCTTTTAAACATCTTGGAAAATTCCCGAAAATGATGTCATGGCATTAGAAGCTTCTGATAGGCTAATTTACATAATTTGAGTCAATTGGAGGTGTACTTGTGGATGTATTTCAAGGCCTACCGTCAAACTCCGTGCCTCTTTGCTTGACATCATGAGAAAATCTAAAGAAATCAGCCAAGTCCTCAGAAAAACAATTGTAGAACTCCACAAGTCTGGTTCATCCTTGGGAGCAATTTCCATACGCCTAAAGGTACCACGTTCATCTGTACAAACAATAAACACCATGGGACCATGCAGGCGTCATACCACTTAGGAAGGAGACGCATTCTGTCTCCTAGATATGAACGTACTTTACTGAGAAAAGTGCAAATCAATCCCAGAACAACAGCAAAAGACCTTGTGAAGATGCTGGAGGAAACAGGTACAAAGTAAAACGAGTCCTATATCGACATAACCTAAAAGGCACCTCAGCAAGGAAGAAGCCACTCATCCAAAACTGCCATAAAAAAGCCAGACTACGGTTTTGCAAATGCACACGGGGACAAAGATCGTACTTTTTGGAGAAACGTCCTTTGGTCTGATGAAACAAAAATGGAACTGTTTGGCCATAATGACCATCGTTATGTTTGGAGGAAAAAGGGGGAAGCTTGCAAGGCGAAGAACACCATCCCAACCGTGAAGCACGGGGGTGGCAGCATCATGTTGTGGGGGTGCTCTGCTGCAGGAGGGACTGGTGCACTTCACAAAATAGATGGCACCACGAGGAGGAAAACTATGTGGATATATTGAAGCAATATCTCAAGACTTCAGTCAGGAAGTTAAAGCTTGGTCGCAAATGGGTCTTCCAAATGGACATTGACCCCAAGCATACTTCCGAAGTTGTGGCAAAATGGCTTAAGGACAAAAAAGTCAAGGTATTGGAGTGGCCATCACAAAGCCCTGACCTCAATCCTTTGGAAAACATGTGGGCAGAACTGAAAAAGCATGTGCGAGCAAGGAGGCCTACAAACCTGACTCAGTTACACCAGCTCTGTCAGGAGAAATGGGCCAAAATTCACCCAACTTATTGTGGGAAGCTTGAGGAAGTTTACCTGAAAAGTTTGGCCCAAGTTAAACAATTTAAAAGGCAATGCTACTAAATACTAATTGAGTGTATATAAACTTCTGACCCACTGGGAATGTGATGAAAGAAATAAAGCTGAAATAAATTAATCTCCCTACTATTATTCTGACATTTCACATTCTTAAAATAAAGTGGTGATCCTTGCCGATTGATTGAATATGTCCGTAAACACACCAGCCAGCTGGTCTGCGCATGCTTTGAGGACGCGGCTAGGGATGCCGTCTCTGCCGGCAGCCTTGCGAGGCCACGGAGAAGGAGAGCCCACAGGCTTTGGTAGCGGGCCGTGTCAGTGGCACTGTATTGTCCTCAAAGCGAGCAAAGAAGTTGTTTTATTTGTCTGTTAGCAAGATGTCGATGTCCGCGACTGGGCTGGTTTTCTTTTTGTAATCTGTGATTGACTGTAGACCCTGCCACATACGCCTAGTGTTTGAGCCGTTGAATTACGACTCTACTTTGTCTCTATACTGACGCTTTGCTTGTTTGATTGCCTTGCGGAGGGAATAGCTGCACTGTTTGTATTCGGTCATGTTTCCAGTCACCTTGCCATGATTAAAAGCGGTGGTTCGCGCTTTCAGTTTTGTATATACACACACATTCATTCAAATAAACACATACAAGAACACACACATACATGTAATAGTGCCAGACATGCACACAAACATATACAGTTGGCATTGCTGTTATGATTTTAATTGTCCTTGATGTCCTTTGTTTTAAATGTATTATTTTGTTTTATTTATTTTTTGCATTGTTGTTTACTTCTGTCTTCCTTTCTTCTCTTTAGTTCATTCTCTTGGATGTTGGTGCATTGGGGGGTTCTTGGGGGCGAGGAATGGAATTATTTGTGTTTTTAAATTGTATTTTTCTTGGGGGGGGGGCTGTGGGAGGGGTCTCGAATGGTTGAGGGACAGCTATTGGGGAACTGTGTGTGTGTGGTGGGGGGGGGTATCTTGGAGGGTTCGGGTTCACATTTTTTGGCCTGGTGGTAGATTTGTCAACGTGTCCTTGAGCAGGGCATTGAACTTGGATGCTTCTGTGTGTCGCTCTGAATGGGAATCTGTTGGATGACTGGTATGGTGTAGTTGTTGAGCAGCTTCACTGCAAGTATATTGTATGTTTTGGATATATTCATTAAATAACAAAAATTATAAACTCTCTCACAGAGTCAGCGCATACATCAACGTTGTTGTCTGAGGCTATCCGGAACACATCCCAGTCCACGTGATCGAAGCAATCCTAAAGCGTGGAATCTGATTGGTCAGACCAGCGTTGGACGGACCTGAGCACGGGCGTTTCCAGTTTTAGTTTCTGTCTATAGGCTGGGAGCAACCAAATTGAGTCATGGTCAGATTTGCCAAAGGCAGGGCGGGGAAGGGCTTTCTATGCAGTGGTTAGAGTAGCAATGATCCAGAATGCTAGCAGCCCGTGTCGCGCATTCGATATGCTGATAGAATTTAGGAAGTCTCGTTCTCAGGTTAGCTTTGTTAAAATACACGAGATATACATGAGTGTGACTATAATCGAAGAGAATTCTCTTGGAAGATAATGCGATCGGCATTTGATTGTAAGGAATTCTAGGTCAGGTGAACAAAAGGACTTAAGTTATTGTATGTTGTTGTGATTACACCATGAGTCGTTAATCATAAGTCATACATCCCCGCACTTCTTCTTACCAGAGAGATGGTTGTTTCTGTCGGCTCGATACATGAAGAAACCGGGTGGCTGTACCGACTCTGACAACATATCCTGGGTGAGCCATGTTTCCATAAAACAGAGAATGTTACAATCTCTGATGTCTCTCTGGAAGGCAACTCGTGCTCTAATTTCGTTCACCTTGTTATCTAGAGATTGGACATTGGCAAGTAATATGCTCGGGAGCGGTGGATGGTGTGCTCGCCTTCTGAGTCTGACCAGTAGGCCGCTCCATTTGCCTCTCTTGCGGCGACCGCGTTGTTTTGGGTCAGCCTCTGGGATAAGATCCCATGTCCAGGGTGGAGGTCCGAACAAAGGATCAGCTTCTGGAAAGACGTATTCCTGGTCGCAATGTTGGTAAGTTGTCATCGTTTTTATATCCAATAGTTCTTGCATCAAGAAGAGTGCATGCGTGCGTGTGTATGTGCAGTGATGTAAAGTTAAAATACTTTCAAGTACTACTTAAGTAGTTTTTTGGGGTGTCTGTACTTTACTATTTATATTTTTGCCAAATTGTACTTTTACTGCACTACATTCCTGAAGAAAATAATGTACTTTTTACTTCATACATTTTCCAGGGCACCCATAGGTAGGTGGTACTCGTTACATTTTGACAGGAAAATGGTCCAATTCACACACTTATCAAGAGAACACCCCTGGTCTGCCTCTGATCTGGTGGACTCACTAAACACAAATGCTTTGTTTGTAAATTATGTCTGAGTGTTGGTGTGTGCCCCTGGCTATCCATCAATAAAATACATTTTAAAATGGTGCCGTCTGGTTTGCTTAATATAAGGAATTTTTATACTTAAATATATTTAAAAACAAATACTTTAAGACTTTTACTCAAGTAAGATTTTACTGGGTGACTGTCATTTTCTATTAAAGTTATCTTTACTTTTATGCAATTACCTTTTCAACAGCCGTGTGTGTGTGTGTGTGTGTGTGTGTGTGTGTGTGTGTGTGTGTGTGTGTGTGTGTGTGTGTGTGTGTGTGTGTGTGTGTGTGTGTGTGTGTGTGTGTGTGTGTGTGTGTGTGTGTGTGTGTGTGTGTGTGTGTGTGTGTGTGTGTGTGTGTGTGTGTGATGGGAGGGACCTAGGCTACAGCCAGGGAGTGGGCGGACTCGTCATATCATCATAACAACCTCCTTATAATTTTTCCTCTCTCTTACAACTCTCTGGAGGCAGAAGAGGAGAGAGAGGAGGGTTCTTCGAAAGCAGGGACAAACTACTAATCCAGATTAAATAAACTACGAGCTCCACTAGTGTGTTTGTTGAAAGTCTCTGTATGTGCAATAACAAAAGACGGTAAAAGAGAGGGAGCGACCTGTTAACGCCGGGAAAAGATCATTCGTTCGTTGTACCGAAGCCCCGTGGACATGGAGCGCTTATGTGGACCAAAGCTCCCGTTCTGGGTAAGTAGGGCTTGTCGGTGGCAGTCAGTAGAGTTCGCGGTTGTGATCACCTCGTGCATATCACAAGGATCTGAAACAAGGCCATTGCCTTGGCCTCAGTGTTTTCTCTGTGTTCCTCACATTAGATATAAGAATATTTGTTTCACTTTGTATAGTTGACTATTCTAGTAACGTTTCATGGTTCTTGGGTTTTTAGCCTACAGTTAAGAGTACAATACCCCCATGTTGGCGATTTAAACATGACAACGAGCGCAGCTGAAAAAAATATATATTATAAGACAAGGAAATAAATATTCGGTCCTGGAGGCTTTCATCAACTCAACCCTGAGCCTACCCAGTAAGCAAAAGTATTTTGAAAATACGTATTTTACAGACATTTGCTTTGGTCGTTGTTTCTAGGGCCAAATGTCAACAGTAAATAATTTCACTTTAATGTACATGTTAATGAAGAGAGCATTATTTCACGTTCAACAGTTTTTTATTTCCTATTTAAATAGCAAAATGGAGTTAATATTCCAAGTTTGCTGACACAAACAGAACACTTTAACCACAACAACATTTTCATTAATGGCTACAGAAATGTTTTACTTCCTATGTAGTTGTTCGTCTACCAGAGTTAAATCCATTGACTGTAAATCAGCCTGAATAAAAGCGTCTGTTAAATGACCAAAATGTAAAAATGAACACTTGCAAAGCACAGGGGTATTATTTAAGTTGGATCTGCCCCCAAACAAGACCAAATTTGAACCAAACATATTTGGACCAATTATAGGTGTCTATGTTAGGTTCATATCAAGGCCTGTCCAGAGCGGACCAAAAAGCGGAATATCAAAATGTAATTGTTACAATGTTGATGAACATGTAACCTACCCTTCTAAATCCATTAATCTCTGTGTGAAACCACACAGTGACCTCAGTCAACCTGACCTTTTTAAAGTTCACAGCGCATGAGCACATTATAGGTCAACTGTGCTTGTCTGTTTTGGTATTATACTAGGCACCTGATTTCCCTCACTCTGGTGCGTATTCCACAAAAATGCCTTGTTTACGAGGTCACGAGAGGTGAAGACCTCAAGTATTTGTGCTGCCTGACTTTGCTTGGTCTAGGTTACTTAAAAGTGTTTGGTAATCCCTCTGAACTCAGGGTCTAGCTCTCATGGTATGAGAGCAACACATCACTAACAGATCTTCACATTCAAGGACACATCCATCTTACATTTGGTTCCTTAAAATGTTTGGGTCTTGGTAGTTGGTTGCCAGTGTTCTGCTCCCCAAAGTCAACAGGAGAACAGGCCAACACATTTCTGGTCCAGAGATTGTGGACTTTAGAGGTCTCAGTCAAGGTTAGGACTCTAATACTGTACCTTACAAGTTCAGCTAGTTCAACCTAAATACCCCCAGCCTATTTAGACTCTTTATTGGTCTGTGTGTGTCTGACAGACAGTGGCATTGACGTTTCTTGGACTACTGTGCTGAGGGACAGTTTTTTGCCAATAAAGCCCTTGAATTGAATTGACGGACAGGGAGAAGGAGAGTGAAAGCGGGATGGGGTTGGCTGGGAAGTGAGAGAGAGGGATTTAGAGAACATGATTTCGGCCTCGATCACACATACAGCATCATTGCGTTTAAGTACACCAGATGTACATTCATTTCCAATGGAACGCTGCGTTTGCCTTGCAACATTGCAGAGCGTTCAGTGTGGTGCATACAGGGCATTTGGGAAGTATTCAGACCCCTTCACCTTTTCCCAATTTTGTTGCTTTACTGCCTTGTTCTAAAATGGATTCAATAGTTTTTTTCCCCTCATCAATCTACACACAAATATCCCATAATGACAAATTAAACGGGTTAAGACATTTTTGCAAATGTATTAAAAATAAAAAACAGATACTTTATTTACATACGTATTCACACCCTTTGCTGCGTTACTCGAAATGAGCTCAGGCGCATCCTGTTCCCATTGATCATCCTTGAGATGTTTCTACAACTTGATGGAATTTACCACAGGTGGACTCCAATTAATTGGACATGATTTGGAAAGGCACACACCTGACAGTGCAAGTCAGAGCAAAAACCAAGCCACGAGGTCTAAGAAAATCCTGTCTCTGAGCTCTACGGACAATTATGTCAAGGCACAGATCTGGGGAAGTGTACCAAAAAATTTCTGAAGCATTGAAAGTCCCCCAGAACACAGTGGCCTCCATCATTCTTAAATGGAAGAAGTTTGGAACCACCAAGACTCGGGCAGGAGCTGGCCGCCCAGTCAAACTGAGCAATCGGGGGAGAGGGGCCTTCGTTAGCCACTCAGTAAAAGGCACATGAAAGCCCGCTTGGAGTTTGCCAAAGGGTACTTAAAGGACTCTCAGACCATGAGAAGCAAGATTCTCTGGTCTGATGAAACCAATATTGAACTCTTTGGCCTGAATGCCAAGCATCCCGTCTGGAGGAAACCTGGAACCATCCCTACGGTGAAGCATGGTGGTGGCAGCATCATCCTGTGGGGATGTTTTTCAGCGGCAGGGACTGGGAGACTAGTCTGGATCGAGGGAAGATGGACGGAGCAAAGTACAGAAAGATCCTTGACAAACCTGCTCCAGAGCACTCAGGACCTCAGACTGGGGTGAAGGTTCACTTTACAACGACCCTAAGCACACAGCCAAGACAGCGCAGGAGCAGCTTCGGGACAAGTCTTTGAATGTTCTTGAGTGGCACAGCCAGAGCCTGAACTTGAACCCGATTGAACATCTCTGGAGAGGCCTGAAAATATCTGTGCAGCGACGCTCCCCTTTCAACCGGACAGCTCTTGAGAGGATCTACAGAGAAGAATGAGAGAAACTCTCCAAATACAGGTGTGCCAAGCTTGTAGCTTCATACCCAAGAAGACGCAAGGCTGTAATCGCTGCCAAAGGTTCTTCAACAAAGTACGGAGTAAATGGTCTGAATACTTGACTTGATCATTTTTTTTATATTTACAAACATGTCTAAAACTTTTTGCTTTGTCATTATGGGGTATTGTGTGTAGATTGATGAGGAAAACAAACAATTTAATCAATTTTAGAATAAGGCTGTAATGTAACAAAATGTGGAAAAGGTCAAGGAGTCTGAATACTTTCAGAATGGATAAATCGAAGGTATACGTCAAATTGTACGCGTAGACGGCTTGACAGAAATGGTAGCAGACGGTGAATGTTGAACTTTTTTTGCACCCATATCCAGATGATGCTGCGTACCGTTTTGCCCGATAACGCTGTAGGTCTGTTTGAGGCGTTAGATGAACACAGAAGCACACAGGGCATATAAGGTTCCCCCTGTCCTGCGCCCCTCCCCTTAGCTTCCTTCTCTCGGCTTTCTCTGCTCTCACTCTCTATCGATCTCAGATCTTAGATGGAGTCCTACAGAGTGTGTAGCATGTGCTCATCATACCAATGATGTTTTCAGCAAACAAACAAGTATGATGTCTGACCAGAGCATGTCTTTCTCTCCCACCACTCCCCCGTTTTCTCTCCCACCACTCCCCCGTTTTTTCTCTCTCTCTCTCTCTCTCTCTCTCTCTCTCTCTCTGTCTCTGTCTCTGTCTGTCTCTCTCTCTCTCTCTGTCTCTCTCTCTCTGTCTCTCTCTCTCTGTCTCTCTCTCTCTCTCTCTCTCTCTCTCTCTCTCTGTCTCTCTCTCTGTCTCTCTCTCTGTCTCTCTCTCTGTCTCTCTCTCTGTCTCTCTCTCTGTCTCTCTCTCTGTCTCTCTGTCTCTCTCTCTGTCTCTCTGTCTCTCTGTCTCTCTGTCTCTCTGTCTCTCTGTCTCTCTGTCTCTGTGTGTGTGTGTGTGTAAAGTCAATATACAGTATGTTACCTCCTTTTTTTCAGTAGACTAACCTAGTTCTTAAGACGCCTTATGCTGTGAGAACAGACAGATGGAGAGGAGAGAAAGATAAATAGAGTGCATGTGTGTGAGAGGGAGATCTGAAGGGCTTTAGTGCAGTAGTGGCTAAGGCCTAATTTGAAATGAGTTCAAGGTGGTTTTAGGCTCGTAGGCTAGGAAGGATTACAGTAATGTCTTTGACACAGGAGGACAGCGTGTAACTCCACCCCTAAAGCTTTATTTTACAGATACGTAGTATGGTTTCAGTTTTTCACCACTTTAATTCCCTATATGCTGCAACAGGTGTACTGTTGACATGCGGTAAAGCTAATCCTTTGGTTCACTCATCTCACAATTTGTAAAATTGTGAGTGTTAAAGTAACTGTCCAGTGAAAATCTCACTTTTAAAAGTTCATATTTTGTTAATTCATACACAGATAATTTGTTGACTCATCCTATACTTGTATTTGAGGGGGAACTTTTTTTAAACCCATCTCAAACATACCGTTAGTTAGCCATTTCCTCAGGAAGATGATGTCATCCTCCTGAGGAGGATGAGCTGGCAGATCAGCGGTATACTCACATTAATATTTTTAATGACCGGTATACGCCCACACCATTCCAACCAGGGTTTTGACTGGCAACATTTTAATTTACCGGGAATTTGAGAAATTTACCGAACAGATATGCATTGGGTACGTAACCTGATCAAATCAAATTTTATTGGTCACATACACATGGTTAGCAGATGTTAATGTGAGTGTAGCGAAATGCTTGATGCAAATGTTCATTCCATAATGCAGTTAGCGAGTGGTTTCATGTGACAGAGATTCAAATATCCGTTAGATCTCCTCTTTCTACATTTCTATTAGGCAACATTGAAGCAAGGTAAGGCCTCGTATGTATTAAAACGTCCAGGTTTCAAACAATTGATTATGCGTTTCAAAATGCATACTTCCTCCAGCTCATTGGGGCGGCAGGTAGCCAAGTGTTTAGAGCGTTAGACTTGTAACCGAAAGATTGCAAGATCGAATCCCTGAGCTGACAAGGTAAAAATCTGTCATTCTGCCCCTGAACAGGCAGTTAACCCACTGTTCCTAGGCCGTCATTGAAAATAAGAATTTGTTCTTAACTGACTTGCATAGTGAAATAAAGGTAAAACTTTAAAAAATGTAATTAAATTGCAAAGTGTTCTGGGACGTGTTGATGAAACCTGCCTTCCATCGCGGTTTGATGCCGTGTTCAGAACAACTGGGAACTCGGAAATCTGACTTCTCTATTTTTTTGGGGGGGGACAAAAGACAGCTCACGGAAACCCTGATTCCAACACAGAAAATCTGCTTTTTAACATGTGTTGGGGAAGCTACTCTGAAAATATCATTTACCAAGCTACCAATTACTTCACACTGGAAGAAGTTAAGCTGCACTAAAGTTACCCTTAAGAAAAATACAGTTTAGTAAAGTAACTTTGAAAAAGTAGTTCACAACATCCATACGTTTTTGGAAGGATAACAATTTCACTTGTATTGTAATTAAAGGCCCAATGCTGTCACATTTTATATACACTGCTCAAAAAAATAAAGGGAACACTAGAATAACACATCCTAGATCTGAATTAATGAAATATTCTTATTAAATACTTTTTTCTTTACGTAGTTGAATGTGCTGACAACAAAATCACACAAAAATTATCAATGGAAATCAAATGTATCAACCCATGGAGGTCTGGATTTGGAGTCACACTCAAAATTAAAGTGGAAAACCACACTACAGGCTGATCCAACTTTGATGTAATGTCCTTAAAACAAGTCAAAATGAGGCTCAGTAGTGTGTGTGGCCTCCACGTGCCTGTATGACCTCCCTACAACGCCTGGGCATGCTCCTGATGAGGTGGCGGATGGTCTCCTGAGGGATCTCCTCCCAGACCTGGACTAAAGCATCCGCCAACTCCTGGACAGTCTGTGGTGCAACGTGACGTTGTTGAATGGAGCGAGACATGATGTCCCAGATGTGCTCAATTGGATTCAGGTCTGGGGAACGGGCGGGCCAGTCCATAGCATCAATGCCTTCCTCTTGCAGGAACTGCTGACACACTCCAGCCACATGAGGTCTAGCATTGTCTTGCATTAGGAGGAACCTAGGGCCAACCACACCAGCATATGGTCTCACAAGGGTCTGAGGATCTCATCTCGGTACCTAATGGCAGTCAGGCTACCTCTGGCGAGCACATGGAGGCCCCCCAAAGAAATGCCACCCCACACCATGACTGACCCACCGCCAAACCGGTCATGCTGGAGGATGTTGCAGGCAGCAGAACGTTCTCCACGGCGTCTCCAGACTCTGTCACGTCTGTCACGTGCTCAGTGTGAACCTGCTTTCATCTGTGAAGAGCACAGGGCGCCAGTGGCGAATTTGCCAATCTTGGTGTTCTCTGGCAAATGCCAAACGTCCTGCACGGTGTTGGGCTGTAAGCACAACCCCCATCTGTGGATGTCGGGCCCTCATACCACCCTCATGGAGACTGTTTATGACCGTTTGAGCAGACACATGCACATTTGTGGCTTGCTGGAGGTCATTTTGCAGGGCTCTGACAATGCTCCTCTTGCTGCTGGGTTGTTGCCCTCCTACGGCCTCCTCCACGTCTCATGATGAGCTGCACTACCTGAGCCACTTGTGTGGGTTGTAGACTCCGTCTCATGCTACCACTAGAGTGAAAGCACCGCCACCATTCAAAAGTGACCAAAACATCAGCCAGGAAGCATAGGAACTGAGAAGTGGTCTGTGGTCACCACCTGCAGAACCACTCCTTTATTAGGGGTGTCTTGCTAATTGCCTGTAATTTCCACCTGTTGTCTATTCCATTTGCACAACAGCATGTAAAATGTATTGTCAATCAGTGTTGCTTCCTAAGTGGACAGTTTGATTTCACAGAAGTGTGATTGACTTGGAGTTACATTGTGTTGTTTAAGTGTTCCCTTTATTTTTTGAGGTGTGTGTGTGTGTGTGTGTGCATAATACATCATATACAGTGCCTTGCGAAAGTATTCGGCCCCCTTGAACTTTGCGACCTTTTGCCACATTTCAGGCTTCAAACATAAAGATATAAAACTGTATATTTTTGTGAAGAATCAACAACAAGTGGGACACAATCATGAAGTGGAACGACATTTATTGGATATTTCAAACTTTTTTAACAAATCAAAAACTGAAAAATTGGGCGTGCAAAATTATTCAGCCCCTTTACTTTCAGTGCAGCAAACTCTCTCCAGAAGTTCAGTGAGAATCTCTGAATGATCCAATGTTGACCTAAATGACTAATGATGATAAATACAATCCACCTGTGTGTAATCAAGTCTCCGTATAAATGCACCTGCACTGTGATAGTCTCAGAGGTCCGTTAAAAGCGCAGAGAGCATCATGAAGAACAAGGAACACACCAGGCAGGTCTGAGATACTGTTGTGAAGAAGTTTAAAGCCGGATTTGGATACAAAAAGATTTCCCAAGCTTTAAACATCCCAAGGAGCACTGTGCAAGCGATAATATTGAAATGGAAGGAGTATCAGACCACTGCAAATCTACCAAGACCTGGCCGTCCCTCTAAACTTTCAGCTCGTACAAGGAGAAGACTGATCAGAGATGCAGCCAAGAGGCCCATGATCACTCTGGATGAACTGCAGAGATCTACAGCTGAGGTGGGAGACTCTGTCCATAGGACAACAATCAGTCGTATATTGCACAAATCTGGCCTTTATGGAAGAGTGGCAAGAAGAAAGCCATTTCTTAAAGATATCCATAAAAAGTGTTGTTTAAAGTTTTCCACAAGCCACCTGGGAGACACACCAAACATGTGGAAGAATGTGCTCTGGTCAGATGAAACCAAAATTGAACTTTTTGGCAACAATGCAAAACGTTATGTTTGGCGTAAAAGCAACACAGCTGAACACACCATCCCCACTGTCAAACATGGTGGTGGCAGCATCATGGTTTGGGCCTGCTTTTCTTCAGCAGGGACAGGGAAGATGGTTAAAATTGATGGGAAGATGGATGGAGCCAAATACAGGACCATTCTGGAAGAAAACCTGAGTCTGCAAAAGACCTGAGACTGGGACGGAGATTTGTCTTCCAACAAGACAATGATCCAAAACATAAAGCAAAATCTACAATGGAATGGTTCAAAAATAAACATATCCAGGTGTTAGAATGGCCAAGTCAAAGCCCAGACCTGAATCCAATCGAGAATCTGTGGAAAGAACTGAAAACTGCTGTTCACAAATGCTCTCCATCCAACCTCACTGAGCTCGAGCTGTTTTGCAAGGAGGAATGGGAAAAATGTTCAGTCTCTCAATGTGCAAAACTGATAGAGACATACCCCAAGCGACTTACAGCTGTAATCGCAGCAAAAGGTGGCGCTACAAAGTATTAACTTAAGGGGGCTGAATAATTTTGCACGCCCAATTTTTAAGTTTTTGATTTGTTAAAGAAGTTTGAAATATCCAATAAATGTCGTTCCACTTCATGATTGTGTCCCACTTGTTGTTGATTCTTCACAAAAAATACAGTTTTCTATCTTTTATGTTTGAAGCCTGAAATGTGGCAAAAGGTCGCAAAGTTCAAGGGGGCCGAATACTTTCGCAAGGCACTGTATCTATGTGTGTTTATACACTGAAATTTCAGGCAGTCTATTCAAACAGCTCCTACACTAAAAGAGCACTATCATTATTTTCACAATTTCACAGTATTATTCCAACCTCCGTGTGGAGACGCATACATGCGTGTGTGTGTATATGTATGTAGGATTTTTAATGAGTTTATTTGCAAATTATGGTGGAAAATAAGTGCGTATATATGTGTGTGTATATATATACATATACATATACGTGTGTGTGTGCGCGCACAAGTGTACGTACGTATGTATGTATGTGTCTCCACACTGAGGTTGGAATAATACTGTGAAATTGTGAAAATAATGAAGATTGAGAAATTGCTTTTTGCTAAGAAGCTATTTTTGTTTGACCATTTTAATTAATGAAAAATCACAGTAAGGCATCTACTTGTTACCCAGAATCTCTTTAATTTTGAGATAAAAACGGTTGCATTGGACCTTAAATTCTAGGTCATATTTAATAGAAATCAGGAAACACTGGAGACTTTAAGGCCATACAGTTTCAGCTCCATTGAGGGAAATGGTTTTCTGAGCAGCAACTAATATTACATTTACCTTCTTTCTACGACACTCATCCATTTCATCAGGTATAGCAAGACTGCTGGTCTATTGAGATTATGTATAACCGCAATCTTACTGTAATCTTTGTTAATTCTAAAGTGACCCAATTATTCAGTCCTGACTGGCAATTTGTAGTTGTTGAGTTATTAAATAAATATTGTGTCATGAAGGGCCAGTTTCTGGTTTTTAGTCCATAAATAGAGGCTTAATCTGTGTCCAGGAAACCGTCCCGAAGAATACACCATGGATGTTTTAATTGGTCATTTGTTGAGATCTTTTGCAAATGTTCACCTTACTTTGATAAAAATATTTTGTCAAGGATGCATCTTGTCATGTAGAGTACACCATAGATGTTTCTTTGGTTAATTAATGACCAGTGAAACATCCATGGTTGTGTCCAGTAAACCTGGCCTTTATTACACAATGGGGACCAAGAGGTAATATTTATATCGCTAGGACCCTGTTAATGTTGCTCACATCTATATTTTATTTGTGTTATTTTCATTAATTAATTCATCCATTGTTTCTGTCTTGTGAGGGAGTCAAAGCACCGATAATAAACTAACAAAGGATGTTTTCTAGAAAGGAAATCAGCCCTGTGTTGGGTTAGCTCAATGACTCATCTAATAACTGCCAGCTCCAAGCTCCTAACCTTTCCCTTACGTACGGATCTTATTATCATTCAGTCACTGTATGTAATGTAAGTGTGCTATTTTTCCTTTGTCATCTATTGATGTCCAAACGCTAATATTGTCTATAATTATATTTTCACATTTATTCCTATTGTTGAGAAATGTTGGCTTTTCAGTCTTGCTGTTTCTGAAATTTAACTTTTTTACCCCCTCAGTTTACACTTCCTCACCGTGGCTTATTTTCTTTCCTCAATAGTAATGTTTTCTGAACTCTTGAGATTCTGCTGATCTGGAAAAACATCAGGAAATGAGATTTGCTGACTGTACGGTCATACTCATACCTCCAGAATGACCACAGTTTCACTGAGGCATCTTCTCATGAAAATCAATATGAAACACACTTACATACGTTTTACTATCCTTGTGGGGACCAAACAGTTGATTCCTATTCAAAATTCCAGTTTCCCTAACCCTAAGTCTAACCCTAATTGCCCTTCTAGCAGTTGTGCCACTTCTCCACGACCTCTACTGCATGCCTGCAGCCAGCTCTCAGACCCAAAACATACAAACAGGCAGCATGGCGACAGGCACTTCCTCTTTTATCAGGGCCTATGTATAGTGGGCCTCCTTAGACATACAGTTGAAGTCGGAAGTTTACATACACCTTAGCCAAATACATTTAAACTCAGTTTTTTCACAATTCCTGACATTTAATCAGAGTAAAAATTCCCTGTCTTAGGTCAGTAAGGATCACCAGTTTATTTTAAGAATGTGAAATGTCAGAATAACAGTAGTGATTTATTTCAGTTTTTATTTATTTCGTCACAGTCCCAGTGGGTCCAAAGTTTTCATAAACTCAATTAATATTTGGTAGCATTGCCTTTTACATTGTTTAACTTGGGTCAAACGTTTCGGGTAGCCTTCCACAAGCTTCCCACAATAAGTTGGGTGAATTTTGGCCCATTCCTCCTGACAGAGCTGGTGTAACTGAGTCAGGTTTGTAGGCCTCCTTGCTCGCATATGCTTTTTCAGTTCTGCCTACAAATTTTCTATAGGATTGAGGTCAGGACTTTGCGATGACCACTCCAATACCTTGACTTTGTTGTCCTTAAGCCATTTTGCCACAACCTTGGAAGTATGCTTGGGGTCAATGTCCATTTGGAAGAACCATTTGCGACCAAGCTTTAACTTCCTGAAATGTTTTTAAATGATCAAATTTATAAACGAAACTAAAGATGTCTTGAGATGTTGCTTCAATATATCCACATAATTTTCCTCCCTCATGATGCCATCTGTTTTGTGAAGTGCACCACAACATGATGCTGCCACCCCCGTGCTTCACGGTTGGGATGGTGTTCTTCGTCATGCAAGCATCCCCCTTTTTCCTCCAAACATAACGATGGTCATTAAAACAAAAAGGTACAATCTTTGTCCCCATGTGCAGTTGCAAACCGTAGTCTGGCTTTTTTATGGAGGTTTTGGAGCAGTTGCTTCTTCCTTGCTGAGCGGCCTTTCAGGTTATGTCGATACAGGACTCGTTTTACTGTGGATATAAATACTTTTGTACCTGTTTCCTCCAGCATCTTCACAAGTTCCTTTGCTGTTGTTCTGTAATTGATTTGCACTTTTTGCACAAAAGTACGTTCATCTCTAGGAGACAGAACGTGTCTCCTTCCTGAGTGGTATGACGGCTGCATGGTCCCATGGTGTTTACTTGCGTACTATTGTTTGTACAGATGAACATGGTACCTTCAGGCGTTTGGAAATTGCTCCCAAGAATGAACCAGACTTGTGGAGGTCTACCATTTTTTTCCTGAGGTCTTGGCTGATTCCTTTTTGATTTTCCCATGTCAAACAATGAGGCACGGAGTATGAAGGTAGGCCTTGAAATACATCCACAGGTACACCTCCAACTGACTCAAATGATGTCAATTAGCCTATCCGAAGCTTCTAATGCCATGACATCATTTTCTGGAATTTTCCAAGCTGTTTTAAAGGCATAGTCAACTTAGTGTATGTGAACGTCTGACCCACTGGAATTATGATACAGTGAATTAATTATAAGTAAAATATTCTGTATGTAAACAATTATTGGAGAATTACTTGTGTCATGCACAAAATAGATGTCCTAACCGACTTGCCAAAACTATAGTTTGTTAACAAGAAATTTGTGGAGTGGTTGAAAAACGTGTTTCAATATCTCCAACCTAAGTGTATGTAAACTTCCGACTTCAACTGTAGATCTAGGATCAATTTACCCTAGCCAAGTCTTACCCTTAACCATTAAGGGATGGAATGTAAAACTGACCTTAGGTCAGTGTCTACGGGCAACTAGTAGTTAATAGCCCATTTCCCCAGCAGAGAGCTCTCTGGTCTAACACGGAACAGATGCTGCCATTAACATTTTTTTACAACCTCAGACGATTTCATAACATCCAGCCTAAAGAATGTTGCCCCTAACACCACTTACGAGTAGAAAAGTGAACTTTCAGAGATGATTCACATTTCTTTGATTTCTTTATTATTATTGAAAACTTCCACTTTTTTAGATGAATGACTTCAGACGAATTCTGTAAGGAACCAGAGTACCACATCCATTGGCGTGTTCTACTTTAAGTAGAAAAGTGAGCTTTAAAGACACGATTCAACATTCTTTGATTCTAAACTCTGAAAAACATAATCTGTGAACTCCACCTGGCCGTGGTTGTCAGTGTTTACGGTGTAGTGCTAACCATCTGGTAGGGCTTACAGAACCCCCACACAACATCTGATTAACAAAACGTCTCAGATTTACTTACTATCTGGTTATAATGTATGGAGGGGGGAGAGTGAGTATAGTCTGTACAGACAAGCTGGCTCCTTTTGATAACTTTTATGCCAACATTAAGTTCATACACCAATCATTATGTTCATGCAACGTCATACAAAGTAATTAGATGTCTATTGTTCATAACGTATGTTGAATGCTCATTAGATGCTGTAGAGACAATCCCTCTGACAGAACTCATAAGGGGCACATTTAACTTGAGTCGAGACCGAGATGCCGATAACAAGGCAGCGTTTTGCTGTTCTTCACGTCAGATTCCAATCACACACATATCAGACAAATCAATGCTTTCTTCCAATGCCAACAAAACAAATACACTGAGTGTACAAAACATGGTATTTGCACGAGACTGACCAGGTGAATCCAGGTGAAAGCTTATTGATTTCACTTGTTAAATCCACTTCAATCAGTGTAGATGAAGGGGAGGAGACGGGTTAAAGAAGGGTTTTTTAACCTTGACACAATTGAGACATGGATTGTGTATGTGACATCCAGAGGGTGAATGGGCAAGACGAGATTTAAGTGCCTTTGAACAGGGTGGTATTGTTCTGAGGGCAAAAAGGAGAGCAACTCAATATTAGGAATGTGTTCCTAATGTTTTTTGTACACTTGGTGTAGATAGCTCATTACTTTTCGAAGCATCATGGGGAAATTGCACACTTACCATAACCACTGATTTAAACTTGACACCCAGAACCAAATCAGCTACTGTTAAAGGGACATTTCTAAATTGTTCCACTTCATATTCATCATCTCCAACTCCACCCCAACATCGACATGTGTGAAAATGGCTTGTTTCTATATTTTGTAGTAAAAAAAGATAGAGGAAGATAAGTGTTTCCATTCCAATGACATCATCAACCAATTAGTAGGCAGTTAGTGGGCAATGCCTACTCATAATTGGTAGAAGAAATTGGCACGATGCGCACCAATGATGTCATTAGAAACATTTACAGTATCTCCCTCAATCTTTTTTTAATACAAAACATAAACACGCAATTTTCACAATGTTGATGTTTGGGTGGTGGACATGAATATGTAGTTCAAAATTGAAGGCTTTCGTGACAGATTGGCTATTGAGTAACAGTAGGGAACTTGCCACAACTTGACTGCAGGAATTGCCAGGCATTTCACAATATGATATTATCAAAATACTTAAGTGCCGGTACCATATGTATTGCAGTTCGATACTGTGATTTTATTGTGAAAAATATTGCTCACCATATGTCTGGGGCAGAGGGATAAGAGATAGCTATGAGAAAAATAATGTTGATCAGTAGCTAGGTTTCCATCCAATTGGTGACCAGCTCTTCATTAGGGCTGGACGATATATCAAATTAATTTGATATATTTGAATGTTTTTGCGCGATATTCCAAATACCTCTATCGTAAGAATCAAGTTTTTGTTATTTTTTCTTTTTATGGGCGTTTATGCCCGCTTGTTCTCATGTTCTATTTGTGGTCTCGTCTCCTTCACTCGTCTGCTACGTGCACCTTCCCATTTTACAGCAGAGATCTGTATATATTGAGGGATGCACGTCTCCTCCCTAATAATGGGAGTCGTTGTCCCAAAGGCGGGAAGACGGGCAATGAGTTTACGTCTAAAATTAGCCCATAGAAACGCATTGGCCTTATATCGTGGACAGATTTGAGCTCTTTTAGATCTTTCGCCTCTTCCTCTATGGTTTACACACACACACCAAGCCCCTGCCTCCCTCGCCAACAAAGTTGAGAGAGATCACATCTTCCTCTCTGACAAGTGGTTTCAACTCGCTGTTTGCATTTGAGGTTTGGGCCAACAGAATCGGTCAAATGGACACCAAAACACATTGAGACATTATTTTACTGTAATGGAGGAGAAGCTAACCTTTCCAACGATACCCTTTTATGTGTCAACTACTCAAGTTGCACTCAGAGCAGACACTACTAAAACAAGAGTATCAATGAACATTGATTCTGGAAAAGGAATGATCAGTTTATCGCTCAGGGCATTGGGATACGACGTACTGCTAGCAGCATTTTAACCAAATACTGTTATACTAGCTGTCTAGTTTGTGTTTTATAAATGTGCAATAAGCATAAAGCACAATTTGTGTAAGGAATTGGCAACTTGTTTTCAATTGGCAACTGATTTCAACATCTGAACAAAGTGGACAGGCTAACATGCTTTTCAAACAGTCGTAGACAGACAGAAGGGTGTGTTCATAACAATTCAACTGTTCAACCTTGTTAGCTAGAAAATACTGTAGATCCAAGTTGGCTAAACTTGAAATATAAAGATTAACTGGCTAATCACTAGCACATGGGCTTGAGAGATTCTTGATGAAACCTGTGTTAATTTTCTATAGCCTAATGCCTGCTACAAGAAGT
Organism: Oncorhynchus clarkii lewisi; assembly: GCF_045791955.1. NCBI lineage: Eukaryota > Metazoa > Chordata > Actinopteri > Salmoniformes > Salmonidae > Oncorhynchus > Oncorhynchus clarkii. Next base: position 62,903,288 of record NC_092166.1, read on the forward strand.
TATCATTAGTGAATGTGCATTATGCATGGTTCTAGTTAAATTTATAAGACAAACGGGCATTTTCATAGACAGACTGCCAGATCAGCGATTATTGCAACAAAAGAAATGCAGGTTAAACCTATTTGGATAAAATCATTGAATTATTAGTGGGTCTTATGGTTGTGGGATGCTTATATTAAGCCTAGGTGTAACTTCACAAGCCCTGAATTCATTAGATTATTGCTGGCTGTTTGAAATGCAGTGTATGTGACCTTTAATTGTACAACAATGCTTATTTAGAGAGAACATAAAAAAAAATGAGATATACACTACATGGCCAAAAGTATGTGGACACCTGCTCATCGAACATCTCATTCTGAAATCATGGGCATGAATATGGAGTTGGTCCCCCCTTTGCTGCTATATCAGCCTCCACTCTTCTGGGAAGGCTTTCCATTAGATGTTAGAACATTGCTGAGGGGACTTGCTTCCATTCTGACATGCGCATTAGTGAGGTCGGGTGCTGAGGTTGAGGGATTAGCCCTGGCTCGCAGTCGGCGGTCCAATCCCAAAGGTGTTTGATTGGGTTGAGGTCAAGCCTCTGTGCAGGCCTGTCAAGTTCTTCCACACTGATCTCAACAAACCCTTTCTGTATGGATCTCACTTTGCTCACGGGGGCATTGTCATGCTGAAACAGGAAAGAGCCTTCCCCCAAACTGTTGCCACAAAGTTGGAAGCACACAATCGTTTAGAATGTCATTGTATGCTGTAGAGTTAATATTTCCCTTCACTGGAACTAAGGGGCCTAGCCCGAACCATGGAAAAACAGGCCCAGACCATTATTCCTCCTCCACCAAACTTTATAGTTGCCATTATGCATTGGGTCAGGTAGCGTTATCCTGGCATCTGCCAAACCCAGATTTGTCCGTCGAACTGCCAGATGGTGAAGGGGGATTCATCACTCCAGAGAACGCGTTTCCAATGCTCCAGAGTCCAATGATGGCAAGCTTTACACCACTCCAGCCGACGCTTGGCATTGCGCATGGTGATCTTAGGTTTGTGTACGGCTGCTCGGCCATGTAAACCCATTTCATGAAGCTCCGAACGATCAGTTCTTGTGCTGATGTTGCTTTCAGAGGCAGTTTGGAACTCTGTAGCGAGTGTTGCTACTGAGGACAGACCCTTTGTTACCCGCTTCAGCACTCGCGGTCTCGTTCTGTGACCTTCTACTTCGCGGCTGAGCTGTTGTTGCTCCTAGACGTTTCCACTTCACAATAACAGCACTTACAGTTGACAGGGCAGCTCTAGCAGGGCAGAAATTTGAACAGACTTGTTGGAAAAGTACCATCCTATGATGGTGCCATGATGAAAGTCACTGATCTCTTCATTAAGGCCATTCTACTGCCAATGTTTGTCTATGGTGATTGTATAGCTGTGTGCTCGATTTGATACACCTGTCAGCAACGGGTGTGGCTGAAATAGCTGAATCCACTAAATTGAAGGGGTGTCCACATACTTTTGTGTGTGTATATCCTGAATCGCACGTTTCACATTTTTTTAAAGATATTTAGGCCATGTCGCTCAGCCCTAATCTTAATGCGGACTTTAGAATATGCGCATGAAGAAAATGCGCATTTCCCCATCCGGTAGTGTGTTTCTACCTAAGTCAGTGGGTTATGACGTAGTGCACACAAAATTAACTTATTCGCTTAAGTTTTCATGTACTGAATAAAAATCTAAAGTTCAATGTTTTTCCATCACATTTTCAAATATACTAATAGTTTTGTCACAAAAACTGTTGAATTAAATATAACATGTGCCTACTCAGGTTTTGGCACGTACACTCCCAAAGTTGGTCCTAGGGCCCCCAATGGAGCACGTTTTGGTTTTTGCCCTAACGCTACACAGAGGATTCAAATAGTCAAAGCTTGAGGATGAGTTGGATATTTGAATCAGCTATCAATTTTGAGCTCTTTTCAAATAACTGTGGTTGTGTCCTGAATGTATTTTCCATTTCATAGATATGAAAAAGCTACCCATGAAAAGTGGTCTCGTTCAGGATGTTCACATGAGAAACACACTGCTCAGTGATCATAGCTATTTCTTCTGGGCTTATACAGTATGCTTAACTTATTTTGTCATGTTTTGAAGATTGTGGTGTCATTGTGAGGTTCAAATACATTTTATCTCCCCATGAAACACCTTTAGTGTACTTATCAAAGGCCCATTATCAGTGTACAGAGGCCCATTATCAGCAACCATCACTCCTGTGTTCCAATGGCGTGTTGAGTTAGCCTTTTTTAAAATGATCAACTTGGATTAGCTAACTCAACGTGCCATTGGAACACAGGAGTGATGGTTGCTGATAATGGGCCTCTGTATGCCTATGTAGATATTCCATTAAAAATATGCCGTTTCCAGCTACAATAGTAATTTACAACATTAACAATGTCTACCCTGTATTTCTGATCAATTTGATGTTATTTTAATGGACAAAAAATGAGCTTTTCTTTAAAAAACAAGGACATTTCCAAGTGACCCCCAAACTTTGTGTGTGTGTGTGTGTGTTACTCCGCAAGCATTTCACAACAAACTCTACACCTGTTGTATTTGGCTTTTTTTTTTTACCTTTTATTTTACTAGGCAAGTCAGTTAAGAACAAATTCTCATATTCAATGACGGCCTAGCCCCGGCCAAATCCTAACCCGGATGACGCTGGGACAATTGTGCACCGCCCTCTGTGGGGTTTTGATTTGGTGTTGAAACCACACAGTGAATATCGGAGATAAAAGCTTGTGTGTTTAGATTTTAAAGTTGAAATCCATTAGTTCTGGAATGCCCTGTACTTTCCAGTCATGGGCCCAAGAGAGAACAGAATACTCATTCATATATTCCTTCCTTTCTAGTACTAGTCTACTGTATCTCTATTCATCATCCCATGACACGATTAACCTGTTGGGGACAAATTAACTAGAAATATAACATCTTAATTTGATCACTCTGTCACAGAGAATTTTCCTGCACAGCATTAAATGCAAATTGTAGTGTATTTGAGGTTCAAAGTTTTAAAGTAACTGTCCAGTCAAAATCTCACTTCATCTGGTTAATTCATACCAAAATAATGCTGTTGACTCATTCTATACTCATTTGTGGCCAAAACATTAATAGAACCCCCCCCCCCTCCCACGGTATACGCCCACACCATTCTGTTGTTGGGGTACGCCAACACCATTCCACACAGAAGGGGGGGGGGGGGGGGAGGAATCTGTCATCAGCATCTAGGAGACGAGGCCTTCCCCAAACTATTCAGTAAAATTGCATTCTGTCTCTGTCATTCAGTTAAGCCTGTACTTGATTGAACTTTTTCTTTTTTTAATTCAATGGAAAGAAAACTATTACACTCATGGGTAAATTATAGGTAATATTTCATAGAAATCTGGAAACACTGGACAGTTACTTAACAAAATCATACTTGATTTTTATACAACGAGTGGGTCTAATCCTGAATGCTGATTGGTTAAAACCACATTCCAGCCGGTGTCTATGACGAATGACTGGGTCGCGTCCATAGATACAGAACAAAAAGACTGAACGACTGGGTCGTGTCTCTGGCAACAGACAGAATGAACGACCAGCCAGCTTGGGTACCAAACCTAGATTTGTGTCGGAACTATATCTTGTGGAAGGAAGAAATGGTATGAATGAATTCATCAAAATAATGTTTTTAATGAAAATATGTCAACCATTATTTGAATATGTTGGTAACCCGTTGTATAAAAGTGATAATGCCCTCAAAGCCGGTGTTTGGAGGATATATTGGCATGGTTTACTGACCCTCGACTTCAGCTCGGGCCTAATAACACCTGTGCCAATATCCTCCAAACAGCGGCTTCTCAGGCATTATCACTTAAATAATCCACATAATCTTTCACATTTGCTGTTGCTGCAGGATTATTTTCCCCATCTCTCTCACATTTGAGATATTTAGCAGATTCTCTTGTCCAGAGTGACTTATAATAGTGAGTGCATACTACTCGTATCTGTTTCCGCCATTCTAGCCATTTGGGAGATGAGACTCATGCTCCGTAAAAAGCAATGCTAACCGCTACCCTTTTTTCCTCCCTATCTCCTTTGCTTTACTTGTCAGCCCATGATTTATTTGCATACACTGCCTTTGCAATGCAAAGTTATCAATCATGCTCACAGAGGGTGTTCCATACATTAATTTCACTAGAGGGGGATGGGAGAAAATAAGCTAGCTTTATAGACTCACCATGACACTGCCAAGCTATAACTCTTGACATTGTGATGTGTTGATGTCAATGGACTATTAATGTTAATTACTACACAAAAATGTAAAGAGTTTGATTCCAGAAATGGTCCCAATGATAAAGTGAGTCATAATGACCGGCCAAACATTTGCATTCATTCTCAAATCAGCCTCGTCACTGGCATCAAAGAAAGGTGACCTTCCTTGGACAAACAGCTATTTATTTACATAATTCAGTATCACCCCCATAATGTAATATTTGTTCTCCTGGACAGGGACGCTAAAGTCATTAGCAGAGCGATGGCTGCTAGCTACCTCCCTCAAACTGGTTAACACAACCCAGCAGGCCTGATTTTAGATGCAAAACATACAGTAAATACTGACTAGTGCTGCTAACCATCCGCCATCTGTACTGAAGGTTGATGAGACAGGCAGACTCTACAGAAAGGAATGGCTGGTGTGTATCACACACGGACCAGCCAGTTACACACCACAACCTACCATCCAATCATAGCTTCTACCCTACACACCACAACCTACCATCCAATCATAGCTTCTACCCTACACACCACAACCTACCATCCAATCATAGCTTCTACTCTACACACCACAACCTACCATCCAACCATAGCTTCTACTCTACACACCACAACCTACCATCCAACCGTAGCTTCTACTCTACACACCACAACCTACCCACAGACCTGGGCATTGTTCTAATCACGTAGAGTGGAAAGGCGAAGGCCATGCTTTGTGACTCGCTGAGAGCAAAGCCAATGCGTTTTTTGTTTTCTAATGCTCAGGGTGTGTGACTGTTCCCTAGTGTCATATTTATTTGAGCCACTGTAGTGATGCAGTGAAATAATGAACACTCTGGGGAGGCGCCTAGCCTAATGGAAAACTAGTAACCTGGTTATACAGAGTTTGGGTTGTTAGCCAGGCTAGGGGCAAACCTTCACTTTATTTAGTCACACTTCATTCAGTTCAGTCCCTTTTTGATTTACACAACCGTACTGTGTATTCCTGTGTCCTGTCACACTAATATGATTCAGTCATGATGCTCTGCTCTTTCATCCTGGCCATTAAGCAGATGGGCCAAATGTAAAGGCCAGTCATTCTATGTATAACTATAGGCCTACTGAAGACCAAAGTGCCACCTCTGTTGTTGTCAACTGATTTATACTGGTTTAATTGGAAGGAATGGTATGGTTCATGTGTCTAACTGTATGTGAGTTATTTGGCTTTAAAAGGGCATCTGAACAAATTAACCTTAATCAAGTTTGCCAACGTGAATATGTACAAATAAATTATGTCTTGCTTATCATATTCACACATTTTTATAAATGTAGCTGTATAGCTGTGGTCTCACATTCTCCATGTTGTTCTGAAGACTATTAGGAGGACACCTGGGATGTTTATGCACGTACATTACAGACATGGAAACTGACAGATGGGATGGATCAGCCCCCCCCCCCCCCCCCACATCATACAGACACACGGCATGCACACACGTCCACACATACTCCCCTGATGGGTGCCGACAGGCAGAAACATGGGCAGCTGTGTTTATCTAGCCAAGTATCTGGGGTTGGGCCTCTTCTACTCTGTTCCACCACTGCCTGGTCCGGTCCTTTAAAAGCACATTCACTACTGGCTGCCTGCCACACTGCCGATATGACGTTTGATACGATATACTTTCCTCTCATGCCGTTGAGATATGGCTGCATCCTTTAGCTATTCATGGTAAATACTTCCATAGATACGCTCACTGGCTTTTGGGATTGTTATCGGGCCTCACAAAACTGGTAGCACTTTAGTTGTGTTAGTGCCATGTAGGCATTATAGCACTAACTGTCATTAGACTGTCATAGCAGCTGTCATTAGGAGTTATAACAGCTAATGTCTGTTTATGACTATGATGGGAAATAACCTTATTTGCGTACTGTACATATGCTAACCTGGAATATTATATATTCTCTTTTGAGCCCTAAAATGATTTAAAAGAAGTATGCCCTAACAGAAATGTAACTAGCAGTCATTTCTCTTCATTAGGAGTCCCTGCCTTGCTGTCCAGTCTCACTGGCTGGCTAAATGAAAGCTCCAGTGCAGTCATAAATGAGATGGTCCTGTGTTTTGTATATATTTCCACACTACTGTATGAGGTTGGAATTATATTGTTAAAATGACAATGCCATTTTAGTGTAAGAGCTGTTTGTAATTTCAGCCAGTCTTTTCAGTCTGTTTTGGTGGGATGGCGTTTTGGCCTGCCTGGTAACATCAGGCGGTAAATTAGTTAATACACCAATAAGAAAGAGTTCCAAACCTCTCTGCCAATAACAGCTAGTTTTCAGTTCTCCCCTCCTACTCAGACCACTCCGACAGTCCTATCAAATTCTTGCTTGAGAAATGGCTCTTTGCTAAGAAGCTATTTTGATATTGAGGCGCATTGGACCTTTAACTTAGCTTTATTGATGTAGAATGGAGAAAACTATGATCATAAGCTATAAATATATGCTAAATGGCATATAGTATACCAAACATTAGGAACACCTTCCTAATAATGAGTTGCACCCCCATTTCCCCCCTCCGAACAGCCTCAATTCATTGGGGTATGGACTCTATAAACTGTTGAAAGCGTTCCACAGGGATGCTGGTCCATGTTGATTCCAATGCTTCCCACCGTTGTGTCAAGTTGGCTGGATGGCCTTTGGGTGGTGGACCATTCTTGAGAAACACAAACTCTTGACACAGACCGGTGCGCCTGGCACCTACTATCATACCCCATTCTAAGGCACTTAAATATTTTGTCTTGCCCATTCAGCCTCTGAATAGCACACATACACAATCCATGTCTGAATTGTCATTGTTTAAAAATCATTCTTTAACCTGTCTCCTCCCCTTCATCTACATTGACTGAAGTGGATTTAACAAGTGACATCAATAAGGGATCAGACTGACCAGGTGAAAGCGATGTCATGGAAAGATCAAATAACATGTATTAGTCACATACACCGAATACAACAGGTACAACAGTGAAACGCTGTTGAGTTGATCCTGTGTTGAGGATCAGCATGGTGGATGTGTTGTTCCCTACCCTTACCACCTGGGGATGGCCCATTAGGAAGTCCAGGATCCAGTTGCAGAGGGAAGTGTTTAGTCCCAGGGTCCTTAGCTTATTGATGGGCTTTGATAGCACTATGGTGTTGAACGCTGAGTTGTAGTCAATGAATAGCATTCTCATAGGTGCTCCTTTTGTCCAGGTGGGAAAGGGCAGTGTGGCGTGTAATAGAGATTGCGTCATCTGTGGATCTGTTTGGGCGGTATGCAAATTTGAGTGGGTCTAGGGTTTCTGGGATAAGCCATGGCCAGCCTTTCAAAGTCTTACTCACATCGGCTGCAGAGAGCATGATCACACAGTCTTCCGGAACAACTGGTGCTCTCATGCATGTTTCAGTGTTATTTGCCTCGAAGCGAGCATAGAAGTAGTTTAGCTCGTCTGGCAGGCTCGTGTCACTGGGCAGCTCTCGGCTGTGCTTCCCTTTTTGTAGTCTGTAATGGTTTGCAAGCACTGCCACATCTGACGAGCGTCAGAGCCCACGTAGTACGATTCGATTTTAGTCCTGTATTGATGCTTTGCCTGTTTCATGGTTCGTCAGCTGGCATTGCAGGATTTCTTATAAGCTTCCGAGTCCCGCTCCTTGAAAGCGGCAGCTCTAGCCTTTAGCTCAGTGCGGATGCTTCCTGTAATCCATGGCTTCTGGTTGGGGTATGTACATACTGTCACTGTGGGGACGATGTTATCAATGCACTTCAATGTACTTCAATGGTTTCGGAGGTATCCCAGAACATATTCCAGTCTGTGCTAGCAAAACAGTCCTGTAGCTTAGCATCTGCTTCATCTGATCATTTATTTTATTGATCTAGTCACTGGTGCTTCCTGCTTTAATTGTTGCTTGTAAGCAGGAATCAGGAGGATATCATTATGGTCATATTTGCCAAATAGGAGGGCAAGGGAGAGCTGTGTGTGGAGTAAATGTGGTCCAGAGTTTTTATTTTTTTATTTTATTTATTTTTTTCTCTCTGGTTGCACATTTAACATGTTGATAGAAATTTGGATTTAAGTTTCCCTGCATTACAGTCCCCATCTACTAGGAGTGCCGCCCTCTGGGTGAGCATTTTCTTGTTTGCTTATGGCAAAATACAGCTCATTCAATGCTGTCTTAGTGCCAGCCTCTGACTGTGGTGGTACGTAAAACGTCTATGAAAAATACTGAAACTCTCTAGGTAGATTGTGGGGTCTACATTTTATCATGAGATACTCTATCTCAGGCGAGCAATAGCTCAAGACTTCCTTAGATATCGTGCACCAGCTGTTATTTATAAAAATACATAGTCATCCGCCCCTTGTCTTACCAGACTCCGCTGTTCTATCCTGCCGATACAGTGTATAACCAGCCAGCTGTATGTTGATAGTGTCGTCATTCAGCCACGACTCTGTGAAGAATAAGATATTACAGTTTTGAATGTCCCGTTAGTATTTAATCTTCCGCGAAGGTCATTGATTTATTCTCCAAAGATTGCAAGTTTGCTACCAGAATGGAAGGAAGTGGGGGTTTATTTGATCGCATACGAATTCTCAGAATGCAGCCCGCCCTCTGGCCCCTTTTTCTCCACCACCTCTTCACACAAATCACAGGGATCTGGGCCTGTTCCCGATAAGCAGTATATCGTTCGCGTCGGGCTCGTCAGACTCGTTAAAGGGGGAAAAAAAGGATTCTGCCAGTCCATGGTGAGTAATCGCAGGCCCGATGTCCAGAAGTTATTTTTGGTCATAACAGACGGCAGCGGCAACATTATGTACAAAATAAGTGGGAAAAAAAGTTACAAACAACGCAAATAAACAAACAAAAAACACAATCGGTTGGGGACACGTAAAACGTCTGCTGCCCTCTCCGACGCAGGTGTTCCTAATATTTTGTATACTCAGTGTATTTTTTTTTTTTTTAACCATTTATATTTGATCTTTAATGCACTTTGAGATTATTCTTGTATAATGAAGTGCTTTAAAAATGTAATTATTCTTATTATGAAATATGATGTTTGAGAGTAGTGCAGTTTGTTTCTGTATCACAAGATGCTTCCCACTCTCTCTCTCGAGTTTCACTACTCAGTTCTTAGTGTCTGTGATTCAACTCATCCCCCAAAGCTGTGGTTTTCTCCTCTGCATTTTCATTGGAAGTTTACAGTATGAACGCTGTCCCTTCTACGTAACTAGGCTAAGTACAGCAACAACCTATGCTGTGCGTGTCCCTCTCTCGGCCTCTAAGCCAGCTGATGTCATGCGACATTCCACACAGCTAGACGGCCCCAAATGACCTGGGGTCAGACAGGAGCAAGCGGCTTGACTACTGATAATGTTCAGTACTAATTTATATACACTGCTGGTGTTCTGTGAGAACAAACACTAGACCTGAGTATGTTCATAATGACACACTATTCCCTAGGCCTATATAGGACACCACTTCGGGCCATGTTGATGTCATGGGTTCTGTCCAAAAGTAAAGCACTGCACAGGGACTATAGGGCGCAATTTCAGGCCCCACTGGATATGTGTTTGATGATTTGACATTTAAAGTGTATTGGTCTCAACCCATTGGTCTCCATCTTTATTTGATTCTAGGTAGCCAATCAGACGCTCCACACGGACAGTCCAGACCTGCCGGAATGTTTCCAGCTGTCAGTGCTGTCATGGCTGCCTTGTGTGTACCTGTGGCTTGCTTGCCCTCCCTACCTCTTCTACCTCCAGAGGAACAACAAGGGTTATATCATGATGTCCATCCTTAACAGAGTGAAAACGGTGAGGGACCACACCACGCACTGGGCTGCTGTATGCGGACATGCATGTCCAGTTGTCTCTCTGTCTCCGTCTCTCTCTCGATGCAATACTGTTTGTTGCCTGAGATACATACCCTGTTTCGTGGCCCTTATTAGATTAGTTAGTTGATGCACGATAGGGGAATAGTGGAAATGTTTATCAGACAGGCTAATGACCAGTACTGGGAAACGTACCAGACATTCAAGCTGGTTCAGACGGTTTAGATGGGTTTTGATCAAATTACTCCTGCTCAGTTTTGGGTTTATTTCTTTCTCTCTTTCTCGCCCCCCCCCCTTTCCTCCTCTAGGTCTTTGGGTTGGTGTTGTGGATTGTGTGTTGGACAGATCTTTTCGGCACCTTCCATGAGCTGCAGCAGGGGGACTCAAAGCCACCCATCTACTTCGTCACTCCACTGGTGGTCGGCATGACGATGGTACTTGTACACAACCAACAGGGCGTGGCGTTGTAAACATGCAGTACAGTCATACAGTACAGTGTTCAACTCACTTCCTGAAAAATATCTTATTTTTGGGGTCTTGTTGCTTAGTGACCAGTATTTTGAATCCATAACTTGTCAATCAATCATGTATGTATTGTTGCAACCTGAACTCAGGGGTAGACGTAACATAGTAACCGGAAATCTGGGACACTCAAATTAGTAATATATGTATTAATTTGTGGATGTCCATCATCCATTTTGTATGATAAGTTACGATTTACAATTCAAGTTTTATTAGTCGTTCGGGATAAGCATTGTATACATTGTCCAATGAAATGCTTACTTCCAGGTTCCTTCCCGACAATGCAACAACCATAAGAAATAGTTAAAAATAGGAATATGAACATGAAGTGAATAGCAGTAGAATAGATTAACAATTTTAGTATAAATGTAATACAGGAAGGCACAATTTATAGTAAAATATTTACATGTGTTTGGGGGAAGGGGGGATGGAGAGCAAGTGTTTAACTTGAGCAGTATAATAAGAGTCTGGTAGCAGTAGTTGTAATGTGTGCTAAGGTGAAGAGAATCAGAGCAGGTGGTCAGTCCAGTTCAACTCTGATGGCTTGTAGATAGAAACTGTCTCTGAGCCTTTTGGTATCAGACCTCATGCTCTGATACCGTCTGCTAGACGGTAAGGGAGAGAGCAGCTTGTGGCTGGGTTGTGTGGGGTCCTTGATGATGCTGCGTGCCTTCCTCAGGCACCATTTTGTATAATGTTCTGGATGGATGGAAGCACAGCCTCCGTGACGACCACGTTTCGAGTAGATGTACTGGATGGGTGGAAGCACGGTCCCAATTAGTATGGCATGTTACGAATTGCAATTAATACAATATGTTACAAATTTCTAGGTGGCTAACATTAGCTAAGTTGGGGTTAAGGTTAGGAGTTATGATAAAGGGTTATTGGGAAGAAGTAGTTGTAAAGTAGATTAAAAAAAAAAGTAAGTAGTATTTGCTAATCAGCTAAAGTTGTCCGTGATGAGATTCGAACACGCAACCTTTGGGTTGCTAGACATTTGCGTTATACGCTCATCCATCCATAACGACCAACCACCGTTTTTGCCTTCAGTAACCTTCCCTGTTATGTAACCATACCAAAGATAACATATACTAAGTTGAGTGTCCCAGATTTGTGTTTACTATGTTACGTCTAGTCTATGAGACCAGCCTGATTGTTGTGTTTGTAGATGATTAGATTGTCATTGTATTCCATTAACCTTTACTGTATGTTGCACGCTCTGAGGTGTAGAATAAGCCTAGTGAACATGCTGTTATTCACAGGCAGTTGCTATGCTGGTTCACAAGTTGTTGTTTTTTCTTCTCACATTTCTCTCTCTCGTGCCCTATGCATGAGTGAGAGAGTAGAGCTGAGATGCATGTTCACCTTTACATGCCCTGTGTGTTTCTGTGCTTATCTAAATCGTGATCACTTTAACGCCTCGCTCCCTCACCCTCCCTTTCTCCCTCCTCTCTTTCTCAGCTGCTAGCTTTGTTTCTGATACAGTTTGAGAGGTTGAGGGGGGTCCAGTCTTCAGGGATTCTATTTATATTCTGGTTCCTGTCAGTGCTGTGTGCCATAGTGCCTTTCCGCTCCAAGATCCTACAGGCCAAATATCAGGTGAGATCAGGGTTTCCCCTAATGTGTACTGTATAGGTGAAGGAGATGTTTAAAATGTATAGATGTCTCCATCTCCCTCAGCTCTCTCCTTCTTTTCCCTCTCTCAAAACATGGTTACCACCCCCCTCTTCCTCTTCCCTCCCCCCTTTGGGTCTTAGGCAGGGCCCAGGTTGGGTGAAGAGAGCGAGAGAGAGGAGAAATAGTAGGTCTGTTGTCCTAGCGACCTGCAGGGCCTTAGCCGTCTTATCTAACCTATCCTACTGAGGGCTGTCTAATACTCTTAACATAATAAAATGCCCTAACAGCTAGCCAGAGCTACACTGGGGCCAAGCCAGGTCAAACCATGCCAACATCAGTCCTGTGGTCTGCTCTGGTTATTTACAATCCCATTGATCCTAACAATTAGCCCCTAGTTGTGTTTTATATATTTTATTTAAAATGGCTTGTGGTCAGGGAGACAAAGGAAGGATTTTGGATGACTTAGTTGTTTTTAGCTCAGCAGGGTTTGGGGGGACTGATCATCGATATGTAAGAGAGCATTTTAGGAGACTAGGACAGTTAGTGCATTGTCTGTCAGCCTCCTTAAGAAATGGCTTTCATAACAAAATGTCTTTCTCTGTTCTTGTGTTTCAGAGTGAGATTTCAGACAAGTTGCGTTTCACCACATTCTATTTCTACTTCAGCCTGATCGTAGCCGAGCTTATCCTCTCTTGCTTCAATGAGAAACCTCCACTTTTCTCCAACATAGACACAGACCCCGTGAGTCAACCAGACACACAGACACACAGACCCTGTGAGTCAACCAGACACACAGACAGACAGTGACCTCTTCTTACTCTTTCTCCTCAGAATCCTTGTCCTCAATCAACTGCTGGTTTCCTCTCCACTATGACCTTCTGGTGGTTCACTAGGTAACATGATTTTCCCCATACAACAATTATACCTTGGTGCAGGATTGACTTATCCTGTACATTTGTATGGCTTGTAGCTATTTCATGTTCAAGTATGTTATTCCCACAAGTAATCAGTACATTTGATCAATAATCAATGGAACCGCAAACAAGTCTTCTCTCTGTGCCCTGGTTTCCTGGACACGGATAAATTATTTTCCAGGATCTTGCACTTCATGAAGTTCCACTAATGTGTTGTGTCCCTCTCTTTCCCAGCATGGCCATCAAGGGCTATAAGAACCCTCTGGAAGCCAAAGACCTGTGGTCACTGAACAAGAGGGACAGCTCAGAGGTGGTCGTCCCCAAGCTACTGCGGGAGTGGGAGGTGGAGCAGGCCAAGGCTCACAGGTAGGGAGGGAGGGAGTGAGCAAAAGAGGGTGGGGGGGTAGAATAGGAAACTGAAAAACTATTATTATACTGAACACAAATATAAATGCAACATGCAAAGATTTCAACGTTTGTACTGAGTTACAGTTCATATAAGGAAATCTGTCAATTTAAATAAATCAATTAAGCCCTCATCTATGGATTTCACATGACTGGGAATACAGATATGCATCTATTGGTCACAGATACCTTTTTTTTTTTTTAAGGTAGGGGCGTGGATCAAAAAACCAGTCAGTATCTTGTGTGACCACAATTTGCCTCGTGCAGATCGACACATCACCTTGGCGTAGAGTTTATCAGGCTGTTGGTTGTGGAATGTTGTCCAGTCCTCTTCAATGGCTCTGCGAATCTGATGGATATTGGCGGAACTGGAAAACGCTGCCGTACACGTCGATTCAGAGCATCCCAAATATGCTCAATGGTCAACATGTCTGGTGGGAATGCAGGCCATGGAAGAACTGGCACATTTTCAGCTTCTAGGAATTGTGTACAGATCCTTGCAACATGGGGCCGTGCATTATCATGCTGAAACCGGTGATGGCGGCGGAGAAAGGGCACGACAAACAGGATCTTGTCACGGTATCACCGTGCATTCAAATTGCCATTGATAGAATACAGTTGTGTTCGTTGTCCGTAACTTATACCTGCCCATACCATAACCCCACCGCCATCAAAGGGCACTCTGTTTACAACGTTGACATCAGCAAACCGCTCGCCTACACAACGCCATCTACCTGGTACAGTTGAAACCGGGATTCATCTTTAAAGAGCACACTTCCCCAGCGTGCCAGTGGCCATTGAAGGTGAGCATTTGCCCACTGAAGTCTGTTACGACGCTGAACTGCAGTCAGGTCAAGTCCCTGGTGAGGATGACGAGCACGCAGATGAGCTTCCCTGAAACGGTTTCTGACAGTTTGGGCAGAAATTCTTCAGTTGTGCAACCTCTGTGTCATCAGCTGTTCGGGTGGCTGGTCTAAAACTGCACATTTTAGAGTGGCTTTGTATTGTCCCCAGCACAAGGTGCACCTGTGTAATGATCATGCCGTTTAATCAACTTCTTGATATTCCACACCTGTCAGGTGGATGGATTATCTTGGAAAATGAGAAATTCTCACTAACACAGATGTAAACAAATTTGTTTACAACATTTTAGCGAAAGCATTTCTGGGGATCTTTTTATTTCAGCTCATTAACACTTTACATGTTGCGTTTTATATTTTTGTTCGGTGTGTATTTCTAAGAAATGTAGATTTGAGACCAGCATCCACATTTCCTTTAATCTTTCCTGTAATGGACATATTCTATTTGGTGCTTCTTATCTCAAAGGTTTCCAATGTTTTCACAACTTTTTTTTGTTATAATACATTTTTTCACAGTTTGAAAATCAGTACCCTTATTTCCTTATTTTACTTGTTACAACAACATTGACCCAGCAGTACGGCTGTGTAGAGAATGGTTTCCCTTGTTTAAGGTTACACAGCCAGATGACACCGCCTAAGTCAACAGTAGTTTGCCCTTTCACATCTTTCCCAGGACTGTGGAGAGCTGGGGGGGGAGTTGTCTTTATGGGATCTGAGTGTGCACGCTTGTGTTTGTTCACGTGCATGTATGTGTAAGAAAGATAAAGTGTGTTTTTCATGTGGCGCCAGCCAGTATCGCTCATATCTGTTAAAAAAAAAATGTGTTAGCATAGTAGCCACTGGATTGTGCAGCACCTTTTGAGCATTTAATATGTTGAGTCAGTGTCTCTGCATCTCTGGTCTTGGGTGGAAAACACAGTAGTAAAGCAAACATGCTAGTATCAAAGCCAGAAATAGCACCACAGATCAGTAAGATGAGTTGGCGAGAAATCGTTACCAAACACACAGATGAAACATTGTGTGTTTTGATGTGTTTACATAATACATGATGTGTTTACATCATACAGAGAATTCCAACAGGCTGCTGCAGTGAATTTAAGAAAAAAAAATGGAATGTGACTGGAAAGCAGTGGAGTGAAAATCTGTCTTGAACACAGAGTACCTGCTTTTTCTCTTATAAGAGACAACAATTTTTATAATTCATCCCAATCCTACGATATTAATAATTGATAGGATTTATATAAAGTTTCTCTTTGAAAATGTCTGCTTTAATTTATCAAACCAGGTGGCTGCCACAAAAAAAACCTTCTGCTTAAACTTGTCAAACAAGCTTTCGAGAGCAAAAAACTATTAGCTGAAACTGCTTTCTGCTTCAGCTTACTGGACATACACTACCATTCAAAAGTTTGGGGTCACTAGTAATTTCCTTGTTTTTGAAAGAAAAGTTTTTAAAAAATTGTTGATTTTTAAATAACATCAAATTGATCAGAAATACAGTATAGACATTGTTAATGTTGTAAATGACTATTGTAGCTGGAAACGGCAAAATGTTTATTCTCTGTTGGGCCCGTAACTGGAAAGTACAGGGCACTCCAGACCTAAAATCTAAACACACAAGCCATCTAAATGGAATGTGAAACTTCACTCTCCCAAAGCTTTTATCTCCGATATTCACTGTGTGGTTTCAACACCAAATCAAAACCCCACAGAGGGCGGTGCACAATTGTCCCAGCGTCATCCGGGTTAGGATTTGGCCGGGGCTAGGCCGTCATTGAATATGAGAATTTGTTCTTAACTGACTTGCCTAGTAAAATAAAAGGTACAAAAAAATGCAAAATACAACCGGTGTAGAGTTTATTGTGAAATGCTTGCTTGCAAGCAACGATGCTGAGTTATATATAACACACACACACACACACACTCTACTGTTCAAAGGTTTGGGGGTCACCTAGAAATGTCCATGTTTTTTAAAGAAAAGCACATTTTTTGTCCTTTTAAAATAACATCAAATTGATTAGAAGTACAGGGTAGACATTGTAAATGACTATTGTAGCTGGAAACGGCAGATTTTTTATGAAATATCTACATAGGCGTACAGAGGCCCATTATCAGCAACCATCACTCCTGTGTTTCAATGGCACGTTGTGTTAGCTAATCCAAGTTTATCATTTTAAAAAGCTAATTGATCATTAGAAAAACATTTTGCAATTATGTTAGCACAGCTGAAAACTGTTGTACTGATTAAAGAAGCAATAAAACTGGCCTTCTTTAGACTAGTTGAGTATCTGGAGCATCAGCATTTGTGGGTTCGATTACAGGCTCAAAATGGCCAGAAATAAAGACCTTTCTTCTATTCATGTTCTGAGAAATGAAGGCTGTTCCATGTGAGAAATTGCCAAGAACCTGAAGATCGGGTACAGCGCTGTGTTCTACTCCCTTCACAGAACAGCGCAAACTGGCTCTAACCAGAATAGAGAGGAGTGGGAGGCCACGGTGCACAACTGAGCAAGAAGACAAGTACATTAGTGTCTAGTTTGAGAAACAGGCGCCTCACAAGTCCTCAACTGGCAGCTTCATTAAATAGTACCTGCAAAACATCAGTCTCAACATCAACAGTGAAGAGGCGACTCCGGGATTCTGGCCTTCCAGCTACAGTAGTAATTTACAATATTAAGAATGTCTACACTGTATTTATGATCGATTTGATGTTATTTTAATGGACAAAAAATTAGCTTTTCTTTCAAAAACAAGGACATTTTTCTCAGTGACCCCAAATGGTTGAATGGTAGTGTATATCTTCCAGGCTACATAGCCATGGGCCCCACAGTACCGTTGTAATTGTTGTTTCTTACCTGCACTGACTTTGCAGAAGGCTGCTTTATTGAGGAAAGTTTTGAAAACTGTGAGATGTGGTTGTTGAATGTAGCTACCTTAAGGTGAATACACTAACTGTAAGAGCGTCTGGGAAATTACCAAAATGTCAATATAAATCTTGTCCAAACACACTTGACACCAGCTTGGGAGTGTCTGCTGAATGCTGAACTCTAACCTCTTGTCATTGTTCGAAGCGTTCTCTTTGGCTCTCGCTCGCTCTCATGTTCGCTCGCTCTTTCGCTACTCTTCAGTTTCTCTGCCAAGTTCTGTCTGGTTTTCCTTCAGTGAACAAAAGAACCAGTAAAATGATATGAAAGAGAGACCTAAGCCTGTAATTGCTCAAACCTGTTTAGAGGTGTGAGGGGGAGTTGCGTTTCATTGACTTTTGGAATCCAACCCCTCCACATTCCGATTGTGTGAGAAAATCATGCGTAAATATACAGTATATATATTAACTTCATGTTCAAGGGTAGAAACTGGATGTGATGAATGCTTCTTCTACTTGGAACCTATTTCTACCCCTTCTCTCCATAGTGCTGTGGACCAGTCCACCCAGGCTCATTTCTCCAAACCTCCGCCAGCGGGAGAGTCCAACCATGTAGGGGGGGAAAGCAGTCCTGAGGAGGTGGAGGTGTTGCTGTCCAAACAAAAAGACCCCAAAAAGCCCTCCTTCCTCCGTTCCCTCATCAAGGCCTTTGGACCCTACTTCCTCATCGGATCTGCATTTAAACTCCTACAGGACCTCATCACCTTCGTCAACCCACAGCTCCTGAAGTAAATAGAGCACTACGCAGCATTATATACCCTTATGAAGCCTTACCAAGTCTATGTCAAATGCAGATGAACATGCTGAATGTGGTCTGAATAAAGATAACGTTCTGAGTAAAGATAAAGATCAGAATATAAAGCTAATTTAGGACAGCAGCAGTATTTCCTGTATCAGACCCATCATAGGGGTGGGGTGTTTGTTTCCTTGCAGCGTTACAGAGTGACAGGACAATATTGTTCTTGTTTGTGGTGTGTCTTTGAGCAGCTAGCAAAGCCCCTTTTTAATGAGTGTTAAAATACAGTATTTTATAAGGAAAAGCTGCACACTCTAGTAGCTCCGACGTAATATATTATTTTTGCCAACATGGGCTGGGTAGTAGTCTAGCGATGAAGCTGTTGGACCAGTAACCCAGAGCTGTCTAGTTGAAATCTGTTGATGTGCCCTTGAGCAAGGCACTTAAACCTAATTACTTCTGTAAGTCGCTCTGTATAAGAGCGTCTGCTGAATGACTCAAATGTTTAAACAAATATTCTCACTACCACAGTGTTTCCACTGGACAGGATTCACCTGGACACCTATGTGGTTTATGGAAGGACAACATTTACCTACATGAACATGTGTCATGGTCTCTTATTTCCAGGAAAAATATTATTTGCATGTTGATTGGTCTACGTCCTTATGGTCCTCCTTGGCTGTCAAGAGTTGTTTTATTTGTTTGTGATGTAAAGCCGACGTGCAAATGTGTTCCCTGTGTAGGTTGTTATGAAAGTGTGTGTTTGAATGATGGGAGGCTTTCTGTGAAGCATAAAGCCATCTACAGTACCAGCCAAAAGTTTGGGCATGCCTACAAGGGTTTTTCTTTATTTTTACTATTTTCTACATTTGTAGAATAATAGTGAAGACATCAGAACTATGAAATAACACACATGGAATGTAGTAACCCAAAAAGTGTTCATATTTTAGAATCTTCTAAGTAGCCACCCTTTGCCTTGATGACAGCTCTGCATACTCTTGGCATTCTCTCAACCAGCTTCATGAGGTAGTCACCTGGAATGCATTTCAATTAACAGGTGTGCCTTGATAAAAGTACATTTGTGAAATTTCTTTCCTTAATGTGTTTGAGCCAATCAGTTGTGTTGTGACATGGTAGGGGTGGTATACAAACTCTTCCTGTCCCGCTCCCTATCTATTTGGTAAAAGCCCAAGTCCATATTATGGCAAGAACAGCTCAAATAAGCAAAGTGAAATGACAATCCATCATTATTTTAAGACATGAAGATCAGTCAATCCGGAAAATTTCCAGAATTTAGAAAGTTTCTTCAAGTGCAGTCGCAAAAACCATCAAGCGCTACGGTGAAACTATCTCTCATGATGACCGCCACAGGAAAGGAAGACTCTGGTACCTCTACTGTAGAGGATAAGTTCATTCGAGTTAACAGCCTCAGAAATTGCAGCCCAAATAAATGCTTCACAGAGTTCAAGTAACAGGTGCATCTCAACATCAACTGTTCAGAAGAGACTGTGTGAATCAGGCCTTCATGGTCAAATTGCTGCAAAGAAAACACTACTCAAGGACACCAATAAGAAGAGACTTGCTTGGGCCAAGAAACACAAGCAATGGACATTAGACCGGTGGAAATCTGCCCTTTGGTCTGATGAGTCCAAATTTTAGATTTTTGCTTCCAACCGGCGTGTCTTTTGTGAGACGCAGAGCAGGTGAACGGATGATATCTGCATGTGTGGTTCCCACCGTGAAGCATGGAGGAGGTATGATGGTGTGGGGGCGACACTGTCTGTAATTTATTTAGAATTCAATGCACACTTAACCAGCATGGCTTCCACCTCCATTCTGCAGCGATACGGCATCCCATCTGGTTTGCGCTTAGTCCCACTATCATTTTGTTTTTCAACAGGACAATGACCCAACACACCTCCAGGCTGTGTAAGGGCTATTTGACCAAGAAGTAGAGTGATTGAGTGCTGCATCAGATGACCTGGCTTCCACCATCACCCGACCTCAACCCAATTGAGATGGTTTGGAATGAGTTGGACTGCAGAGTGAAGTGAAGGAAAAGCAGCCAACAAGTACTCTGCATATGTGGGAACTCCTTCAAGACTATTGGAAAAGCATTCCAGGTGAAGCTGGTTGGGACTATGCCAAGAGTGTACAACTCTCTCAAGGCAAATGGTGCATACTTTGAAGAATATCAAATATAACATATTTTGATTTGTTTAACACTTTTTTTGGTTACTACATGATTCCATATGTGTTATTTAATTTATTTTTATTTCTTCACCATTATTCTACAATGGTAAAAATAAAGAAAAACCCTTGAATGAGTAGGTGTGTGTGAACTTTTGACTGGTACTGTATGTCATGTTTAATGTGCTTGTTTTACTCATCAGTCTACAGAATCTATGTATTTTATATATACAGTACCAGTCAAAGGTTTGGACACACCTACTCCTTCAAGGTTTTCTTTGTTTTTACTATCCCATCTTTTTCTCTCCTCCTGTTCCGCCCCCCCCCCCCCCCCCATCTTCCTCTCTCCTCCCTCCAGGTTATTGATCTCATTCACGAAGCAGAAGGGAGCTCCCACCTGGTGGGGATACGCCCTGGCCTTCCTCATGTTCTTCGCAGCCTTCCTCCAGACTCTCATTCTGCACCAACACTTCCAGTACTGCTTCGTCACTGGGATGAGACTCCGCACCTCCATCATAGGAGCCATCTACAGGAAGGTACACAAACGCGCGCACACACCACACACACACACACACACACACACAGTGGTGAAAAAATTATTTTTGTCTTTCTCTTCTGTCCTTTCTTTCTCTCCCTAGTCTCTGATTATCACTAACGCGGCCAAGCGTACATCTACAGTGGGAGAGATAGTCAACCTGATGTCAGTGGACGCTCAGCGCTTCATGGATCTCACCACCTTTCTCAACATGCTGTGGTCCGCCCCACTTCAGATCATACTGGCACTATACTTCCTGTGGCAGGTGGGTGGGTTCTTTCCATGGAGGTGGGTTTATTAGTCCACCATGGCCAAAGTAGTGCACTGTATGGGGAATAGATCTAAAGAGATGAGATCCAGAATGATTGTGCCTGGAGTGTATTCATTAGTGGGATTCTGTTTGCAACAGAAAATGTTTTGCAAGGGAAACCGTTTCCTTCAAAACGGAAAACATTTAGCAACAAAAACGAGTTTCTAGGTCCCTCTCTGTTTCATTTCATTCCGTTTGCTTCCGTTTGGCTCCTAAAGTTAACGGTAAATGTTTTTCCGATGCAAAACATTTTGTAACAGACTAAACGTTTTGCAACTTTATCCGACTAATGAATACACCCCTGCTCTCTGCTTTGATTAGTCTTATGTGGTCTTTCTGGGGTCCATCTCTGTTGTGTTGATTAGTCTTACGTGGTCTTTCTGGGGTCCATCTCTGTTGTGTTGATTAGTCATACGTGGTCTTTCTGGGGTCCATCTCTGTTGTGTTGATTAGTCTTACGTGGTCTTTCTGGGGTCCATCTCTGTTGTGTTGTTTTGATCCTTCCTTGTTTTTTATTTTGATTGCTAATACCCTGTCTCTCTCTTCTAGAACCTTGGTCGGTATCTGTGTTGATTGGTCGTGCCTTGTCTCTGTGTTGTAGATCCTGGGTCGGTGCCTGTGTTGATTGGTCGTGCCTTGTCTCTCTCTTCTAGAACCTTGGTCTGTGTTGTTTGGTCGTGCCTTGTCTCTCTCTTCTAGAACCTTAGTCTGTGTTGATTGGTCATGCCTTGTCTCTGTTGTAGAACCTGGGTCGGTGTCTGTGCTGATTGGTCGTGCCTTGTCTCTCTCTTCTAGAACCTTGGTCGGTGTCTGTGTTGATTGGTCGTGCCTTGTCTCTGTTGTAGAACCTGGGTCGGTGTCTGTGTTGATTGGTCGTGCCTTGTCTCTGTGTTGTAGAACCTGGGTCCGTCGGTGCTGATTGGTCGTGCCTTGTCTCTGTGTTGTAGAACCTGGGTCGGTGTCTATGTTGATTGGTCGAGCCTTGTCTCTGTGTTGCAGAACCTGGGTTGGTGTCTGTGTTGATTGGTCGTGCCTTGTCTCTCTCTTCTAGAACCTTGGTCAGTGTCTGTGTTGATTGGTCGTGCCTTGTCTCTGTTTTGTAGAACCTGGGTCGGTGTCTGTGTTGATTGGTCGTGCCTTGGCTCTGTGTTGTGGAACCTGGGTCCGTCGGTGTCTGTGTTGATTGGCCGTGCCTTGTCTCTCTCTTCTAGAATCTCGGTCAGTGTCTGTGTTGATTGGTCGTGCCTTGTCTCTGTTTTGTAGAACCTGGGTCGGTGTCTGTGTTGATTGGTCGTGCCTTGTCTCTGTGTTGTAGAACCTAGGTTGGTGCCTGTGTTGATTGGTCGTGCCTTGTCTCTCTCTTCTAGAACCTTGGTCTGTGTTGATTGGTCGTGCCTTGTCTCTGTGCTGTAGAACCTGGGTCGGTGCCTGTGTTGATTGGTCGTGCCTTGTCTCTCTCTTCTAGAACCTTGGTCGGTGTCTGTGTTGATTGGTCGTGCCTTGTCTCTGTGTTGTAGAACCTGGATCCGTCGGTGCTGATTGGTCGTGCCTTGTATCTGTGTTGTAGAACCTGGATCCGTCGGTGCTGATTGGTCGTGCCTTGTCTCTGTGTTGTAGAACCTGGGTCCGTCGGTGCTGGCTGGTGTTGCTGTGATGATCCTCCTGATCCCCTTAAATGCTGCCATCGCCGTGAGGACACGAGCCTACCAGGTATGCACACCTCCCTCTGCTTTTCTACAACGGCTTAATATCTGTGGTATGAAGGTTTAAAGTTGTGGTGATGGTGATGATCGCGATTAGAAGGATGTGTCGATGATGATTGTAATTACGACTGAGAAGTCTCGTCGATTTGAACAAGCGGCTTCTCGTCCAAGTGTGTGAAGGTAGAAACGTGTGCAACTCTTTACCACAACAAAAACATGACGACTGAGAAGTCTCGTCGATTTGAACAAGCGGCTTCTCGTCCAAGTGTGTGAAGGTAGAAACGTGTGCAACTCTTTACCACAACAAAAACATGCTCATGATCAAACACCAGAGCACTGTAAAGATCTCCTGTGAGTTTGTACTACAGCAGGCTGCTCTTTAAACTAGTCGTCTTGTGGGTGGAAAGATGAGTGAAATGTTCTATACCTTTTTTTTGTACTGTACTTCAAAAACTCTGTTTGTGGTGTGTCAGTTTGCTCGGAAATGTTTGTGCTTTTTTGTCTTTGAGCAGCTATCAAAGCCTCTTTTTTTTAATGAGTGTTAAAATACAGTATTTTAAAAGGAAAGGAAAAGCTGCACACTCTGTTAGATCCGACGCATTCATTTATCTACCAACGTAGACCGCTTGGCTGTCGAAACATCTCTAAAGTAGCATTGTTTTGACATGGACAGAGGATATCTCCCACCTCCCTCTCTCCCACCTCCCACCTCCCTCTCTCCCCCCTCGCTCTCTCCACCCCCCTCCTGTTGTCTCTTAAAGGTGGAGCAGATGCAGTACAAGGACGCTCGCATCAAACTGATGAACGAGATTCTGAACGGGATCAAAGTGTTGAAGCTGTACGCCTGGGAGAGCTCCTTTAAAGAGAAGGTTCTGGAGATCAGACAGAAAGAGCTCAATGTGCTCCGCAAGACGGCTTACCTCGGTGCTCTGTCTACCATGGCATGGACCAGTGCACCTTTCCTAGTACGGGACACACTCCGGCACGCACGCACACACACACACACACACACCTATATTATCCCTGTTGTATGCGCTATATCACTTTGCATGGAGGAAGGAAGGTTAACTCTGACTATTAGCTAGATATTTTACAACTGAAAGCTGCAAATCAATGAGCTGTCCAGAGGATCTTTTTCCAAGCTTTTTTAAAATAATTGTTTATGTCTCCTCAGGTTGCCTTGACAACGTTTGCAGTGTATGTGACTGTGGATAAAAATAACATTTTAGACGCGGAGAAAGCCTTTGTATCTTTGTCTCTGTTCAACATCTTACGGTTCCCTCTCAATATGTTGCCCCAAGTCATCAGCAGTATCGTACAGGTAGGCTCTTCTCCTCCTCTGTCATTCTCTTACTCCTTCTTTTCTCACTCCTCTCAATTTTTTTCATCCTGTCACCCTCTTTTCCCCCTACTTCTCTCATTCCTCTTTCTCTCACTCCTCCTCTTATTCCTTCTGTCATTCCTCCTGTGGATGTTGTGCATGCTTTTGCGCTGTGTGTGTGTTGACTCTGTTGCCACTCCAAGGCCAGCGTGTCCCTGAAGCGTATCCAGGACTTCCTGAGTCATGATGAGCTGGACCCAGAGTCTGTGGACCGGACTAACACTGCCACAGGTGAACATTGAACCAAACTTGGCTGGGCTGGTTTCATTTTACCCCCTAGGCCCTTCCGATACCCCTTAGGTTTTCACTGACATGAAGGATGGTAGAGAATAAAGCTAATGGGACGGGGCCTCTGAGGCATTCTAATTGTCTATGTTTCTGCCATAGAGATCCTATTAAATTACTATTCTAATTCCTAGTTCTATGGTTACTGCTGAGTCAGGCTTACATGGGCCTGTTGCCATGGCACCACTGCCTGCCATTACTGTAGGCGGTTAGGTTTTATATAGAAACTGAGGGATTATGTAATCAATTTCATCATTACTTTTGGCTTTTGTAATAATAACATTTTAGACTCTTAAGTTGAGGTGACTTAAAGGATTTAGATGGACGGATTCCACAGTCATTGCTTTTTCTTCTGTAACTCCCTCTGTTTTTGCCAGTTTGGTAATGCTGTGTCATGGTTCCTGTTTTTGTAACTGCAATGCATTCTCCCCTTCAGATAGCTCAGTGACTGTTGTCAACGGGAAGTTCACCTGGGCAAAACAAGATCCTCCTGCTCTACACAAGTATGTTGGCAAGTTGCATCATGCAAAGGACAATAACTATTCAAGGGAAAGAATGCACTGACTGTGTGTGTGTGTGTGTGTGTGTCCGTCCCAGTATAAACCTGATGGTGCCCCAGGGCTCACTGCTAGCGGTGGTAGGACATGTTGGCTGTGGAAAGTCTTCTCTGGTGTCAGCTCTATTGGGAGAGATGGAGAAAATGGAGGGAGACATCTCTATACAGGTATGTCCACTGAATTAAATTATGCTAACTGAAGGTTGATTTGATTTTATTGGGGCATTTGCTCGATTGAGTAATTGATTAGTGGGTCAATTGCTTTATTGATTGATTGAACGATTGATAGACAGATTGTTTGTGTCCAGTTGTAGTTTTCAGCTGTACTGAGTTTTCTCCCTCTTCTCCCAGCTGTACTGAGTTGTCTCCCTCTTCTCCCAGCTGTACTGAGTTTTCTCCCTCTTCTCCCAGCTGTACTGAGTTTTCTCCCTCTTCTACCAGCTGTACTGAGTTTTCTCCCTCTTCTACCAGCTGTACTGAGTTTTCTCCCTCTTCTCCCAGCTGTACTGAGTTTTCTCCCTCTTCTCCCAGCTGTACTGAGTTTTCTCCCTCTTCTCCCAGCTGTACTTAGTTTTCTCCCTCTTCTCCCAGCTGTACTTAGTTTTCTCCCTCTTCTCCCAGCTGTACTTAGTTTTCTCCCTCTTCTCCCAGCTGTACTGAGTTTTCTCCCTCTTCTCCCAGCTGTACTGAGTTTTCTCCCTCCTCTCCTTTCAGGGTTCGGTGGCCTACGTCCCGCAGCAAGCCTGGATCCAGAATGCCACTCTGAGAGACAACATCCTATTTGGTAAGGCCTACAACGAGCACAAGTACCGCTGTTGTCTGGATGCCTGCGCTCTGACCCAGGACCTGGAAGTACTACCTGGAGGAGACCTGACTGAGATCGGAGAGAAGGTAGGGAGATGGAATCGAATCTAACCTGGTTTGTTTTTTGGGGCAAAAGGTCACGTTAGCCCACAACTAAAGGCATCCGTTCTGGGAGCTAAGATGAGTCTTTGAGTCTCAAAAAAGGAACTTATTTTGAGATCAGTGATTTGCTTGTGTTTGTCTCTCTCCTCTCTCTCATCTCTTTCTCTCTCTCCTCTCTTTCTCTCTCTCTCTCCTCTCTTTCTTTCTCTCCTCTCTTTCTCTCTCTTCTTTCTTCTTTGTCTCTCTTTCTCTCCACTCTCTTTCTCTCCTCTTTCTCTTTCTCTCCTCTCTCTGGCTTTCTCTCCTCTATTTCTCTCTTCTCTTCTCCCCTCTCTTTCTCCTCTCTTTCTCTCTCAGGGAATCAACCTCTCAGGTGGTCAGAGACAAAGGGTGAGTCTGGCCAGAGCTCTGTACAATGAGGCAGACGTCTACCTGCTGGACGACCCTCTCTCTGCCGTGGACGCCCACGTGGCCAAACACATCTTCGACCAGGTCATTGGCCCAGAGGGGGCGCTGCAGGGCAAGGTGAGTAGAAGAGTCACTCTGCTCTGTTCTCCATACACTACAGAAGAAGATAGACACATTCTGAGTGGTAGCAGAGAGACATTAACTGGTTAGATATCTTGTCCATTATCAACCATATTTGGTGGTATGGCACTACATGGCCATGTTAAAAAGGACAACAGTGGGAATCTCCTCATAACTGACAAGTACATGAGCTATATTCTGCCTAGTTCACATAGTAAAACAACATTTTAAAGAGTCCTCGCCTACAATAGAGGAAATGGTAGCTCTTATCTGTGGTTTATAGTTTTCAATCCTCTACTTGTTGGTTTAGTATCAAATGTACGACTTTAATGCTCTGATAAGAAACTTATGTACAGACTTGGGTGTGTAGTGTGTTTGGTTGTTTCATTATTATAGTGAGTGTCACTTCCTATATTTGAATGTTCACTGTCCTGCTGCATATGCAACACTAAGAATAATTGAACTAACATGACAGTAAGTGACAGTATCACTATTCTTTTTGAAGATGTTGTATAGATTCTATGACTCCAAATGTAAATTCTCTAGCTCAGATATTTCTCCTTCTATAGTTTGTTATCCATCTTCTTTTTAAATGGTGAGTCAACATGTTTTAAGCAGATTTATTAGAACATCGAATTGCAATAAAATCTCAGTATCGAATCGCAATAACAATATAGAATAGTGAAGCGTATAGAAACGCAACACATATAGAATAGTGAAGCGTATAGAATCGCAACACATATAGAATAGTGAAGCGTATAGAATCGCAACACATATAGAATAGTGAAGCGTATAGAATTGCAACACATATAGAATAGTGAAGCGTATAGAATCGCAACACATATATAATAGTGAAGCGTATAGAATCGCAACACATATAGAATAGTGAAGCGTATAGAATCGCAACAGAAATTGGCACCTAAGTATCGCGATAATAAAGTATCGTGAGGTCCCTGGCAATTGCCAGCCTTAATGACAGATCCTCTTTTCTTTTCTCTCAAGACGCGTATCCTGGTGACGCACGGCATCAGCTTCCTGCCGCAGGTGGATAACATAGTGGTGATGGTGGAGGGCAGGGTGTCGGAGATGGGCTCGTACCAAGAGCTGCTCAAACAGAATGGGGCATTTGCTGAGTTCCTCAGGAACTATTCCCTGGAGGACATCATCGAGGAGGACGAGGCAACAGGTAGAACTACCTGTTACTACAGCACAGGGGTATTTGAATCTTACCCTACGATGTCTGTAGCACTGCTGGTTTTCTGTTCTACTGCCACCTGGTAATTAATTGCACCCACTTAGTGTCCCTTAAAGGAAAACCACATACATTTTTGGTCACTTGAAATCGTGTGAGAACATGTCTTTGGAATACTTCAAATGTTTTCTTATGTGTCGTTATATGTTATCATATTAACCCTCCACCTCAATGGACATTTTTACCCTGCCCCCACCCCAATGGACATGTATCATGCTGAATTGCCACCACTAGTCAGCGACCTGTCCCCCGGTCCCAGGTTTAAATTGGTCTCTGATTTAGAGGGGAAGAATGAAGAAAAGCAGTGAAACTGGCTTCATGGTCCAGATTTGAATTTGAGGGCTAAAGCAGAAGGGCGGCTTCTATTGATGTTAATCCCCTTGGGGTTCCACTGTTCCCCTTACACCAGTACGTGCCAACATGTGTCCTTGAAGGCTACTGGGTGTGCAAGCTACTAGCTGTTTCAGGTTTGTTAGTTGGGTTGGAACAAAACCCTAAATACCCAGTAGCTCTCTAGGAGGAGAGTTAGCTGTCCCTGCCTTACACCTATAGGAGTGTGTACACCTGCTACATAATTAACACGGTAACGCTGTGACTCAACACCCACAGAGGCTTTGATTGACGAAGAAGAAAACTTCCCTGACGACGCCCTTAGCAACCATACAGACATGGTGGACAACGAACCAGTGGTCAATGAGGCAAAGAGACAGTTCATAAGGTACTTATAAGTCTCTGTAACAGTTCATAAGGCAGTCCCTCCAGGATTCTTCTGTTTTTTTCTTTGTGATAGTTGCGGGCCAAAATGCCTGATTTTGCTCTGGCAATTCGGACATTTTGCATGCCAATTTGCAATGTTTTTATTAAATGTGTCAGTAGGGTCATTTAAAAAAAACAAATGCGGGTCAACGGGGGCACCTCCCCCCGGACAAAAATCCCCCTCCCCGCTGCACTAAGCGAATGAATTGAAGCGCACCTTTTTTGCCTCATGTGAAATGTGGTGATGCAGAAATGAGAGACCACGTGTGGTTGTTATGAAAATCTAGGAATATTTGTCCAAGGAAATGTTTCTGGTTGGTCTCAGGGAATGTACAACAATTAGGAAGGGAGACTTTTAAAACGGGATTGAGTGAAGTAGCAGCAAATATGTTGAATGAGCAACTAATGTGCATGGAGACTCTCACAAGTTAACTTATATCTTTCTGTCTAATAAGGCTATTGACTTACTTGTTTAGCTCTTTATTAGAGGCACACTTTTTGTAAGTAGTTATAACTGTCTGCTGGAATTTAGCCTGAAAAGATTTGACAAATGTGATTGGTTGGCGATATCACATTGGCGTCTCATCTTGCACTGCGCAGAATATCAGATCTCAACACAGATTGGAGAAGTGTTTAACATCATCAGTACCACATCCTTATGGTATATATCTTGTCATAAGTGCAATGTGACTGCAAAAGAGACAGGTTGGAATGTCAATTCTTATCAAAGGAATGGGAAGTCTGACAGAGAAATGGGCCAAATCAACCTATTTTTTTTGTAAATTAGTGGCGTTTTAATTTGTTTGATAAAATGCAGGACATGATTGTTTGGTTGCGGGACAAAGGGCCAAAATACAGGACTGTCCCATACAATCCGGAACATGTGGTCACTCTAGCTGACAGGGGGAAAAGTTTGTTGAACTGTTGTTTGATTGAACCATTTTATCTGGTAAAAATGCAGTGTTTCAAATTGCAAGCCCTCGCTTAATATGCAGGGGATTGTTTATTTAGCTAAAAGTTCTATGGTATGTTTTACCTCTTTTTAATAAATAAATGTCATATTTTATGGGGCTTTGGACTTGAGTTGCTGTCAAGCACTTTTTTCAAATGTATGATATACACAACGATTGATTGACCGATCAATCACTTCCTCTCTCCCTGCAGGCAGATCAGCATCATCTCAGGGGACCTGGAGAACCCAAAGAGCAGGTCTGTCCGGAAGCGTCTGTGCAGCGAGAGGAAGCATGCCGAATCTGACTCCGAGAAGAAACTACCCAAGGTGGAGAAACTCATCCAAGCAGAGACCGCTGAGACAGGCAGGGTGAGTAGAGCTATGGGGATACATAGTTTAGTAAACTTGATTGAAGATGTAGACTCTACTCTCTCTTACCCCCAGGTGAAGTTGTTTCGGGTGTATTCCGAGAGAGTACGGCCTCTTACCCCTGACCTTTAACCTCTGTCTCCTCCCTGTCCTCAGGTGAAGAGCAAGGTGTTCTGGGAGTATGTCAAGGCAGTAGGGCCTCTGCTGTCCCTTTTCATCTGTTTCCTGTACGGCTGCCAGAGTACTGCCTCCATCGGAGCCAACGTCTGGCTGAGCCAGTGGACCAATGACGCAGCTCAGAACGTGACCCAGGAGAATGTCAGCATGAGGGTGGGGGTGTATGCTGCTTTAGGCATAGCACAAGGTGAGGAGACCTGCTGTCCAGTACCTTTAGGATAACAATACCTATCCACCTTAAGATGACTGAAAGTACTCAATATTCAATAATACAATTTGTCTGTGGTGTTTGGGTCATTTGTGCCGTTGTAGATTTTGCTGTGTATATGACAATTGTATGTTTTACTTTATTACTGTATGATGCTAACTATGAGTGGTTGGTCTTGTGTGAGGACCTTGGCCTCAACACCTCAGGTCCTTTTCCAGTAACACTGAGCTTGATTTGAATGAAATTGAAAAGGGTCTCTGCATTCATGAGAGCGGACATGTACAGAACCCACTGCCTCCTCCCTCATCTCCCCGCTCCCTCCCTCTCTTCCTCCTCCCTCCCTCTCTTCCTCCTCCCTCATCTCTTCCTCCTCCCTCCCTCTCTTCCTCCTCCCTCCTTCTCTTCCTCCTCCCTCCCTCTCTTCCTCCTCCCTAATCTCCCCCGCTCCCTCCCTCTCTTCCTCCTCCCTCCATCTCAGGGCTCCTGGTCATGGTCTCCTCCTTCACCCTGGCCATGGGGAACATCGGAGCAGCCAGGAAGCTCCACTATGCCCTCCTGGACAACAAGTTTCACACCCCCCAGTCTTTCTTTGACACCACCCCCATAGGCAGGGTCATCAACCGCTTCTCTAAGGACATCTACGTCATCGACGAGGCACTGCCCTCCACCGTTCTCATGTTCCTTGGGACCTTCTTCTCCTCTCTCTCCACCATGATAGTCATAGTGGCCAGCACCCCCATCTTCGCCGTGGTCATAGCCCCGCTGGCTTTCATATACATCTTTGTCCAGGTATTGGTTCTGTTCTGAAGAGCTAATGGTTGGTTGCTCTACTCTCCAGGGCAGGAGTTTATGGTGTCAAGTAATACTTATTTTTCCCCCCTCCTTTTCATTTCAATTTCTTCCAAAGTGGGTTGTTTACCTTCCTGAATGCAGCATGCAGCACCCTGATTGTTGGAGCAGTTTCTGTGACCTTTGGCTTTTTGTTTCTCTGCAGCTTTTTGTGTTCCTGTTATCTGTTGAGCATTTGCTCTCCTCCCGGTCTCCTCTCCCCTAACTATGCATTCACATCCTTTCTCTCCCTCTCAGCGGCCCTATAGCACTTCCTGCCCTGCCTGCAGCCTGTTTACCCACACGCGCAGACACACACACAGCAGGGTTGGTTCACCCACAGCCGGTGCTGTGTACACACAGTAGTGAAGGAGGCTTCAGTTCAGCTGATCTTGTTTGTTTGTTTACTCTGGTCCTCTTGAGGCGATCAAGCTGAGAGCTCAGAACACTACTGTGCTTTCTTTACCACCCAACGTCCTTCTCAGGGACACAGTGGAGAATGTATTGTAGCTGGAGAACATAGATTTAGGCTAGAGTGGTGTAGGATGAAGTTGCCCCTAGACCTGATCTAAAGGTGAGGGTTTTAGGTTTGTGCTTACAGGAAAGATGAGAACTCTGGTGTGCTGCTGCCCTCTGGCGGTGAATGAATGGAAAGGCAAGTAGTAGTCTGCTGCTGCAGGTATCCATCCGCACATTAGAGAGTTTGAGGTTCTTTTGTTTCTTGTCCGACTCTATAGGCTATTGGTATGCAGGGTTTCCATGCAGTGCCTTTAGTGTTTGACCCAGGAAGTTAATATTTGGTTCATTACTCTATACTGCCAAAGGCTTCTATACCAGTGGGAGGGAGGGAGATCCAATTAACAGTAGTGTGGTTGTCACCTGTGCCCCTCCCCCCTCTCCCAGGTGTGCTGTTGCTGGCCAACTGTCTGCTGTCCAAGGCCCACAGCATGCTGCGGGCAGCCGAACTCATGCACCTCCACATGCTCCAGAGGTTGCTGAGGGCACCCCAGGGCTTCTTCGAGAGCACCCCCACGGGGCGTGTACTCAACCGCTTCAGCAAAGACGTGGACATTATAGACTCGCACATCCCAGACAATATTGATATATGGATGCGCACTTTCTGGTACACAGTGAATGTGCTGATCGTATGCTCTGCCCTCACCCCTCTGTTCCTACTAGTCGTAGTGCCGTTAATGGTGTTCTATTGGTGGGTCCAGGTAAATAGGACACAACTCATTAATAACTCTAATACAGCGTGTGTGTGTGTGTGTGTGTGGGCTGGTAGATTGCTGCTGTTGTGTGTACAGTTTGCTGTGGTAGATGTGACCATCATTCTCGTTGTCTTAGTGTTGCAGTGGGGTTTGCTTGGTGGGTAGACACAGTAGCAGACTAGCGAGTGGAGGTTTAGTGTGTAGGCTAAGGCTCCAGTCTCTAGTTGTTTGGTTTGTGTGGAACGGCTGTTCTTCTAGTTCACACCACCCCAAGGTATCTGGATGTGGAACCTCAGCATATGGCATTAGAACCAAGATTGTTGATATTCCATTGACTTGCCTTCACTATGATAATTCGATGCACTGAATTTTGAATTTGACTGAGTCCGTGCCGGTTAACAACCGGGGGTAGATGGTGAGCAGCCGTTCGGTATCTGTATTGAATACTGTTGTGTGTGTGTGGGAGGGGATAGGCATTATCGTGTCATCATGGTTCCTGAATGTTCATTCCGACGTTTATAACTCATCCTAATCAGTTAAACTTCAAATCATCCAACATCCATTTAGCATCCATGTGTTGTGAATAACTGTTTGGCTATCTACTACTAACGCACTAAGATGATTTGGCTTCTTAAGGTCCCTATGGCTTTTGTTATGTGTTTTTTTAAAATGTTTTCGTCTGGAGATTTGACCCACAAAATTACGACACTTGATAGGAGCCACAAGGCTTCTTCAAATTGCTGGTCACTGATAGAATGTGTTGAGCATCAATTGACATGACTGCTCTTGATCTGATTTTGATCCGTTTGAAATGTCCACGCACCTGCAGCACACTGATTTCATTCAAGAAATCGACAA
The DNA here is from genome assembly GCF_045791955.1 of Oncorhynchus clarkii lewisi. NCBI lineage: Eukaryota > Metazoa > Chordata > Actinopteri > Salmoniformes > Salmonidae > Oncorhynchus > Oncorhynchus clarkii. The sequence goes on from NC_092166.1 coordinate 62,936,390, forward strand.
GCAATCACCTCCTTTCAACCTTCCAATCAGTTTGATTGAGAAGGTCTAAAGAGACTACGTGATCCCGAGCGAAAAATAGTTTAGTTCGTAGTTTGTAGTATCTGCATTTGGATGTTTCGCTGAGGGCCATTGGGGCTTGTACTTTCCAGAAGTTTCCAGAAGTTGGAAAACTGATATATTTCTGGAGCCCGACCGATATATCAGTTCACCAATATTATCGGCCGATATTGGCCTTTTACCACTATATCGTTATCAGATGATAATTCAACCGTTAACCGATTTTTTAAAAATCTCATGCCTTTCTGAAAAATGTGGCCGTTTTCAGAACGAGGTGACATATTTGTATACATTCTTGTCACAACGTATGAAATCAACATTTGAAGCATAGTTATTGGACAATTGCACTTTTGAATGGCAATTTATGCAAATTCAGTGAGTAAGACATATCGGTATGTTTTGTCCCCTAATAAATCAGAATCTGACCCCCAAAAAAACATTGATCGGGCTGGGCTCCATATAGTGAATGTGAGCAGGGTTCTGTGTGTTCACATGTGCCTCTGTGAGATGTCCGCTAACTGGAACTGCAGCGCTGTTGACTGGGTCGCCATGATCTAACATCCGCATATATTCCTTCTCCTTTTTGATTTATCTGCATTGTCTTTTATTTACCTTCTCCGTCTGTCTCTCAATCATTGAAAAAAGGGCTGTTTCTTACTCACTGGGACTTTAATTATTCTATATGTATGAATTTGACCTTTAATGATGTGTTAGTGTTTAAAAGCCAACCCGTACGTACACTGCAATATTATGATGGCATTTAAGCACTAATGGCCATTGAAGTGTTGATTTTATCAAGTCTAATCAAATGTGTTTAGTATTGGATGATTTATACATTGATTTGATAATCAAATTAAATATACCTTATTTCGTAGACTGGGCCGGGTGGAAAGAGTATCCGCAGAGTTCAAGAACTGGCATTATCATAATTAATGTAAACGCTAGCTAAATATGACTATTAAATATATCTATCACTATGAAATGAATCTATTACTCTATTAGTCTGTCAAAGGAACTCTGCAGATGTTTTGTGAACCCTGACCTTACTATATATAGTGTGTTACTGCAGTGTGGTCTTCCTAGTTGCTTACTGTCACAGCTTGTATCCCCGTGTTCAGTTACTATATAATGCGTTGTTCGTCTCTCTTCCCCACGGCTGTAGAGATTTTATGTGGCCACATCTCGGCAGTTAAAGCGTCTGGAGTCGGTCAGCAGGTCTCCTATATACTCCCATTTCTCTGAGACCGTCACTGGCTCTAGTGTCATCAGAGCCTACTGCAGACACGATGCCTTTGTACTAATGAGTGACATGAAGGTGGATGAGAACCAGAAGAGTTACTACCCTGGTATAGTGTCCAACAGGTAGGTGGTGTCTATATCTTACTGTACATTCACTATGGACTCTGGAGGACAGCGGCTGTGTTCCAATTGTCTTTGGGGCGGCAGGTTGCCTTGCCTTAAGAGTGTTGGGTCAGTAACCGAAAGGGCGCTGGTTTGAATCCCCGAGCTGACTAGGTGGAAAATATGTTGATGTGCCCTTGAGCAAGGCACTTAACCCTAATTGCTCCTGTAAGTCTCTCTGGATAAGAGCGTCTGCTAAATGGCTCCAATATAAAATTCTTAATTTGCTTCCTTTCCTCGCTCCCTTTTTTGGCTACTGCTCTGAAGGGTCTTGGTAAAAGTCCCAAGGGTGCTAGGGTTCTCTTTTCAAAATGACGGTACAGTATTTGTCTGTCCATTGGATTTTGAGAATTGGAACATAGCCACTGACTGGTGCTCATGTTGAAAGCATGCTCAACAGGCACACATACACATTCCATCGCAAAGTACATAAAACATGAGTGTCCCACTTTACAATAAGTGCTCCTAATACTGTATCTAATCAATGTATTTGCATGGTAATGTATATTGAACAAAAATATGAACGCAACAGTTTCAACAATTTTACTGAGTTACAGTTCATAGAAGGAACTCAGTCAATTGGAATACATTCATTAGGTCCTAATCTATGGAATTTACATGACTGGTAGGGGTGCAGCAATGGGTGGGCCTGGGAGTGCATAGGCCCACCCACTGGGGAGCCAGGCCCAGCCAATCAGAATGAGTTTTTCGCCACTAAAGGGCTTTATTACAGACCAAAATATTTTTTAGTTTCATCAGCTGTCCAAGTGGCTGGTCTCGGACGTTCCCGCAGGTGAAGAAGCCGGATGTGGAGGTCCTGGGCTGGTGTGGTTACACATGGTCTGCGGTTGTGAGGCTGGTTGGACACGTACTGCCAAATACTCAAAAAGACATTGGAGGTGGCTTATAGTAGAGACATGAACATTAAATTCTCTGGAAACAGCTTTGTTGGACATTCCTGCACTCAGCATGCCAATTGCACGCATGTGTGGTGTTTTGTGACAAAACTGCACATTTGCAGTTTTGCACACCTGGCAAAGGAGAAATGCTAACAGGGATGTAAACAATTTAAAAAAGAGAAGATTTTTGGGCATATGGAAAATTCTATTTAATTTCAGCTCATAAATATGGGACCAACACTTTACATTAGTGGAGGACGGCTCATAATAATATCTGGAACGGAACGAATGGATTGGCACCAATCACATGGAAACCATGTTTGATGTATTTGATACCATTCCACTGATTCCTCTCCAGCCATTACCACGAGCCCGTCCTCCCCAATTAAGGTTCCACCAACCTCCTGAGCTTTACATGTTGCGTTTCATTTTTTTTCTTCAGTATATTTACATAGACAGGTTCAGTGTAACTACTGTGTAGAGCAGCGCTGACGCACAGTGTGTTTCTAACTGTGTCTTGTGTGTGTGTAGGTGGTTAGGGGTGCGTATAGAGTTCATTGGGAACTGCATCGTACTGTTTGCTGCTCTGTTTGCTGTGATCGGGAAAGACAAGCTCAACCCTGGACTGGTGGGACTCTCTGTGTCCTACGCTCTACTGGTACAGTACAACATATCTACTGTCCGTTTAACTGTCTGCTGCAAATGGTGCCCATTGCTTGCCACTGTGATTCTGTAGTGCTCGTGTTAAGGACGTCACACTGCTTGCTTGGCGACTACCACTTCTTCCTAATTGAGCTCATACCGAGGCTCGAACCCACCGAAAGCTAGCTATTCAGCAACGCAAGTGGGGACACTTCAGACTGATGGCTTAATGGCGTGTGTGTTTCCCCCCCCCCCCCCATAAGCATCTCTCATGCTACTGTGTTTCCCCCCCATAAGCATCTCTCATGCTACTGTGTTTTCCTTGTAACAGGTGACCATGTCACTGAACTGGATGGTGAGGATGACGTCAGATCTGGAGAGCAACATCGTAGCCGTGGAGAGAGTCAAGGAGTACTCTGAGACCAAGACTGAGGTACAAAGAAAATGCATCCACACGGTGCTTACTAGACTGGTACATTACATATGGAAATAAAACAGGTCTAATCGCTCATAAAGTACAAGGCAAAGCGACAGTGGAAATGTTGTTGTGGCCTGCTGTCTGCTATTTACTGACTACCTTTTTGTCTCTCATAAATTGGCACTTGAAGTGTGTTTTATTTGCTCTTAATAGAGAAACATTGTTCATGCTGTTTTCCAGGAAAATAATCCATTAAAAAAAAATCTGGAATTTACACATTCCTTTGACTGTTTGGCTGCCAAATCAAACTCACAATCACACCCATAAAAGACTAAAAGTAACTGCATCTATATCTTGGATGTTATGTGCCGTATAAGGCCTACCTTTGATGTTGGGCGGCTGGGCACTAGTATACTGTACATTTCAGACCACTTTGTTTATTACACCCAACAAATATGCCACCCTCTTTACTGATCATGTGATTGAGTTTATAGTCTTACACTGTGCTACAGTATGTGCATGTGTGTTTGTTTATGAAATGTGTCTGTCCTTCCTCAACCTCTGCAGATGTGGACAGAATTTCAAGTGTGCATCAAGCTTATTGTTGTGTATAATTGTGTATGTTGCTAGGCCCCGTGGGAGGTGGAGGACAAGAAGCCTTCGCCTGATTGGCCGTCCCAGGGGAACGTAGAGTTCAGTGACTACAGTGTGAGGTACAGAGAGGGACTGGAGCTGGTCCTTAAGAACCTCACCCTCAGTGTCAAAGGAGGAGAGAAGGTGAGCACAACAGACATACAGGCCTTGATTCTGTAGACTGATGATGGAAAACAAGCACATTAAACATGACATACAGTACCAGTCAAAAGTTTGAAAACACACCTACTCATTCAAGGGTTTTTCTTTATTTTTACTATTTTCTACATTGTAGAATAATAGTGAAGACATCAAACCTATTAAATAACACATATGGAATCATGTATTAACCAAAAACGTGTTGTTAAACAAATTAAAATATTTTTTTGATTTGAGATTCTTCAAAGTAGCCCCCCAGTGCCTTGATGTCAGCTTTGCACACTCTTGGCATTCTCTCAACCAGCTTCATGAGGAATGCTTTTCCAATAGTCTTGAAGGAGAGCCCACATATGCTGAGCACTTGTTGGCTGTTTTTCCTTTAAAAAATCACTGACCGTGTCACCAAAACACACCCACACTATCAAAGCACACCCACAGCATCACACCTCCATGCTTCACGGTGGGAACCACTCATGTGGATATCATCCATTCACCTACTCTGCGTCTCACAAAGACATAGCGGTTGAAACAACCAAAAATCTCAAATTTGGACTCATCAGACCAAAGGACAGATTTCCACCGGTCTAATGTCCATTGCTCGTGTTTCTTGGCCCAAGCAAGTCTCTTCTTCTAATGGGTGTCCTGTAATAGTGGTTTCTTTGCAGAAATTTGACCATGAAGGGCCTGATTCATGCAGTCTTCTCTGAACAATTGATGTTGAGACGTGTCTGTTACTTGAACTCTGAAGCACTTTTTTGGGCTGCAATTTCTGAGGCTGGTAACTCTAACCAACTTACCCTCTGCAGCAGAGGTAACTCTGGGTCTTCCTTTCCTGTGACGGTCCTCCTGAGAGCCAGTTTCATCATAGTACTTTATGGTTTTTGCGACTGCACTTGAAACTTTCAAAGCTCTTGACATTTTCCAGATTGACTGACCGTCATGTCTTAAAATAATGATGGACTGTTCTCTTTGCTTATTTGAGTTGTTCTTGCCATAATATGGACTTGGTCTTTTACCAAATAGGGCTATCTTCTGTATACCACCCCTACCTTGTCACAACACAACTGATTGGCTCAAACGCATTAAGGAGGACAGAAATTCCACAAATGGACTTTTAACAAGGCAAACCTGTTAATTGTAATGCATTCCAGGTGACTACCTCATGAAGCTGGTTGAGAGAATGCCAAGAGTGTGCAAAGCTGTCATCAAGGCAAAGGGTGGTAACTTTGAAGAATCTCAAATGTAAAATATATTCTGATTTGTTTACTACATGATTCCATATTTACAATGTAGAAAATAGTTTGTTTTTTTTTAAATAAAGAAAAATCCTGGAATGAGTAGGTGTGTCTACATTTTTGACTGCTACAGCAGATACTGCAATAAGGCTTTCATTTCAGTCACAAATGAACAGAGAAACTTGACACCACGAAAACACCTGGCAGATGTTCATTTTGGGGTGAAAAACATTGCTTCATATGCCAATCAGAACAAGTTAAATGCTTGTTTAACACACTATTTTATAGAATGTACCCCCATGAAAACGCTGTACGCCTGCCATCACATTTCATACACAGATAAAGTTCTGTTTATCTGAGCTGGCACTGATGTGTGTGTCGAGCATGCAGATATCCAGAAGAAAAAAAAAGATCTAACCTTTTATTTATCTGGAAGAAGTATTTTAATTGAGACTGGTGAACTACGATGAACAACACTGAGTATGGGAGCATCTCCAGCGTACAGTTTTTTTTGTTCTTGCAGGGTTTCATTCAAATCAAATGCATTTATACAGCCCTTTTTACACCAGCAGATGTCACGCAGGAAATGTTCAAGTTTTATTGTCACATGCACAGTGAATGGCTTAACTTGTTATCTCTACCCAACGTTGCAGTAATACATATCAAAATAGTGTAACGTTTTTTTTATTACAAAATACATATAATAAAGAAAAAGCAAGAAAAGGAGAGGCTATATACATGTAGGCAGGGATTAGGAGAAAGTCTATCAGGATACACAGTATGGCTGCAGCATAAGTGGTGGGTGGGTGAGTATGTGTGCAAGAGTGACCGTGTAGATAGGATAGACGGATATACTGTACAAAATAGCTGTGCAGCGACGCTCCCCGTCCAACCTGACAGAGCTTGAGAGGATCTGCAGAGAAGAACGAGAGAAACTCTCCAAATACAGGTGTGCCAAGCTTGTAGCGTCATACCCAAGACTCCAGGCTGTAATCGCTGCCAAAGTGCTCAACAAAATACTGAATATAGGGTCTGAATACTAATATAAATGGCATGTTTCCGTTTTTTGTGTAGATTGATGAGGGGAAAAAAACAATGTAATCAATTTTTAGAATAAGGCTGTAATGTAACAAAATGTGGAAAAAGTAAAGAGGTCTGAATCCTTTCTGAATGCACTGTATACATGTAAATGGGAGTAATAGTGACCAGTAGCAGGATAAATAGATACTGATGGGAAAAAGATGGACAGCAGCGTAGTGGTAGTAATACATCTCATCAATAATCATTATAGCAGAAGCGTAGGTGTGAGGGGGGGCAGTAGTTATTAGCCATTTAACAGTTGCCTTGTGTATCCCTTACAGATAGGTATCGTGGGTCGTACTGGGGCTGGTAAGTCCTCTATGACACTGTGCCTGTTTCGGCTTCTGGAGGCGGCAGCGGGAGAGATCACCATCGACGGGGTCAAGATATCAGAGATAGGACTGCATGACCTTAGATCTAAACTCACCATTATACCACAGGTAAACACACACACCCACACACACACACACCCCACACACCCTACACCGTCCTCACCTCCACCTTCACTACCCTCTCTCCCTCCCCAGGAGCCAGTGCTGTTCTCTGGCAGTCTGAGGATGAACCTGGACCCCTTTGAGAGGTACAGTGACGGGGAGGTATGGAAGGCTCTGGAACTGTCCCACCTCAACAAGTTTGTCAGCAACCAGCCGGCTAAACTGGAGCTGGAGTGTTCAGAGGGAGGAGAGAACCTCAGGTAACCTAATCCTAACCACTCAACAACTGCATGCTTTGATACCCATTTGCATTCACACATGTTTGCACCTGTACAAGGCTTTTTACCTGTATATTCAGGTGGGAATTAAACACTGAAAACATGTGGAATACAAACATGTCTTTATTAGGATTTTCTCTTTAGTAACGTATTCCTTCTCTGAATATTTATTTTTAGCTTTTTCTATCTTTAATGTTTTACTCTTCTGAAAAATAATAATGCCTTTGTGTGTGTTCAGTGTGGGCCAGAGGCAGCTGGTGTGTTTAGCCAGGGCTCTTCTGAGGAAGACGAGGATTCTGATCCTGGATGAAGCTACAGCTGCCATCGACCTAGAGACCGACGACCTCATCCAGTCAACCATCAGGACACAGTTTGAGGACTGCACCGTCTTCACCATCGCTCACAGACTCAACACCATCATGGACTATACTAGGTAATGTACAATACATAACACATGCACACACGCATAAACCGACAGACAGACATAGAAATACATATTTTGATCTAAGATGCCATGTTATTGTGTTGTTTGGTCTTATTCTCTCCAGAAACCTAATAAAGTTATGAGACATTCTACTAACCCCTCTTCACCTCTTTGCAGAGTGCTGGTCTTGGACAAGGGACAGATTGCTGAATTTGACACTCCTACAAACCTCTTATTCCGGAGAGGAATCTTCTATGGTATGGCTAAAGATGCAGGACTGGCACAATAGCACTACCTCTCCTCTACACACACACACAGTCCTGTACCTAGATAAAACCTATAGTGCCTTGTGTCAGATCACAGAGCGCCAGTGAATGTATCCTTTTACACTCTGCAGTCCGCGGCAAAACCAGGATAAAAACGCTAGTTTTTTTTTTAAATGTTACTTTTTCTAAAAAAGAAAAGACAGAAAAACTGTGTCACTGTAATTTCCACGAGTGAGTTTCAGGATGAATCCAGCTATTTTTGTACTGTATCATTTTATTATTTAAGCTATTCTTTTTATTATTACGAGTTGTCTGATTGGGAAGTTTGCTCTGTTCAATGTGTGATTCCTTTGTGAACCAAATCTGTAAAAACTTGAATTCTGTACTACCAAAATATGAGAGATGGTAATGCCTTTATTAAAAAAAAGAAAGACATTAAGACTGCCTTCTAGATGTTTTTGTGAAGCATTTTATTTTTTTTATATACATTTATGATCATAGTACGTGTTAACTACTCTGCTATAGCCTACGCTACAACTGCAACATAGTTAGCAATGTAGGAGGTAAACAATATTAAGTATGTAGAACATTTAGCTGAATGATAGGAATTAACAGGATTTATGGTGTGGATTAAGGTTTGATAAATATGGCCTGTCAACACAACACAACAGAGCATACATACATAGAACGTATGGCCTAGATCTATTCAACTATATTCTTACGTGGGCCAGAGATTATTATTATTTTGGAAGAACTGTATAAAAAAGCAACACACCAATAAATCACTTTTCTACAAATTAAATGTTGCTGAATGTTTTTACGAAAATCATAATTTTATCATAATTTAAAATGAAAATGGCGCAAAGCTTGCATTATTTATTATTTCAACAACTATTAAAAGTTTCTTACGATATTAGGTAATAAAATAATCTGAAAACGAAGCATCTCAATAAATAACAAAGATATGTCAAATCAGGTAATGCCAAAGTCCAGTCTTAAGGAAGTATGCTTTGATTTCATTTCCCTCAGTCATTAGGTGCATTTTTTTGTCAACCTCCCTTCTAAAGAGTCCGTGTGAGCATCAGAGAGAGGAACAGAAGGCTCCTGATGTTCCTGATAGTCATAGCTTTCCGAAATGGGGGTCATAATATTTTGTAGCTTACACCGTTCAAACGCTAGAGACAAATGTATATGAAGGAAAATAATCAACATGCCACATGTGAAAACGCAAAGCACAAAGCTACAGTATAGACAACCAAAGTGCTTATCATTTTGCCACTGAATTTAGAATTTTGGCTGGGATTTTTTTGCAGATATTTTGGTAATGTTCAGAATTGATCAAAGGGCCAGTCGAAATGAATAAACGGTCTGACCACGACTAGTACAATGGCTGCCAGTTGAATAGCCCTGGCCTAGATTAACATTGACATTTTAGCGAACCTATAAACCTTCTTCATGGAATATCTCACTGACTAGTACAATGGACCCCTTGTTAAAAGCAAAGTGAGAGGCCGTTGTCACTCAAAGGTGAGGAAGTGGTGCCAAAACCACCATCATAATTGATAGTTTGATACATTTTTGCGTCAAAAGGTATTATCCAAGCCTTCTCACCTTGTAGCTCTCCGGAACCAGGGTTGGCGACCCCGGTGAGGTAAATACATTCATGCTAAAGTTACTGCATATAAGCACTAGAGGGGGATCTTAAATCACGCTTTATCATTCCTCACAGACTCAGGCTTCAGTACTGATGGGAGCTGGTGTTGTCTGAGTAAGGGAAGGGGGATACCTAGTCAGTTGTACAACTAAATACGTTCAACTGAAATGTTCCCCCTTGGCGTTGCTAGTGCCACGTGCTTACCAACTGAGCCACAAAGGACCACATTTACCCTTTAAAGACTCCGCAGCAGTATTGTCTTGAATGCAGAAAATACCCCAATAAACATTAGTAATTTGAAATGTCAAGCATTTCATTAAGTATATTTGCGCAATGAAAGTGAATCTGTTCCACAATCATCCTGAGAGCTCAGCTGCTATTTTTACTCTTTTATAATTAACCTTAGTCATGACTGCTGCAGTGTGATGGGTGGTTGATGTGGTCACTCAGGATGAAGTTGCTTCCAGAGCTTCCCCCCCTAATTGTTATGCTAAAGATTTGGGGAGAGTAAACTAATCCTAGATCTGTGCCTAGGGGCAGAATAGCTGCACCAAACGCTGACAGGTGATTGGTTTAGCTGACGATGGATGAGCTCAGGGTGCCAGGAATCAGGATGCTGAGTAACGTCTCAGCCTATAGGGCAAAACCACATGAGAGAGAAGCTGGATTGGAGCTCCACTCCTCGCTACCCACCACAGAGATTACACCTCAGGCACTAGAGTCAGAAGTGAGATCAAGATTGAAAACAACTCAAGTGAAGTGGTGACAAAGCAAGAAGTTTATCTGGGATCGAACAAAGCCAAGCTTGTTTTTCTAAGGCCTTGATTTCTCTGCTTTGTCAGTGTATTGCCAAATATAGGATGTCTGTGGTAGCAGAGAAATGCCAATATGTCAGTTTTGGCACGGTAGATATTTTCTGGGCTGCTTTTGGATCAAAGAGCTGCTTTCCGAAAGCCTCCCAGGTGGAGGTGGTGGTGTAAGGACACTGACAGTTGCAGACATATTTCTTTAGCAGGATCTGATATTGATAGGACTTACATTGCCACAGGGGAAGTTGATGGATTCAAGTATTTATCAGAAGCTTGACAATTGAGTGAATTGTGCACCATTGTCTATGATAACTTAATCAGGTGTTCCAAGTATAGATCACACGTGTACTGGGTAGAACTCTCGCTGTCAAGGGACGCAGTCAGTGTCTGTATTTTGATATTTTATTTTATTGAGAGACTTAGTAAACCAGGTATATGCACGCTCTAGTCTAGGCAATCTGTCATTCATCGAACAATTTAGTTCAGGGAGAAACAAATTGTCAGGATTGCGTTTTAGATTTTAAATCAAATGTTTGATATGAGGCAACAGTACAGAATGTCCTATTGCTAAACATATCTGTTTTACCGTTTAGAAATAAAAGCACTTTATGCATGTTCTCTCACCATTTGAAAAGTCCTAAGTATTTGGACAAATTCACCTATGCCTATAGTGCATTAAAGTAGGCAAAAGTTTAGTATTTGGTCCAATATTCCTAGAAATTACTTCATCAGGCTTGTGACTCTACAAACTTGTTGGATGTATTTGCAGTTTATTTTGATTGTGTTTTGGGTTATTTTTTTGCCCAATAGGAACTGAATGGTGAATGATGACTGGAGTAATTTTCTTTGAGTGGATAAGATGTTTCTCAACACATTTAAATGAATCCTAATAATGTCATGATTAAGAGAAATCCAGATTTTACTGGAATATAGAGCCACATTTTAAAGTATAGCCTCACTGTCCAAATGGAAGTGCATTTCGAAAGTATTCAGACCTCTTGACTTTTTCCACATTTTGTTACATTACAGCCTTATTCTAAAATTGATTAAATCGTTTGTTTTCATATTAATCTACACACAATACCCCATAATGACAAAGCAAAAAATGTTTTTGTTGAAATTTTTGCAAAAGTTATAAACATAACAAAAAACACTGAAATATCATATTTGCATAAGTATTCAGACCCTTTACTCAGTACTTTGGTGAAGCACATTTTGCAGTGATTACAGCCTTGAGTCTTCTTGAGTATGACACTACAAGCTTGGCACAGCTGTATTTGGGGAATTTCCCCCATTCTTCTCTGCAGATCCTCTCAAGTCCTGTCAGGTTGGATGGGGAATGTCGCTGCACAGCTATTTTCAGGTCTCGCCAGAGATGTTCGATCGGGTTCAAGTCCAGGCTCTTGTTGGGCCACTCAAGGACATTGAGACTTGTCCCGAAGCCACTCCTGCATTGTCTTGGCTGTGTGCTTAGGGTCATTGTCCTGTTGGAAGGTGATCCTCAAATCAAATTGTATTTGTCACATTTACATGTTTAGCAAATGTTATTGCGTGTGTAGCGAAATGCTTAAAATACTTATGACTTGAATCACCCCAGTTTGAGGTCCTGAGTGTTCTGGAGCAAGTTTTTAATCAAGGATCTCTCTATACTTTGCTCCATTCATCTTCCCCTCGATCCTGACTAGTCTCACAGTCCCTGAAAAACATACCCACAGTATGATGCTGCCACCACCTTGCTTCACCATAGGGATGGTGCAAGCATTCCTCCAAATGTGATGCCTGGCATTCAGGCCAAAGAGTTCAATCTTGGTTTCATCAGACCAGAGAATCTTGACCAGAGTCCTTTAGGTGCCTTTTGGCAAACTCCAAGCGGGCTGTCATGTGCCTTTTAGTGAGGAGTGGCTTCCGTCTGGCCACTCTACCATAAAGGCCTGATTGGTGGAGTGCTGCAGAGATGGTTGTCCTTCTGGAAGATTCTCCCATCTCCATAGAGGAGCTCTGTCAGAGTGACCATCGGTTCTTGTTCACCTCCCTGACCAAATTCCTTCTCCTCTGATAGCTCAGTTTGGCTGGGCGGCCAGCTCTAGGAAGAGTCTTGGTGATTCCAAACTCTTTTTTAATTTAAGAATGGTGGTGGCAACTTTGTTCTTGGGAACCTTCAATGCTGCAGAAATGTTTTGGTACCCTTCCCTGTGCCTTGACACAATCTTGTCTCGGAGCTCTACAGACAATTCCTTCAACCTCATGGCTTGGTTTTTGCTCTGACATGCACTGTCAACTGTGGGACCATAAATAGACAGATGTGTGCCTTTCCAAATCATGTCCAGTCAATTGAATTTACCACAGGTGGACTACAATCAAGTTGAAGAAACATCTCAAGGATGATTAATGGAAACAGGATGCACCTGAGCTCTATTTTGAGTCTCATAGCAAAGGGTCTGAATACTTATATAACTAAGGTATCTGTTTTTTAGTTTGAATACATTTGCAGAAATGTCTAAACCTTATTTTGCTTTGTTGTTATGGGGTATTGTGTGTAGATTGATGCGACTTAGAAAAATAAATAAAAAGATTTTAGAATAAAGCTTTAGCGTAACAAAATGTGAAAAAGTGAAGGGGTCTGAATACTTTCCGAACGCACAGTTCTGAGCACCTTAAATAACCTCTTCTAGCTGCTAGAGCGATGTCTAATGATTTTTATTCTATTTCGAGTTTCTTTCCATTTTAAAGCTGCCTGTGTTGACTTTTTCATGTCTTATAAAGAATCACCCTATTATTATATACCTGTTTTAGCCTCAAGATCCATCCATCCTCACCTGTATGACAGGAGTTTATTAATTTCGGCTCCAAATGAAACATTGCATTTGTCAATGACAGATGGAGTGGAGGAGGGCATGTAAGGTAAGAGATCTTTCCTATGTGGGGTACGTGACAGATTGTACTATGTTGTTCCTTCCTCTTTATCCATCAATCACACTTTGAGTTGCTTTGACTGGTGAAAGTGGGTGTTTCAGCACATCTATCCCCCCCATCCAAACACACACATACACACACACACCCTCTTGCTTCAGAAATGTACCATATCACTGCTTTAGGCCATTCTGGCCTGAACTTGAACCTGCAGTGCTAGATGTTAGATTACCCAGTGACTAGACAGTACCTGTGGCCAAACTCATTGAAATGATGTGACCAACATCAGACTGTAGATTATAATTGTCAATTGCTAAATTGGGAAAAACAACATATGTTTGTTGGTTGAAAACATATTGTAAACACAACAATCCATCTGAGAGGATTAAAATGGTTAGACCTACTATAATTCTTCATACTGGCACGCAGCTAAGGCTTGATTAAATACACAGTAGGGGCTACTTTTGTTGCAGTAAAATGCACTCATGTGGCCCCTGTATCCTTATTAGCATGACTGGGTAGAAATTCAGCCTGAATAGTTGATTCTTCTAAGGGAATTGAATGTGCATCCCTAGAACATTTATTTTACGTCAATGCCATTGTTGGTGACAAGCATTTGTTGGTTTGTGGGTCATCTATATCTGTGTTGTGACTTCCTCCACTGAGAGAGACAGAAACATTGTCCCCGTATCTTCCTGTTCGTAAATCAAGCTGTCCTGACGAAAGAGGTTCATCCAACTCAGCAAGTTGTCCATCGCATTTCCAGCCCCACCTGATGGCAATCACATTACCAAAGTACTATTCTACCTAGACTCCGACAGTAGGAATGATCATATGTATTATGCAGACACCAGACTGTCTGATAGGATTATAGTAACACCGGTTGTTGTTGGGCTGTCACTGTCCATGTGTCAACTCTGAGCATCACAGATCAGAAGTTTATATTTTCTCTCTGAGGTACAGTTAGCTGTTTTTCAGAAAGGTGTTAAGGGCAAGTAATGTTCCAGGAACCCCTGTAACAGGGACGGGTGGTGTTATTTAGATGCACGCCTGATCCACGGCACAAAGGCAGGTTTTGGAGGATGTGTTGTGTGTACTGCAAATTGGAGGGAGCTCAATGTTCTTGAGGGAGTTGCATCTCAAACGGCTGGGCAACGTGAGTCACGTACGATCTGGCGCAGACACTAAACCCACAACACAGTACAACAAGTGCTATTTAACGGCACACAGCCGCACCTCCAATTAAACCCCTCAAATGATCATGATGATTCTTTCTATTCACATATAAGACACTTAAGACATTAAGGTTGTAGGAGAACATAATCATTTGCATGGCTAAACATCAGTTACAAAACATTCAATATTACCTTATAAGGTCATGGATTGGATATCATAACCAATCCATCAATAAAGCAACAGACAGGACAGACATGGTGTACAGAGCACATATAATCCCTTTCAAAAGGAGAGTCTAAAGAATATCCATTAGTAACAAGTATGGGCACCATCCAGTGTCCTCAGCAGAACTTTGCCTGTGTTCCTCCAGCTGGCTTGTTTTACTATCGTTGTATGTACCAGAAGACTCCACTAGTCCTCAGGATGGTAAAACAAGGACAATTATCCATCATGGGGACATTTCCCAGGTCTAAGTATAGTCCATTTTAGGGTTAGAATTAGGGTTACGGGTTGGTTTAGGGATTAGGGAAATTTTGAATGGAAATACATTTTAGGTGTGTGTGTGTGTGTGTGTGTGTACTAATAATGCCAGCTCCTAGTGCTATACCTGATCCACACACATTTGAGTGCTGATATCCACCAGCCTCATACTTCTGGGCTTGGAGATGACTGTGAAAAGCACTGAGGTTCCTCATTTAGATAAATGACAAGCACTATTAGTCCCTCTTCTCTCACCAAAATAAATCACAGTAGGCCTAGTCGATGCATTAAAACGGATTCAAGTAATGCAAAAAGTATGTCCATTTGTTCTGTATTCAAATGGATAATTTACACTAAGGTCATAATTGCACATTGACAGTCATTGTTATCCAAATGAATAAATGAATTCGTCCCCTAATAATTTTATACAAAATAATTGATTATTCAAATATCGCAGAAGTATTGGCATTAACGGTTAGAGGGGATGACAGACAGTAGTTTCATGTAGACTTAGGCTGCCTGTCATCAAAACTCATCAAAAGCAGTCACACGCAAGGAACAAATAGTCTGCAAAACGTATCAACAAAATGTATTTTATTTAGAAAATACATTTTTCACAGAGTGGATTTTTGTTAAGATTATAGAAGTAGGCCTACAGTTTCAATCTCTCCAAGTAACTCGTGCGTCTTTTTTCCTCCAGTGCGCAAGTCTGTATCCCGGTGCATACAAGGCGCATACTGGGTTAAATGGGGATACCAGCTCAATCCTTCTAACAGACAGGTGCCCCGCCAGTCCCAGCCCAGCTTTACCACTCTTTCAACATCTCACAAGCAATTCATAACTGTCACTTGCGAGCAAGGGCGAGTTATGTGGTCAGGAGATCGCCTGGGAAGAAGCCGATTGGATATTTTGGAGCAAAGTTCTGAAGTATAAATAGAGCATCTTCATCTCTCAAGACAGATCAGATACCTGATCGAACAGGAACTCGACAGATTAATTTCACTCAATTTAACTTGTAGGTTACTGGAGACTTGTTTTTTTTAAATCTTTTGAACTTTGAATTTCAAACCTCAATAATCGGCGGAGACATTGAAAAATCTATATTTTTGCATCTATAAATAGGCTACATACATTTTTCTCTCTACATTTTCTTTGAAACTGGTACACGCTGGCGATGTGGTGGATGCTGTTTCCCCGGTGGATCTGGTTCTTGTTGGGGCAGTGCCTGGTTCTGTGGTTGGACCAGCGGGTCAGGGCCATGTCTGTAGCCGGAGCAGCCTATTCCCATGCCGGCATCTGCCCCAACGAGATGAACCCCAACCTTTGGGTAGACGCCATGAGTACCTGCATGCGGGAGTGCGAATCTGACCAGGTGAGTGTTCCCTGTCATCACGTCCTACTCTACTCAGTGAGAAATAACATATTGTTTTAATTCAAGTTGTTAAATTACAGGTTTTAAAATAATTAATTAATGATGGAATATGAGTAATTTGTAATTCTATATGATGTATAATTCAAAAAGTGCATTGCAATTTGTCACTCAACATCTGCTTTTGTATTAAATGAGAATAAACATTACATTATTATTATTATTCTAATCATTTTAATACATATGTTTTACAATTGCTTCTCTAACATGTAAAATTCTACAGTAACCAATAATTTTAATCCCTCCCCTCTCCCCACAGGAGTGTGAGAAGTTTGAGAAGTGTTGTCCCAACGTATGTGGAAACCAGAGCTGCGTGGCGGCACGTTACATGGACGTTAATGGGAAAAAGGGTCCAGTGGGCATGCCCAAAGAAGCTACCTGTGCCAGCTTCATGTGCACACAGCAGGGCTCTCAGTGTGACATCTGGGAAGGCCAGCCTGTGTGTAAGTGCAGGGACCGCTGTGAGAGAGAACCTCACTTCACCTGCGCCTCCGACGGCATGACCTACTACAACAAGTGCTACATGGATGCTGAGGCCTGCTCCAAGGGCATCGCCCTCTCTGTGGTCACCTGTCGCTTCCACCTCACCTGGCCCAACACCAGCCCCCCGTTGCCCCTGGAGACCACCCTCCGACCAACCACAGCCCCCCTCCAGGAGACGCCCCCACTCCTGACAGAACCCCAGCCGCCAGTCATGGCCAGCAGCTCATCACAACAGTTGGTTACCGTGGGAGACACGGCCAGCTTCCTGTGTGACGTCACGGGGCACCCGCGGCCCGAGATTAGCTGGCAAAAGCACCAGGTGGAGGGAGATGGAAGGGAGAGAGTTGTGATGAGACCCAATCATGTGAGGGGGAATGTGGTGGTCACCAACATTGGCCAGCTGGTGATCTACAACGCCCAGCCTCAGGACTCTGGTGTCTACACCTGTACTGCAAACAACCCCTCTGGCACGGCCCATGCCCACCATGCCCTCACCGTGGTGCCCAGGGATCCCCTGAGGAGAGAAGAGCCCAGGAACATGACCCGCTGCCCGGCCGAGGAGTGCCAGAGGCCCCCTGACACGGTGGAGGAGTGTGATGGAAAGGAGAGGGTGAGCTGGTACTATGAGCCCAAAAGGAACAGTTGCTTCTCCTTCACCCATGGCAGCTGTAACAGCAACAGGAAACCATTTGAGACGTATGAGGTGTGTATGTTGTGCTGTGGTCCGGAGGTGTCTTCCCCCTGTGGCCTGCCCAGCCTGCAGGGTCCCTGTAAGGCCTACGAGCCCCGCTGGGCCTACAGCAGCAGCCAGAGGCAGTGCCAGTCCTTCATCTACGGAGGCTGCAGTGGCAACGACAACAACTTTGAGTCCAGAGAGGCCTGTGAAGAGATGTGCCCCTTCCCTAAGAACCACCACTGTAAAACCTGTAAACCCAGAGGCAAGATGGTGACCAGCTTCTGTAAGAGTGACTTTGTGATCCTGGGGAGGTTGTCTGGACTGATGGAGGAGAGGGACTCGGGCCAAGCCCTAGTCACAGTGGAGGAGATCCTGAAGGATGAGAAGATGGGCCTCCGGTTCTTTGGCAAGGAGCCTCTGGAGGTGACCTTCACCAACATGGACTGGAACTGCCAATGTCCCAACATCAGCGAAGGTCAGGTCATCGTCATGGGAGATGTGAGGGATGGCATGGCCGTGCTGCAGGCGGACAGCTATGTGGGAGCGTCGAACACACGCCGGGTACGGAAGCTCAGAGAGGTCATTACTAAGAACACCTGTGACATTCTCAAAGAGTTCCCCGTCATTCAGTAGACCAGGGGGAGAGGGATAGGGGTGCTTTGAGGACAATTGCACACACACATACGTTTATTTTTAATTTAAATATTTTATCCTTTTTCCTACCCACAAGATTGCATTCAACGCAACGTCAAAGTTCAAAGCAGAAAGTAAATAAAACCGAAAAAATGTAACACAGCTCTGTACATAATGTACCTTGTTCTGAGAGTTTCACTTGAACAAAACATTCTTGATGCGCCCTGCCAACCTGTCTGTTTATCCCAATGCTCTCTGTTGTGGTCTGACTGTTGGCTTCTAATTGAAAAACCATGTATCAGAACAGAGGAGACATTCATCAAACCCTCTAGTTGTCTCATTCCCTATAGACTCGGGCCTTTTCCTCCTCCGCCTCTCCTGGTGCATCTGGAAATCGACCAAGCAGACTTTTGCTCGTTGGAAGCACTGCACAGAAACGACATGTTCTGATGTTTGTGTATATACTTTACTTTAAGATTGTTTTTGATGTTTGTTTTCGTGTTATTGATCTGTCACTGTGGATGATGAAGCTGTTCCCTTACCTCTCTGGTAGAACCGATGACAGTGTGTCTGTGTAATATCCTGTGTGATTAAGTTTTGTCAGTACACCTGATTTAAGTTGTAATATATTCTCTCAGTGGTTGATTGCTACATTTTCCAAGAATCAGAATAATCTATCAACAATAAGGCACGTTAATGCTTCCCTTTGATATGTTGCTATTTATTGTACCGTAATCTTTCTGCTCTGCTGTTGACTCGCTTTCATACCTATTCCCAAAGCACATTCTCTTCATTTGTTTCTCTCGTTGGAACGTATGTTCCTTGTTTGTCTTTTGTGTAATATTTTATGATGTCTTGTATAAGATCAAACAGGGATATCCATATCCCTGCGTTGTCATGTAAATATATAATAAAATATTAGATTCTGTCTCTACTTTGATATTTTACTGTTTCATAAACAAAGAAATTATTGGAATATACCGCAGGAAGTAAAGGGGAAAATTACAGGAGAGAATGAGGAAATAACTTCACACATTTCAGCTATAATTGTACTGAATAAAAATATAAACGCAACATGTAAAGTGTTGGTCCCATGTTTCATGAGCTGAAATAAAAGATCCCAGAAATGTTCCATACACACAAAAAAAGCTTATTTCTCTCAAATTGTGTGCACAAGTTTGTTGACATCCCTGCTTGTGAGCATTTTTCCTTTGCCAAGATAATCCATCCACCTGACAGGTGTGGCATATCAAGAAGCTGATTAAACAGCATGATCACGACACAAGTGCACATTGTGCTGGGGACAAAAGGCCACTGTAAAATTTCTACATTGCAGAATAATAGTAAAGACATAAACTATGAACTAGCACATATGGAATCATGTAGTAACCAAAAAAGTGTCAAACAAATAGAACTGACAGTCCAATACTTTAAGACAAGACGGTCGGTCATTCGGGAAAACTTCAAGAGCTTTGAAAGTTTCTTCAAGTGCAATTACAAAAACCACAAAATACTATGATGAAACTGGCTCTCAGGAGGGCCGTCACAGGAAAGGAAGACCCAGAGTTACCTCTGTTGCAGAGGATAAGTTTGTTAGAGTTACCAGCCTCAGAAATTGCAGCCAAGTCCATATTATGTCAAGAACAGCTCAAATAAGCTAAGAGAAATGACAGTCCATCATTATTTTAAGACATGAAGGACATTCAATGCGGAACATTTCAAGATCTTTGAAAGTTTCTTCAAGTGCAGTCACAAAAACCACCAAGCGCTATGATGAAACTGGCTCTCATGAGGGCCAACACAGGAAAGGATGACCCAGAGTATAAGTTAGAGTTACCAGCCTCAGAAATTGCAGCCCAAATAAATGCTTCACAGAGTTCAAGTAACAGACATATCTCAACATCAACTCTTCAGACGAGACTGTGTGAATCAGGCATTCATGGTCAAATTGCTGCAAAGAAACCACTAATAAGAAGAGACTTGCTTTGGCCAAGAAACACACGAGCAATGGACATTAGACCGGTGGAAATCTGTCCTTTGGTCTGATGAGTCCAAATTTGAGATTTTTGGTTCCAACCGCTGTGTCTTTGTGAGACGCAGAGTAGGTGAACAGATGATCTCCCCATGAAGTTTCCCACGTGAAGCATGGAGGAGGAGGTGTGATGGCTTCGCTGGTAACACTGTCTGTGATATATTTAGAATTCACGGCACACTTAACCAGCATGGCTACCACAGCATTCTGCAGTGATACACCATCCCATCTGGTTTGCGCTTAGTGCGACTATCATTTGTTTTTCAACAGGAGAATGACCCAAAACACACCTCCAGGCTTTGTAAGGGCTATTTGACCAAGGAGAATGATGGAGTGCTGCATCATATGACCTGGCCTCCACAATCACCCGACCTCAACTCAATTGAGATGGTTTGGGATGGGTTGGACCGCAGAGTGAAGGAAAAGCAGCCAACAAGTGCTCAACATATGTGGGAACTCCTTCAAGATGGTTGGAAAAGCATTCCTCATAAATCTGGTTGAGAGAATGCCAAGAGTGTACAAAGCTGTCATCAAGGCAAAGGGTGGCTACTTTGAAGAACCTAAAATATAAAATATATTTTGATTTGTTTAACAATTTTTTGGTTAGTACATGTTTCATTCAAGTGTTGGTTCATAGTTTTGATATGTTCACTATTACTCTACAATGTAGAAAATAGTAAAAATAAAGAAAAACCCTTGAATGAGTAGGCGTGCCCAAACTTTTGACTGGTACTCTATATATACACTGCCACATGCATACATTGTAAAGGTGAAACAAGGTAGCAGTTAGACAGCATTTCTCCAGTTGTTTTTTCTCCACCGCCATGAGCCACTCAGACTGTAAAGCAACAGAGACCGTGCGTGCGTCTATACAGTAAAAGTGCTGTACCTGGGTGGTTTGTCTGACAGGAGTGATGAAAGAGAGAGGGGAATAGCGTGTCCCAAGCCCACCCTGGTCGCTCCTCTCCTTCGCCCCTCTTTCCGCCCACTTTCCTCGACTCCCACCCTCCCCCTCAAACACACACACAGCCCCCAGTGGCATAGTAAAAACTCCACTGTGTTTTGTTTAGTCTCTCCAATTCCTGTGTAATTGGGTAGAGCAGCTCAGCCGTAAACCTCAGGTCCACTCCCATTCAGGAGTTATGTCTTTCATGGTCTGCCAGAAGCCTGTTCTGGGCCTGGGGTTCGACAAGGGTGTTCCTCCACTGCTGCCTTCCTCTGGTTCTCCCATCTCAGCTCTGAGCCCAGAGAGGGAGGGAAGCAGTAGATATCCCCAGGTATGGTGCACCAGTACAGGCTGAATCACCTGGGACCTCAGGCCTACTGTGGAACTGCTTTTGTTGGTTTAGAGAAGGACAAGGAGACGGTGAGCTTTAGAGCTATCTATCAGGAAGAGATATATGCAGGATCTATTACCTGTTGCTTTATTTATTCATTCTCACCATTGACTTAATAAAACATTGTTTTGTGGTTCCTTCTATAATTATTCTGCACACTTTTCACAGCCCACTCAAAGAGCTGAGATTGAGCCAGCAGTATGGCAGGACAAGCACATTACCTGATGTTTTGTGCCATAAAGGTCCAGACCTCTCTGCATGGCTGTAGTACACTTCCATAGACCCCGTCCATACACATTGGTGTTGGAATTCAGATTTACGACAAGTTTGACAGAACTGGACAACCAATGTTTTGATGAGTGTGTGTGCTCAAAAACAGTCGTGCAATGGTTCTGGCAAAACTAAAATATTTTACAAAATGTCACAAAGAAACTAACTAGCTTGTTTTTTGTTGTTGTGTGTGTGTGTGTGTGTGTGTGTGTGTGATATACAGTGAACTCCAAAAGTATTGGGACAGGGATTATTATTATTTATTTTTTACTCTGTCCTGCATTTTTTTGGGGGGGGGGGGTATGACATTCAGGACTATCCATAATCATGGTAGCATCCACATTAATGTAGAAGTGTTTAGAAAACTATTATGTTCTTATTTATTTAAGTGACTCAAAGGACACACATTATTTACCATTCATTTCTATTGGGCACAAAATAATCTGAAACACAACCAAAACAAACAACAAATGCAACCAAAAAGTTTGTAGAGTCACAAACTTGATGTAATTATTGAGTGTTAGGAATATGGGACCAAATACTAAACTTTTGACTACTTCAATACACAAGTGAATTTGTCCCAATACTTTTGATCCCCTAAAATGGGGGGGGGGGGGGGGGGGACACACACTATGTACAAGAAGTGCTGTGATTTCTAAACGGTTCACTCGATATGGATGAAAATACCATCAAATTAAAGCTGACAGTCTGCACCATTTCAAATTGAAAGTGCTGGAGTACAGAGCCCAAACAATGTGTGACTGTCCCAATACTTTTGGAACTCACTGTAATTAGCCATTGTTTCCCCGACAGAGTCAGTACTCTGTAGTGACCTACAGCAGCTTTCTGTACAGTGCTCAGTTCCTTACTCAAGGCCACATCTACTGTACAGATTTTTACCTTGGGGATTTGAACCAGTGACCTTTTGGTTACTGGCCCAACACTCTAACCACTAGGCTAGTGTTACCCAACTCTGATCCTTGAATACCCCCAACAGCACACATTTTTGTTTTAGTGACAAAAACACCTGATTCAAATGGGTCAAGGGCTTGATGATTAAATTACAATTAGAATCAGGTGTGCTTGTCCAGGGGCCACAACTAAAATATGTACTGTTGAGGGTACTCGAGGACCGGAGTTGGGAAAGACTGCACTAGGCTACCTGTTGCCCTAACAAATCTCTCCGTGTGTGTGTATGGACTTATTACAACGGATGTTGAGAATAGAGTGTCCTCTCCACCTTTGGGATATACGTTGGGATATGCGTTGGTATTAAAATGCATGTACATCCGAATTTCACAACCAATCTGTGTGGGGCCATAAAAGGATGCTACAGGAGCACTGAAAACACAGTTTACAGAAGCACCTGGATCTAGATGACAATATAAATACCACTTACTTGATGATAATGTCCCCCCTCTGGCAAATATCTCTCAATTCCATCAGCAAAAGCAGGAAAAGGATAGCCTGTACATTGAGGAATGTCTTGGCAGACAATTCCATGTTCCCCAAGGGAGAAATGTACATATAATAATAGACAGCTTATGTTTGAAAGATATACTGTCTCTTTACCTCAGTAATTCCTATGCAAACATCAGAGTATACAGTACCAGTCAACATTTTGGGCACACCTACTCATTCAAGGGCTTGTCTTTATTTAGACTATTTCTACATTGTAGAATAATAATGAAGACATCAAAAATAACACATATGGAATCATCTAGTAACCAAAAAGTGTTAAAACAAATGTTTAATTGTTCAAAGTAGCCAACCTTTGCCTTGATGGCAGCTTTGCACACTCTTGGCATTCTCTTAACCAGCTTCACCTGGAATGCTTTTCCAACTGTCTTGAAGGAGTTCCCACATATGCTGAGCACTTGTTGGCTGCTTTTCCTTCACTCTGCAGTCCAACTTACCCCAAAGTGTTCTCAAATCAGGTTGAGGTCGGATGATTGGGGAGGCCAGGTCATCTGATGCAGCACTCCATCACTCTCCTTCTTGGTAAAATAGCCCTCCATAGCCTGGAGGTGTGTTGGGTCATTGTCCTGTTGAAAAACAAATGATAGTGGGACTAAGGACAAACCAGATGGGATGGCGTATGCACAGATAGTGTCAGCAGCAAAGCACCATCACACCTCCTCCATGCTTCACGGTGGCAACTACACATGCGGAGATCATCCGTTCACCTAGTCTGTGTCTCACAAAGACACAGAGGTTGGAACCAACGGTCTCAAATTTGGACTCATCAGACCAAAGGACAGATTTCCACCGGTCTAATGTCCATTGCTCATGTTTCTTGGCCCGCAAGTCTCTTGTTCTTATTGGGGTTCTTTAGGAGTGATTTATTTGCAGCAATTGAACCATGAATGTTTGATTCATGCAGTCTCCTCTGAACAGTTGATGTTGAGATGCGTCTATTACTTGAACTCTGTGAAGCACTTATTTTGGCTGCAATCTGAGGTGCAGTTAACTCTAATGAATTTATCTTGTGCAGCAGAGGTAATTCTGGGTCTTCCTTTCCTGTGGCGGTCCTCATGAGAGCCAGTTTCATTATAGCGCTTGATGATTTTTGCGACTGCACTTGAAGAAACTTTCAATGTTCTTGAAATGTTTCAGATTGACTGACCTTCATGTCTTAAAGTAATGATGTACTGTCGTTTCTCTTCGCTTATTTGAGCTGTTCTTGCCATATTATGGACTTAGTATTTGTAGAAAATAGTAAAAATAAAGAAAAACCCTTGAATGGGTGTGTCCAAACTTTTGACTGGTACTGTACAAAGGCAAAGTTTAGTACATTGTTTTATGTTTCAAATGGTACAATTTAATCATAGCATGCATGAAAAATAAAAACATTGTGGAAGACCATAAGAACACCTTCCTTCCCATCCCTTCCAATTCCAACCCCCACTCTCCAGCTTCCACCCGCCAGGAAGATAGTGAGATCCCTCCTGGCTGTCCACCCACCACTCACCCTCCCTCACCTCTACCCGCCACCCATCCTTCCTCACCTCTACCCGCCACCCATCCTTCCTCCGCGCTACCCGCCACCCATCCTTCCTCCGCCCTACCCGCCAGCCATCCTTCCTCCGCCCTACCCGCCAGCCATCCTTCCTCCGCCCTACCCGCCAACCACCCATCCTTCCTCCGCCCTACCCGCCAACCATCCTTCCTCCGCCATACCCGCCACCCATCCTTCCTCCGCCCTACCCACCAGCCATCCTTCCTCCGCCCTACCCGCCAACCACCCATCCTTCCTCCCCCCTACCCGCCAACCACCCATCCTTCCTCCGCCCTACCCGCCAGCCATCCTTCCTCCACCCTACCCGCCAACCACCCATCCTTCCTCCGCCCTACCCGCCAGCCATCCTTCCTCCGCCCTACCCGCCAGCCATCCATCCTTCCTCCGCCCTACCCGCCACCCATCCTTCCTCCGCCCTACCCGCCACCCATCCTCCCTCCGCCCTACCCGCCACCCATCCTCCCTCTGCCCTACCCGCCAACCACCTATCCTCCCTCCCACCATTACAAGTTTCTTTCTCCCCCACTTGCCAAACTTAGACCATCGATTGAGCAACTCTCCATCCTGCCCCCCCTCCTCCCCACTGCCCACCTTCCCCCAAATGCAACCTCTTTAAGGATACATATCATTCTATAGAAACCACTTATTGTGTATATACTTAATCTGCTAACAAGCCAAACTTAGTTGGATCGTCTCCAACTAATGAATTATATAGCATTTATGGGAATTTTGGAGAACATGTAGGGAACAACCCACTGGGAACAGATGTGAATTGAACATCTATTCCATGTTGGTTCAACATAATTTAATTGAAGTGACATGGAAACAACGTTGATTTAACCAGTGTGAGCACTGTGGGAACCTATTGAAGGGTAAACCAGTTCAATGTAGCCAGTGAGCCAGATAGAACAATTGTAAAACCACCACCAATTATGTTTTTATCCTTCTCTCTTTCCAAATCGTCAATTAAAACAACACTTTCAAAAACAAAAATGCATGGTTTGGATCTACAATAGCACTATTTATTTCCAATTAAAGGACGGCATATGAGGAACACGTGTGAACCTTGTTTTTATAGTGCCTAGTTTTTACTATTTTCTCTGCAGGTGATTTGTTCTACATCTGATTTAGTTATTGTTATATTTTGGTATGCTAGGTTTGTAATAATCATTAGCAACTCTTATTGGGTTGATTGGGTTCAAAAGCCCACTGCAACTCACACTGGCTGTGTTTACACAGCCACCCTTAGAACCCAAATCTATATCCAATCTTTTTTTCTGACTGTCCACACTGTTTTAAAATGGGACCTTTATCAGATTTGTAGCATTCACATTGATGTGGCCTCTGAAGTGGCACACAGATGCAAAGCTCATTTTCTGCCACTGTTCCTTTTGGGGTGGTTGTCATGGTAACAGGTCATGTGCAACAACAACAAAAAACACAGAACAAAAAAATCTGATCTGAGTGTCCAGACAGAGGTCACATATGGAGGATCAGGTTTGTAATCAAGATTCAGATCCACATATTGCGGTGATATAAATTGGAAGTCAAAATATCAGATTCCATGGGTTTTACTCTGTTTACAAATTAGTGGGGGAAAAAAATCGGAATTAAGCTGCCTGTGTAAACGCAGCCAATGTTGTTGCAAGTATCTGTGCATTGCCATGTGGCTGTAACAGATGCTCCTGCCCTGAAACAAACATTTCTAAAGCAGTATTCTTTCATTCTGGTCCTGGGAATCCACAGGGAGGCTTTTGTTCCAGCCAAGTTCTAGGGTGTGGAGGCTATCTGAATTAGATTAGTTAGTGCGGGCTGGTACAAAAGCCTGCACACCCTGTGTGGGCTTACAGGACCAAGATGAAAGAACAGAACACTACCCCCAGGAGATTAATACACTTGTATTGTATTCTAATTTAATGAGGCACATCACAGATAAAGATGAAACAAAATGTACATGATTGCCTGTCATGAAGATTTGATAGAAATATACAGGTCAGAGAGGACATGGCTATCTGCCTCTGCATTCTCCCCTGGGATATGTTAGTGTCTGCAGAACAGATCAACTAGCAGGGTGGTTTTGGCCCCCAAGATTCATCATCTACATCTGGTATGGCCATATTACTGACAAATTCTGTTGAAAAAATACTGTAGTTAACTCATCTGGTATGGCAATATTATGAAATATTGAAAAGGTGCAGAAAAATGATGTCTACTGAGAATATACTGTGGAGTAGCTAATGTTACTCAGGTGCTGTTTAAATTAGATAAAAATTGGATCCATTCCTAATCCTATTTGGTGGAACAATGAGGAACAAAAGAAAGGGTTAGGGTTATGCTTAATTATAAACTGGGTGGTTTGAGCCCTGAATGCTGATTGGCTGACAGCCATGGTATATCAGACCGTATACCATGGATATGACAAAAAATGTATTTTTACTGTTCTAATTCTGTTGGCAACCAGTTTATAATAGCAATTAGGCACTTAAGGGGGTTGTGCTATATGGCCAATATACCACGGCTAAGGGTTGTGTCCAGGCACTCCGCGTTGTGTCGTGCTAAGAACAGCCCTTAGCCATGGTATATTGACCATATACCACACCCATTCGGACCTTTTTGCTTAAGTATAATGTATTGCTGGTGCTGTTGTCTGACTATAGAGAGAGTTGCTTCCATCTAGCATCCTCTAGTGCAGGGGTCTCCAGCAGGTCGATCGCAAGCTACCAGTAGCTCTATCAGTAGCTCGGCAAACAATTCCCGAAAGTACATGCAATTTTTCATGTGTTCCATTGCAAACTATCTAAAACAAATCTCACACGCATCCAACACCGCAAGGTCCCAGCTACTATAATCAATGCAACATTGACAAATCCCGCCCCTGGTTAGCCACTATTGGCTTAAAAAAGCCAAACCTAACACAATATCTGCCTATTCATGTCCAGCAATATTGCCTCGGTCTGTGGTGCGCGCGTTTGTCAACCACTCTGTGTGTAGCCAGTTGATGTGATAATTGTCTGGTGGGAAGACAGAAATACTTCCCCAATACCTTCTCAATTAAATGTTAACTGCAATCATGAGTAAGTATATAATATGTATCTATTATTTGGTGTTTGGAAACTTTGCCATGAAATTAGCAGCAGCAGTACAGAACTAACATTAGACGGCACATTTCGCAATTAAAGGCCAGAGGCACAATTAAAGGGGAATTACAATCAAATATATATTTGTTCGTTTTCCTCCAGACCAACAAAAAACAGGCCTTCTGATGTGATTTATTTAACTATTGACATGGACTCAGAACATCCAATCTCGTTGTTCTCTATGAACAATTGTAATTTTGGGAGTGATAAACAAAAAAATCTACAACAGGACAAATACAACTTTGGGAAACGTAAAACCTAATTTGAGAATAAAAGTTTGGTTTGTAGAGAACAAACCCCCCCACCTCCCCCCTCACCATAAATACGCATAAAATGTATCTTATTTGCTGTGTATATTTAATTAGCAATCAAACATGATCTAGAATATTTTAACAATATTACCTAAGTCAACTAAGTGCTGGATTCAATCCGTATCGCGGAAGATCCTCGTTAAACTGTAGAGGTAATTTCAAGATTGAGCAGACATATGCGGGGTTTACTGTGAACGTGGTCTCCGCCAACGGGCGAACATCGCCTTTACATTTCAATCGAGCTATAACGCAGAACTTTCTGACGTACAGTAGAGGAATGCAATGAGGATTTTTCTCCACTAGGTGTCAGTGTAGGACTGATATATTCTGATGTATTCTGTGTACACAGACGATAGATGACACCAATAAGGCTTCGTTTACACAGTCAGCCCAATTCTTAATGAAAAAATAATCCGAATGGGGATGCCTTTGTAAACGCAGCCTAAGGACCTCACTATTTAAGCCCTTTAAGTTAATGAGCCCATGGTCACTTCCACTTCACTGGTGTTGTCCTTATTATGGAATTATGTGATGACTTGGCATAACCTAAACAACACTCTCTGTCTCACACATACATACACACATGCACACGGCGCACACACTTGACACATACGCTAACGCATTTACGGAGACACACACACACACACACACAACTGCCCTCGACCTTTAGTACTAGAAACAATGACTGGTGAAAACTTAGTCCGAGATTTGGACATCACTTTAACATGCCCCTATGCCATTAAGTGACTGTACAACCGCATTAGTTAACCAGAAAAGGATTACAACTAAAGCAGTGAATTAAAATACATGCAAGACGTTTGGTTTTACTTAAGTAGTTAAGCTACTAGCTTAATAAAGCAACACCAAGGCATTCAAAACGCATGTCAAAAGTCATAGTTGTGACGTTTCATCAACGTCTGAAGAGCATTTTCAAGCATGAGTGACTCATAAAGCAGGCCTTGCATGCGTGGTGATCCACTGAACAGTCCAGGACTACGTCAACAGAGCTGCTACAGTAAGCTCTATTACATAAACACATCACAGAGGTAACAGGGAAATATTTAAGTATGGGTGTTTATGAGAGCAGTAGAAATTAGAGTGTGAGTGTGGCTCTTAGTGGGATTTTTTGCTTTAAGTTTTGCTTGAAGATGCTACCTCAAAAGATACATTTTCAATAGAACACAAAGTGTGTGTATGTGTGTGCATGTTCCTGCGTGCGTGCATAAATGTGTGTGTGTGTGTGTGTATATATATGTACCTGCGTGCGTGCGTGCATATATGTTCCTGTGTGTGTGTGTGTGTGTGTGTGTGTGTGCACTCTCCCTCTCCTTTATGGTGTTTATTTTTGGAGCAGTGCACACAGGGGTTAGGATAGAACAGTCCAGTAGAGTGGAATGGACCGAACAGCTCCTACAACCAGCCATGCCTCTGGCCCTGGGCAGGACAAGGTTCATCTCGCTCCCTTCTTCCATAGCCGGATCCTGTCCATTTGAGTGTCTGGTCTAATCAGTCACACCAGCACTCCACCCCTCGACCTGAATCCATCTCTACTCCTCTCTTATGTAATCTTTCCATCACAAACAGAGAGAGAGAGAGAGAGAGAGAGAGAGAGAGAGAGAGAGAGAGAGAGAGAGAGAGAGAGAGAGAGAGAGAGAGAGAGAGAGAGAGAGAGAGAGAGAGAGAGAGAGAGAGAGAGAGAGAGAGACGGGGATGGAGGGAAAGAGAGAGAGATTTGCTCTAAATCTCCACTGCTCCTGTTCCTGTTCCATGCATTATGCAATCTGCTTTATCAGTTGTTGGTGTTGATGCACAAGATAAAGAGAGGGAGGAGGACAGAGAGAGAGAGAGACGGAAGATACAATTAATACACAGTAATCTACCTGTCCTGTGGTAGGTCCTGCTCAGTCTAATACAGACCAGTCTCTCTACTTACAGTTCTATCGCTTCTGTATCACTTTCCTTGGAATTCACAGATGTGTTGTTTGTCTCTTCAGACGAGAACATTTTCATTATGTTGATTACCTGTCAGTCCAGCTTCAGAATGGAGAGAAATCTAGCACATCCTAGCTACCACAACAATCCTCTCCTAACGCTTTGTTTGTGTTTTATGTGTTTACTGTATCACCTCCAGGGACTCCTTGAGATCTGAAGTGAATTGATATGTGTGAAGCACAGGCATACCGTAGGTGTCGGCTGACCCTCTTGGTTTTTTATTGGCTTTCTTCATTTTGGGTGACGGCAATGAATGTGAATTAGTGGTATACAGTATAATATAGCGTATTTGCTATCTTTGGTCTAGTCTCATAGGGTCTGATTTGAGGCTCTGTATGAATGAAGTATGAATAAGTAATAGAAATGGAGCCTTAGTACCTATGTAACTAAATAACTCAACTTTTATGGATTTGCACAGTTATAATTGCATGACAAAAATCATTATTTATAATCAGTAATTATAATACAAAATAGATCCGAGGCAAAGGAATATGACATTTTTATCCAAATACAATTATAGGAGTGGGGCTCAGGCTCGGCTCTTAGCCTGTAAAATCCCTCATTGGTGTATCGTCTGTCTGAGAACTTCATTAATTCCTACATGGTCACATCTCGGCTGACTTCTTTCTCTCTCCCTCTCTCCCTCTCTCCCATTGTTTTGAGGCTACGCATAATTTGCTCCCTTTAAAGAACAGCAAAGCTCTTAAACCCTGATTTCCCTTGTTCATCCATCATTCATCCTCTCCCCCCCTCTCTCTATCTTTCTGTATCACTCACTACCCTACCCCTCGGCCTCCCTCCCCCCTCCCTATTAGTCTTGTCTAGGGACCAGAGAGTGGGCTCAGAGGAGGGAGGAAGCATTCGGATCAGAAGCTTTGAAGTAGAATTACATAAGAATTCTGAACAGGTGAACAGCCTCTTTCTGAGTGATCACACTGAGCAGAGACCCACACAGGCGCACACACACACACACACACACACACACACACACACACACACTGAGGAGGGTATTGCCGGCTTTGAAGAACAGAGAGTGGGAGACTTTAGAGGAATCAGAAGCATGACTGTGGAATGGGGCTGAAAATGGACCAAAAACTTGGGGCGTCGCTTAGAGGTTCCATCCTAGTTGTTTCATGGCTTTTCTTTCCCGTTTTAACCTAGTTTAAAAGGGAATTTAAATAAGGGGCAATTTGGGACTGTCAGGTAATTTAATACAAAATAAAGATGCTTTATTCAAACAATTGACCACCCTTCTGGTTTCATGGAATTGGACCTTAAGTGTTAGTACTGGCCTCCATACATCTTCATAAGTGTTAGTACTGGCCTCCATACATCTTCTTAAGTGTTAGTACTGGCCTCCATACAGCTTCATAAGTGTTAATACTGGCCTCCATACATCTTCATAAGTGTTAATACTGGCTTCCATACAGCTTCATAAGTGTTAATACTGGCCTCCATACATCTTCATAAGTGTTAATTCTGGCCTCCATACATCTTCATAAGTGTTAATACTGGCTTCCATACATCTTCATAAGTGTTAATACTGGCCTCCATTCACCTTCATAAGTGTTAATACTGGCCTCCATTCACCTTCATAAGTG
Organism: Oncorhynchus clarkii lewisi; assembly: GCF_045791955.1. Lineage (NCBI taxonomy): Eukaryota > Metazoa > Chordata > Actinopteri > Salmoniformes > Salmonidae > Oncorhynchus > Oncorhynchus clarkii. The sequence continues at coordinate 62,968,265 of NC_092166.1, forward strand.
TTAATACGGGCTTCCATACAGCTTCATAAGGCCATAACAGAAGGTACACAGATTGTACTCACCAACACACCTCATGCTCCCATGTTAGAGTCTGGTTAGACTACAACAGTGTGTTCCCTTCCCACAGAGTCCTTGGCTGGTGGAAGTTGTGTGTGTGTGTGTGTGTGTGTGTGTGTGTGTGTGTGTGTGTGTGTGTGTGTGTGTGTGTGTGTGTGTGTGTGTGTGTGTGTGTGTGTGTGTGTGAGAGAGAGAGTGTTTAGGTTATGCCAGGTCTTCACATAATTGTGTTCGTGGGTGCGCACGTGCGTGTGTGGTGTTCTGGTGGAAAAGTTTTAAGCATTGTTTCTGTGCTACCGGCGCCAGCCTGCAAGCTTGGCACAGCAAACGACATTCTCCTCACATGACCTATTCCACTACACCACTCAGATACTAGAGGACACGACGGAGAGAGAACGAGATAGAGAGACAAAGAGGGAGAGAGAAGGCGAGATAAGTAGAAGGGGTAAGTAGAGGGGGATGGAAACATAGGTGGAGAGGGGGAGCAGGGGGTTGAAAGGGGTAATGATGGGGAGGATGACAGAGGAAGGGGGAGAGATGGGAGAGAGAGGTGAGGATGTGAGTGTCGGTGACCCCGAGGCACATAGCTGCATGCAGACTCCTGTAGTTGAACACGGGCCAGGAAAACTGTCAGGGTACACCGTGTTCTCCCCCCTGACACACACACACACACACACACACACACACACACACACACACACACACACCCCAGTGCAGATGATCTGGATGACTCACTCATCCCCCTCTCCTGCCCTTCTATTTTGGGATTTATCTCTAGGCTTTCAGTCAAACATTAAAATTGGGAAGAGGAGAGGAGTGGAGAGGTATAGAGATGGAGAGATTACTGAGCATACACAGGGAAAATAGGCATTTTACTCAACCAGCTGTCATCAGGGTGTCATCAGGGTGTCATCAGGGTGTTCAACCCAGTGATTACGTCACTTGTTTGGCACAAACCATTTCATGACAATGCTACTTGGTTCACATATTTGTCTGGCTTTGTTGTGTGGTTATATTGCATACATAGTTATCATAAGGATTAATTCTACTGTCTGGGTCACCAGAGGATTGCGACATACTGGTATATACACCAAATTTGTCATATAAGTACAAAAGTAGGATCTTAATTCGATAACCTTGTTGCAAGAGAACATTCCAGCATTGCAGGACATTTAAAACTTGTAGTGTATTTGAGGTTTAAAAAGGCTTCTGAAGTTAGTCATCTACACTTGAAGACTTGAAATGTATCAACCCCTACAAAAATGGCCATTAAGTATAATCCACATAACGATCACATTTCCCGAGGCTGCAGGATTACTTTCCTGCTGTAGCAAACTGGCTCAAATTAAGATCCTACGTCTGTATATGACATATGAAACATGTTCTGCAAGTTTCTTGTAACTTGGCTGTGGTCAGAAGTTTTTTAAAGGATGACTAGCAACACATTTCTTTATGCGTGTCTGCATGCTTTGTCTCTCCTGACACAGTGAGAATTTGATTATTTATCGGGTGCAAAACCAGTCAACAAAAAAGAGCTGTTTTCATAATAAGACCCCATGTTGATCTCCACAGCACTCAAACAATGGAAATGACCTTACACAATTTCACAACTTTTCACAACACAATTTCACAAATTACACTGAGTTGAAACGTGTATGCACTTTGCCTAATATAACAGCAATAAAATGTATATGACATAGATAAGATGTTGGTTTTAAATGTAGTATATGACACTGTCGTTTCAACACAGTTGTAGAGAATGAGAGATAGAGATCATAATGAATGCCGAGTCAGTGACGTTCACGTTCTTATTTGTGTGTGTCTCAACTGTCCCACTGAGGATTTTCTATGAAGCTTTCCTCTGTGGTGTCAGTGGCCAGTCAGACTGAACAGCAGCCATGGCTAACCACGCTCAGTTTAGCTCATTAACCCATACAGATTACTGACTTAGCTATATACAACTCACTGATCTACCTCACAGGCACTCTCACTCTCTCTCTTGCTCTCTCTCCCTCTCTCTCTCTCTCTCTCTCCCCCCATCTAAGTGTGTGTTTCACTCTGCTTTTTCTTGCCATTCAACGTCACTGGATACCGTGACGAGCAGAGTGCTGACATCACAGACATTACGCAATCTCATCAACAACTCCAGGAGTGTTCCCTTTTATAGCACCCCTCCAGAAACGTAGGGTCAAATCAGGCTTAATTTCCAGTTCCTGCAATGGATAAGGCTGTGCGTGTGTGTCCTAGTATGTGTCTGTGTGTGCGACTGTGCGTGCATGTGTGTTTGTGTGTGTGCACATACATGTGTGTCTGTGTGCATATGTTTGTGTCTGTGTGTGTTTGCGTACGTGTGTTTGTGTATGCGTGTGCGTGTGCCTGTGTGCATGCACATGCGTGTGTGTTTGATATTAACGCTTGACTGAGCTTGTATTGTGTGGGGATCTAATTAGCCAGTGTTTCCTCAAGACAGAGTCTGTACTCTGTAGTGACCTATGGCCACCTTCTGTACAGAGTAAAGCAAAGGAGATGGTATACAACAGAACACAACACTTACACACACTCACTCTTCCACTCACAGTGGTTAAATGGAGTCTCAGGCTACAGAACAGTATATAAACACACAGTATGTGAAGCATATGGGAGCTGTAGCATCAAAGAGAAAGATGCATAGTTCCGCCCCTGCATACTGCGTCGGTAAACTATGTTGTTACCATACACAGTTTGCGCTGGTAAGTGGTACTGCGGCAAAGCCATGCTATAAATTGGACGATAAGAAATACATAAAGTTGCACTACAGAAACACAGAGTCCTTGGCTGTAATTATCAGACAGTTTAATCAATACAGTGAACGCCACTGATACTTCCATCTTGCTTGGATGAATTAGCCATGGGACCCTGGGCTCAGCAGAACGGAAATACAATTTATGGAAAGATTGTGTGTTTATAGCTGATTGACTCTACTTGCTTTTCAGCTGGGCTGGAATCCCATTTCACTAAATGAGCTACACTGGAAGAATTCAAAGACAATCTTTTCAGGCTTGTAAACCATATAGAAACCAATCTGCCTGAGGGAGAATTATGTGGAGTTTGTGTCTTTAGAGGTGTATGGTAGTTACTGACACAATCATGTCCATACCCTAGACCAGTCTACTGCAGCTACTTCTTATTTTACCCCTGTCATGTGATGATGCAGTGAAGTGGTGTCTTAGGTTCTTTTTTCCAGGGAGAGAGAGAGAGAGAGATTTGATGTAAAACTGAAGGGAGAGCAGAGGGTGATTCATGGACAACTCTGGTCAACAACAGCAACTCTATTTCTGCACCTCTCTCACATTAACATGCGCACACACACACACACACACACACAGAGAGAGAGAGAACAAACACACATCTCACACATTTACAGCTGCTGTGGTGCCAGTGAAGAGCTGATGCCCCATGCCAGGGAGATCACTCTAGTTTGAAGTCAAAGTTAGACGTCCTTCCAGGTTCCAACAACGTCTAGAATTGCATTCAAGACCGGCACTAGGGTCAAGGGTGAGCGTTATTACCTTCAACTAGGTCGGCGGCTTTCTAGGGCGTTTTGGCCAAGCAGGCAGGCCCACGCAACCAACATTCCAAACTCCTCACACATGACATGTGGACCACAAACTGAGCCTCAGGAGGGGGGATTGTGTGAGGGGACATCTTCAAATGTTCGCAGAGGAACTCAACAACAGTAATCCAGTGTACCCCTGATCCATCAGAGTAGGAAGACACTCTATATTTACTCTCTCCTCTTTATCTTTCTATCTGTTTCTCTTTCCTTCTCTCTCTTTCTGATCTTCCTCGCTCTCTCCTCTTACATCTTGTCCTAATAGGCATGTGGCTATATACAGTATGACTGTCTATATTTACCAGAATATATATTTTCAGGATTTTACTGCCATTTCTCTGTGTCCATTACCTCACCTGATCAAATTTCTGACAGTATCAGGTGTCATGTAAAGATACGCCCGTATATGGATATATAGGAAACTATGGATCCCTTCTGCTAATTGACTTACTGTATTGTTTTCGGACTAGGTACTGTGTGCGTTGGTGTAAATGGGATCCCGTTTGAAACAGGATACACACACCACCTGCCAGTCAGTCACTAGACAGGACTGACAGTATATTCAGGCCCATGACTCATGAATAAAAACAACCTGTGTCAACCGCTGGCCTGCTGGCACTGCAGTCTGGGATAGCAGTCTATAATGGCCACCTCCAGGGCTAAAATACATTATACACTAACTGACTGTTGTACATGGAGCTGAGCGTGGCTGGTTTCTGTACAGAATGGTTGGTGGTAGAAGTGCTACTTAGCTCATAATGTTAGATGGTAGTAGAGAGGGTGCTCTTTGGATTCGAGGGTAATTGGATTCAAAGGCACTCCTTTATTGTTTTGGTATATCTTAATAGAAAGGATTAACAGCCATCATTTTTCTCATAGAGAGACAAAATGTTTCTATTGTATATCCAGTGTTCCTAGAATGGGATTCAACTCGATCGTGGCTTATAAAGGCAGTGTTACATCCGCATTACTGGAGATTGCATTCACGGTAAAAAGCTGCAGATGTCAGCTCAATCGGAAAGTGCCTTTAAACCTTTAAATGGCGCATTGACTATCACGCGCAATCAGATTGAATCCCCAACCAACTGTGCGTATGGCTTGAAGTACCTGTTCTGTGTCCTGCTGCTCAGTGTTCAGTTTGCATTGTGATTCGTTCTCGTCTCCCAACGCAGGAAAACAAACAGGAGGGTACAACATCTCTGTTTACAACCAGAAGCCTGTCTGTCTATCCACCAATTAATCACACTGCAGCCAACTGGCCTGCTAATATTACAGAGAGAGAGGAGGGAGGGAGAAAGAGAGAGAGAGAGAGAAATCACAGCTGCTACAGCGAATATGGAGCGAGCGAGGAAAGGGCAAGGGAGAGAAGGAGCATTTAAAAAAGGAAAGGGTAAGGGAGTGAGAGATCGATACATAGGGAAAGGAGAAGGAAAGAGTAAATCGAGGCAGGAAAGAACTGAGGGATAGAGGCTTCAGAGATAGTGTGTGAACCTCCCTGCAGCCTATGTCTTCTACCCTTAAAATAACGAGGCATTGAGGGGCGACACAAGTACAGTTCTATTTTGGGGAGCCTGAAAAAGTACACAGGGTTATGTGAAGGACTCGCATGTGACATGCTCTGCCCCCCAACTACATCACACACGCACAGGCAGACACACACGCAGGCATAGACACCCACACACACGCAGGCATAGACACCCACACACACGCATATTGGTGCATGCGCCAGTATGTGTGTTGTTTTTTTCCGCATGATGCGACTTCTGGATTTTCAAATTAAGTATGAATTAGTACTTAATTGCCTCTTGCAGTTGAACTGTGGTGTGAAATGTTTCAGTCACAGCCAGAATAATAACAGTCTATCAGGTCGGGAATGTTAAATGTTAAAATGTTAGCATCACTAAAGACAAAGAATATCTCAGTGTTAAAACTGATGCATTCAGGTTATACTAAACTGACCATGGGACGAAACCCCAGGGCTCACAACCTGAATTCATCTGTTCCTGAATACATACTAACAGGTGTACTGTCTGAGTGGAGGACTGGGGCATGAGTGGAAACATTGACCTAAACAGCTGAGACCTGAGCTGGTATCTGTTGAACCTGCTCTTCTCTGGTTACTTCCTACCTCACATGACACCTACTGATACCTGACCTGCCTGGGCTAGTGTTAGTAGAGCACGCTCCAGTGTGTGTGTGTGTGTGTGTGTGACTGTGTGTGTCACGCTAGACTCCTACATTCCACAGTATCCTTTCATCACACCATGGCATGGGTTGTTTTGCCACCTGGGTCTGATGATAGATGCCCTCAATCTCACACAAATTATCAAGGAACCTACCAGGTACAACCCCAAATCTGTAAACATGGGCACCCTCATTGATATCCTCCTGACCAACTTGCCCTCTAAATTTACCTCTTCAATCACTGCCTCATTGCCTGCGTCCGTAATGGGTCCGCGGTCAAACGACCACCCCTCATCACTGTCAAGCGCTCCCTAAAACACTTCTGCGAGCAGGCCTTTCTAGTTAACCTGGCCCAGGGATCCCGTAGGTAGAGGATGCCTGGTTGTTCTTTAAAAGTGCTTTCCTCACCATCTTAAATACGAATTACCCTTTCAAAAAATGTAGAACTAAAAACAGATATAGTCCTTGGTTCACTCCAGACTTGACTGCCCTTGACCAGCACAAAAACACCCCGTGGTGTACTGCACTAGATTCGAAAAGTCCCCACGATATGCAACTTTTCAGGGAAGTCAGGAACCAATACACACAGTCAGTTAGGAAAGCAAAGGCTAGCTTTTACAAACAGAAAAAGTTTTGGGACACTGTAAAGTCCATGGAGAATAAGACTACCTCCTCCCAGCTGCCTACCCCCCCCCCCCCCCCCCCCCCCCCCCCGCTCCTCCTTCACCCAAAGCCAAACAGCTGATGTTCTGAAAGAGCTGCAAAATCTGGATCCCTACAAATCAGCTGGGCTAGACAATCTGGACCCTCTCTTCCTAAAATTATCCGCCACCATTGTTGCAACCCTATTACTAGTCTGTTCAACCTCTCTTACGTATCGTATAAGATTGGAAAGCGGCCACGGTCATCCCCCTCTTCAAAGGGGGAGACACTCTTGACCCAAACTGTTATAGACCTATATCCATCCTGCCCTGTCTTTCGAAAGCCAAGTGAACAAACAGATCACCGACCATTTTGAATCCCACCGTACCTTCTCCACTATGCAATCTGGTTTCCGAGCTGGTCATGGGTGCACCTCAGACACGCTCAAGGTCCTAAAATATCATAACCGCCATCGATAAAAGACAGTACTGTACAGCCGTATTCATCGACCTGGCCAAGGCTTTCAACTCTGTAAATCACTGTATTCTTATCGGCAGACTCAACAGCCTTGGTTTCTCTAATGACTGCCTCACCTGGTTCACCAACTACTTCTCAGATAGAGTTCAGTGTGTCAAATCGAACCTCTGACCTCTGGCAGTCTCTATGGGGGTGCCACAGGGTTCAATTCTCAGGCTGACTCTTTTATATATCAATGATGTCGCTCTTGCTGCGGGTGATTCTTTGATTCACCTCTACGCAGACGACACCATTCTGGATACATCTGGCCCATCTTTGGACACTGTGTAAACAAAACTCCAAACGAGCGTCAATGCCATACAACGCTCCTTCAGTGGCCTCCAACGGCTCTTAAATGCTAGTAAAACTAAGTGCATGCTCTTCAACTGATCGCTGCCCGCAACCGCCCGCCTGACTAGCATCACTACTCTGGACGGTTCTGACTTAGGTATTTATAGTTGTCCACATATTCTAGGTGTCTGACTAGACTAAACTCTCCTTCCCAGACTCAAATTATTAAGCATCTCTAATCCAAAGTTAAATCCAGAATTGGCTTCCTATTTCGCAACAAAGCCTCCTTCACTCATGCTGCCAAACATACCCTCGTAAAACTGACTATCCTACCGATTCTTGACTTCGGCGATGTCCTTTACAAAATAGCCTCCAACACTCTACTCTGCAAATTGAATGTAGTCTACCACAGTGCCATATGTTTTGTCAACAAAGCCCCACATACCACCCACCACTGCGAGCTGTATGCTCTCGTTGGCTGGCCCTCGCTACATATTCGTCGCCAAACCTACTGGCTCCAGGTCATCTATAAGTCTTTGCTAGGTAACGCTAAACCTTCCTTTCCTTCCAGTTCTCTGCTGCCAATGGCTGGAACAAATTACAAAAATCCCTGAAGTTGGAGTCTTATATCTCCCTCACTAACTTTAAGCATCAGCTGTCAGAGCAGCATACTGATCTCTGCAGCTGTACACAGCCCATCTGTAAATAGCCCATCCAACCAACTACCCACCTCATCCCCATATTTGTTTTTGTTTTTCTGCACACCAATATTTCTACTTGCACATTCTCATCTGCACATACATCACTCCAGTGTAAATTGCTAAATTGTCCTTTCTTCGCCACTATTGGTCTATTTATTGCTTTACCTCCTTACTTCCTTTGCACACACTGTATACAGATTTTTCTATTGTTTTTGACTGTACGTTTGTTTATCCTATGTGTAACTCTGTGTTGTTTTTGTCGCACTGCTATGCTTTATCTTGGCCAGGTCGCAGTTGTAAATGAGAACTTGTTCTCAACTGGCCTACCCGGTTAAATAATGCATAGCTAACGTTAGCCAGCCTGTGATGTAAGTGAATGGGCTTTCCAACGTTCTGAAGATTTCTTTACCTTTAGTGGTTTAAAAAGAGCGCCACCATGTAGCGGTCTCTGATAGAGGCGCTGATTTAGATTATTGGTGCAACTGTCCCAGCATCCTGGTAAGAGGACAGAAATGACCAGTAGGAGACAGGTGTACAGAACATGTTTATTGCCACACAAGACAGGCACACACACAGCAAACAGGAAGTGGACAACGTGAAAGTGACAGTGTTTAGTGTTAGTGGTTTTATGGTCATTCACACAAAAATATTTCACCTAGCCAATTACGAGACACTTTATAGAACAAAACCATTTTTTAAATGAATTGTGTTGTGTTGGGATCGAAAAAGTTAATCCACCACGCAGAGGAGCTGATTACTACAACAAATTACTCCAAAGAGAAGCCATTTGGATATATATATTGAATTCTATATCTCTACACAGTTTTAACAAGTAACTAGATTTAAGCTCCTTCCTACATGACAAATTTAGACTGTTACACAAGAACACTGTCCATATTAGATTTTGCATGTCGTTTATGAGTCAGTCCCACATATTTATGAACGGCTGAGCCTGATGTCCTTGTGGCAAGCCATCTGATGAATTGATATAATGTATCCAAGTGAGCAGACGATTACTGTAAGTCAAATGATTCATGAATTGCACCCGCTCCTATGATCTATAATTGTGTATTTCTTTGTGACTAACTTGTATACAGGTAGACCAGAAAAGCCACATCCCTGATTAGCAGATGAGTGACAACCCTGATTAGAAGCACCTGCTGCTCATCGGTTGTTCCTTACAAATGCTGCTTTTAATTAAAATAAAACTGTACCTATACGCTGAAGAAGGCTGAAAAGCCGAAACGTCTGTGTACACTATCCTTGATGCAGTAAAACAACAAAAATGAAGTAAGCTTTATGCAACATCTTTTTGAGTGCGGACCCATCACACCTTTTGTTTGTCTGCGTTCACTCACTTACACATGGTTAGGAGGTCCAGGATGGAGGCCTGTCCTTATAGGAAGGGTCCTGTGGTGAGTTGTGTTGAGGTGGTGCAGAGTTCTTCTAGCCTGTTGTCTCTCTGCAGCCCTGTGTCCAACTAAAGAACAGGCAGGCATATGGAGATGTTACTCCACCAGATATGGCCTGTGATTGGCTGACCAGGTCAGCTGACTTAGTAACCTGGCAACCTAGTCCCTAACATAGAGGTGGGAAGTGGCCTATGCCACTGGACAATGGGGTCAGGCTGAGATGGGGGATGGTGGCCTACCTCAGCAGTAAAAGTCACGCAGAGTTTGTCTATAATGTCCTAGCCAGAGAGAGGGTTTAGTGAGGGTTTAGTGAGGGTTTAATGATTAAAGTTATGTTTTGTACAGTGGTCGTCGCTAAAAAAAAATGGGCCTCGTCGTTGATGACGCATACCTGTTTTCCTCATGCCTAATATCCATTATACGGCCCTTGCACACCAGAAGCCCCTGAACAAATGTTCCTGTTCAGATAGAATACTAATGTTAGAACAGAAGAATGCTAATGTATTCTGTTTTGTGTTAGAGAACGGACGTGAGGCTCCATGTAATCATTAATGGCCTGTCAGATTGCTTGCCTGCTGCCATACGGAGAGGCCATGGCCTTGTATAAGCACCTCTGCACAATGGACCAAATCTCCCTCACACATGGGATGGAAGGAGAGAGAGAAAGAAGAGAAAGAAAGAGAGGTAAAAAAAAAGTGTGGGTTGAATAGTGCATTTTATTGTGTAATTCATCCAGCTTGAATAGCTGGTACACAGCCAGTTTCTCACACACACAGAAAGAGAGCAAGAGTGAGAGTGAGAGAGAGAAAGGCTTTGAGAGAATGCGAGAGAGAGAGAGGGGGGGGGTATGGGAAATAAAGGGGCAAGGGAATAGGTCATCTCAATCTTGCCGTGATAGAAAAGATGCAAATACAGCACTTTCCATCCACAAAGGTGATTTCAATTACTAACTCAACTTAACACAATGGACAAGTTCAGATAGTAGGCTACATCACCGTTTCATTCCGTTTCAATTGGTTTTCCACCGACTGAACATGACCCTGACTGGGTTAGATTGGGTTCTGACTCCTGTCGATTGGTCCACAACAAGGAAGTGAAATGGCCCTATGTTACTTTTTCTTCACAATGAGATGCAACAGAATCAATTTTTTAAATATTTTTTTTTATTATTATTTAGAATGGTTTAGGGGGTGGATCCGCTTTAATGTTGAGGATAGATTGTTGCTTCCATCAATGTAATTGTCTGCATCATTTCCAACCCACCATATATTTTGGGGGTAAATATATACATCCATATACATACATACATACACTACCTTTCAAAAGTTTGGGGTCACGTTTAGAAATGTTCTTGTTTTTGATAGAAAAGCACATTTGTTCTTGTTTTTGATAGAAACGTCTACACTGTATTTCTGATCAATTTCATGTTATTTTAAAGGACAAAAAATGTGTTTTTCTTTCAAAAACAAGAAAATTCTAAGTGACCCCAAACTTTTGAACAGTAGTGTACATACAGTTGAAGTCAGAAGTTTACATACACCTTAGCCAAATACATTTCAACTCAGTTTTTCACAATTCCTGACATTTAATCCTAGTTAACATTCCCTGTCTTAGGTCAGTTAGGATCAACACTTTATTTTAAGAATGTGAAATGTCAGAATAATTGTAGAGAGAATGATTTATTTCAGCTTTTATTTCTTTCATCACATTCCCAGTGGGTCAGAAGTTTACATACACTCAATTAGTATTTGGTAGCATTGCCTTTAAATTGTTTAACTTGGGACAAATGTTTCGGGTAGCCTTCCACAAGCTTCCCACAAGTTGGGTTAATGTTGGCCCATTCCTCCTGACAGAGCTGGTGTAACTGAGTCAGGTTTGTAAGCCTCCTTGCTCGCACACGCTTTTTCAGTTCTGCCCACAAATTTTCTATAGGATTGAAGTCAGGGCTTTGTGATGGCCACTCCAATACCTTGACTTTGTTGTCCTTAAGCCATTTTGCCACAACTTTGGAAGTATGCTTGGGGTCCTTGTCCATTTGGAAGACCCATTTGCAACCAAGCTTTAATTTCCTGACTGATGTTGCTTCAATATGTCCACATAATTTTCCTTCCTCGCGATGCCATCTATTTTGTAATGTGCAACAGTCCCTCTTGCAGCAAAGCACCGCCACAACATGATGCCGCCACCCCTGTGCTTCACGTTTGGGATGGTGTTCTTCGGCTTGCAAGCCTCCCCCTTTTTCCTCCAAACATAACGATGGTCATTATGGCCAAACAGTTCTATTTTTGTTTCATCAGACCAGAGGACATTTCTCCAAAAAGTACAACCTTTGTCCCCATGTGCAGTTGCAAACTGTAGTCTGCCTTTTGTATGGTGGTTTTGGAGCAGTGGTTTCTTCCTTGCTGAACGGCCTTTCAGGTTTTGTCGATATAGGACTGGTTTTACTGTGGATATAGATACCTTTGTACCTGTTTCCTCCAGCATCTTCACAAGGTCTTTTGCTGCTGTTCTTAGATTGATTTGCACTTTTCGCAGTAAAGTACGTTCATATCTAGGAGACAGAATACGTCTCCTTCCTAAGTGGTATGACGGCTGCATGGTCCCATGGTGTTTATTGTTTGTACAGATTAATGTGGTACCTTCAGGCGCTTGGAAATTGCTCCCAAGGATGAACCAGACTTGTGGAGGTCTACAATTGTTTTTCTGAGGTCTTGGCTGATTTCTTTTGATTTTCCCATGATGTCAAGCAAAGAGGCACGGAGTTTGACGGTAGGCCTTCAAATACATCCACAGGTACACCTCCAATTGACTCAAATGATGCCAATTAACCTATCAGAAGCTTCTAATGCCATGACATCATTTTCGGGAATTTTTCACTCTGTTTAAAGGCACAGTCAACATAATGTATGTAAACTTTTGACCCACTTCTGACCCACTGGAATTGTGATACAGTATTATAAGTGAAATAATCTGTCTGTAAACAATTGTTGGAAAAATGACTTGTGTCATGCACAAAGTAGATGTCCTAACCGACTTGCCAAAACTATAGTCTGTTAACAAGAAATTTGTGGAGTGGTTGAAAAAATTGTTTTAATGACTCCAACCTAAGTGTATGTAAACTTCCGACTTCAATTGCACATACACATACCCATACACACATATATATACTGTATATACATATATACATAGACATACATACAGACCCTTCTTTTTAGAATATACCTTTGTTATTCCTTAGGCTTCTACCTTCAGGTTATACATACTGTACACATTTTACAGACACAATCTATTTTACAATAGTTATATTTAGTTTGTTTTTAGTCCTGGCCTTCCTCTATTTCTGATGTCCATCCAGTTTGATTTCTATTTGTAACTGTGCTTTTTCACAAAGGTCTTGAACCTATATACATTTTACAGACCCCGTATGTTTTACATTTGTTATGTTGTTGTTATTAGTCCCACTCTTCAGCTCCATTCAACCCCTCCCATCTATCTCTTAACAACATTCATTTTGGATTTTTATTTGCCATGTATTTTAGTGGGAGGTAGTGAACCTTTCTATTCTCATAGTTTCTACAGATTGTAAATTAAAGATGAACATTTTTGCTAAAACAATTATTATATTATTGATCGATTGACAAGGACTTTTCAAATCACCCAGTATTGCTATCTGCTGCGTTAGTTTTAGATAATGTTGCAATTCTTCAGCCATTCCTCGACCTCTGACCAAGAAATGACCTACATATGGACAATACCAAAATAAATGATCCAATGACTCTGCCTCCTCGCAGCAAAATCTGCAGAGCTGGGAAGATTGTATCCCCCATATATAACATTCTATTGGTTGCAAGAATTTTGTATAATAATTTCAATTGAAAACATTGAAGTTTTGAATCCGGTGTCGTTTTGGGTATCAATTCATAAACCATGTGCCATAGAATCGGTACACCGAAAATCTCTTCCCATAGAATCAGTACATCGAAAATCTCTTCCCAACAATATATATGGCACAGCTGTCAATTTTCTGGTCCTTAAATGAAGCTGGTATATATTTTTATTTATCACAATTTTCTTTAACCATTTTTGATATTTAATGCAGGGCTGACAGACAAGTTCCTTACTTTCTCCCCCTTCTACTTGCCACTTCCATTTTTGTGGTAATGCTGCAATTAGTTGGTTGTAATTTTGGATAGAGCAGACATTTCCATATGTCTGTGTTAGCTGCATGTGTGACATAACTCCACCAGTCCTATTTATGAAATAATTTACAAAGATTATAACTTTTTTAAACATTTTATAGGAAAATATTTTTTTAATCAATTAGTATATTTGAGTTTAACCACAATATTTTTTGTATTATTGTTCTGTACTTTCAGGTGGATTAAACTGAAATTGCAACCAACTTTCTAAGGCTTGTTAAAAACATTATGATATTTTGGAGATTATTTCATTTTCAGATAACGGAAAGTGAGCAGTTGTAATCTGAATAAAGGGAAATAGGCCATTTGTCACACCCTGACCTTAGAGAGCCTGTTTATTTCTCTATTTGGTTAGATCAGGGTGTGATTTGGGTGGACATTCTAGTTTTTTATTTCTTTGTTGGCCGGGTATGGTTCCTAATCAGAGGCAGCTGTCTATCGTTGTCTCTGATTGGGAATCATACTTAGGCAGCCTGTTTTCCACTTGAATTTGTGGGATCTTGTTTTTTTTTTTTTTTTTTTTTTTTTTTTTTTTTTTGCACAGTAGCTGTCTAGCCCTGCAGAACTTTATGTTTATTTATATTTAGTTGTTTTGTCGGTGGTTCATTATTAAATTATCATGAACACTATTCACGCTGAGCTTTGGTCTCACTCATCCAACGACGGACGTAACACCATTCTTGAACATGGGGTGAGACACACATACTTATTTACTAGAGAACCATTTTGGATTTAAGTAACTTTTCTATGACTGATGCCTTTAGTGAGAGGTTTAATATTTCATAATTTCTGCCCTCTGAATTCATATTAATTATACAAAAAGGCCCTTTTCATTTTGTCTAGCTTGCACTTCCAAATGAAATTGAATATTTTGTGTTTATATAATTGTAGAAGTAGGTCACTAGGTGTAGACAAAACCATAAGCAAATAAACTGATATGACTAAATAGTTAATCAGGGTGATTTTTTTTCTTTTTTTCCCACAAATAGACAGGTATTTTCCTTTCCTTGGTAGTGAGATCTTGTCTTTTTTGCTAACTTTCTATAAAAATGTATTGGAGTGAGATCATTTCTGTCTTTTGGGATATGTATACTGAGTCTGTCCACATCCCGTCAGACAATTTTTAATTATTTTTTGTGATCCAATACGTAATATTGGTTATCAAAATGTGGTTTTAATCCAGAGATTAGAAAAAGTATCTAGATCCTCGGAGGCTGTGGAGGGATTCTAATTGTGGTTTGAAAAGAAATCATGAATGTACAATGACACCTTTTTTTTAAACCATGGATTTCTAATCCCTTAATATTATTGTTGGATCTAATTTTAACAGCTAACATTTTTGCAATAATAAATAGAAATGCCGATAGTGGACAACCTTGTTTTACTCCTCTTGACAGTTTAAAATGTTCTGAGATGTAGCCATTATTTACTATTTTACACCTAGGGTTACTATACATCACGTTAACTCATTTTATAAGAGATTATCGAAAATTGAAATATTCTAGGCATTAATATATAAACTCCAGTCGTACTTTATCAAAACCTTTAAAAAAAATGTTTAGCCCTTTTTCGTGGTATCCAATTGTTCATAGCTACTATCTTGTCTCATCGCTACAACTCCCGTACTGGCTCGGGAGAGACGAAGGTCAAAAGTCATGCGTCCTCCCATACACAACCCAAGCCGCACTGCTTCTTAACACAGCACGCATCCAACCCGGAAGCCAGCTGTACCAATGTGTCGGAGGAAGCGCAATGAGACAAGGATATCCCTACCAGCCAAACCCTCCCTAACCCAGACGACGCTAGGCCAATTGTGTGTCACCCCACAGACCTCCCGGTCACGGCCGGTTACGACAGAGCCTGGGCACGAACCCAGAGTCTCTGGTGCACAGCTGGCGCTGCAGTACAGCGCCCTTAACCACTGCACCACCCGGGAAGCCTTTTCAAAGTCAGCTATGAAAACCAGGCATGGTTTCCTCTATTTCATAGTATTATATTGTTTCCAGTACTTGTCTTATATTATCTCCAATGTATCGTCCATGTAAAAAAGCTGTCTGATTAGGATGAATAATATCTGACAAAACCTTTCTAATTCTATGCGCCAAGTATTTAGCTTGAATTTTTGCATTACAACACTGACGTGTAAGACACCTCCAATTTTTAATGGACTGGATCTTTATTTAAACTTTATTTCGACCTTTTTGTTGTGTGTCCGATAATCTACCGTTTTATATATGAGTGGTTCAAACATGCTAATAATGGTCCTCTGAGTATATAAAAAAGAAAAGAGAAAGTTTGGTAAACTTCCACTGGTATGTCATCCAGCCCTGGAGTTTTCCCGGACGTAAAGGCTTTAATTGCATCAAGAGGTTCCTCTGTAATTTGGCCTCCACATGAGGCTTCCTGTACAGATGTTAATTTTACATTATTAATAGGAAAAAATCCATACAATTAGCTTTGGTTAGTGGCGATGGAGGAGACTGAAAATAAAACATATTCTTAAAGTGCTTTACTTCCTCTTTCAAAATTTCGTTTGGTGAATCATGAGTGACGTCATTTGTAACAAGTTTCAGTAAAAAAAAATGTTGGTAGCATTTCTATGTTGAAGATTGAAAAATAATTTGATGCATTTTTCCCCATATTCCATCCAGTTCGTTTTTATTTTTATAACTTATTACACTGGATCTTTCTGGAATAAGTTCCTCCATTTCTTTGAGTTTTTGCTCTAACTTACTCTGAGCCTCTATGGTACAGTTTTTTTTATTATTGCTATCTATATGTACTGTTAGTCCTTCAATTTCCTTTGTTAATATGGACTCTTTTGACCTAAATTGCTTTTGTTTTATAGATGCACCAGAACCTTAATTTAAAAGGCTTCATTTAAAAAGCTTTGAGATGCACTGCCTGCGATGGAACTGAATTAAATTATGTAAAAAGTGAGTTGTGGTTGAAGGATGGGGAAAAACAAGGTGCACTAATGTTTAATTCATACGGGTACCAAATCTCCTGCATTAAACATGGTTTTCTACAGAGTACGTAATCTATTCAGCATTTTATTGTTTTGCCTTTAAGACATAGTTTCATTGTGGCAGCAATTATTGTAATTGCAATTACATCATGTTTTTATGATTTAATTTGGGTATTTCCTCAAGCAGTAAACTAGCAGAGTTAATCATTTAAAACCATATAATGTAGTTCTTACTTTTCCATATGAAATGTACTTTGTTGAATACTAACATTATGCATATAAAATTGAGTGACGTTGAATAATATTGCTGAATATGGATTTTATAAATTCTTATTAATCTAAACCTTTGGGAGTTTTGTGTCTGAGTTTTTACCAAACGGTGAACCCAGCTAGTCATGCCGTCTGTGGCGTCAAGCCACTCCATGAGCCCAATGCATGCTGGTCTGCACAGCATGTGACATACTTTAGAATGCAGGGCAGCGCACTCCACAGCCCCCACGCATGAAACACACATGCGCGCACACACACACAGCTGACAGCTCATTCATTTTACACTCCATAAAAGCGTGAAGAGCGTTACATCAATAAACTAACAAGGTCACTTTATACCGAGACCGGTGCAATAAAAACCAGCACACATAAACAAACAAGTTAATCAACATAATGTAAAGAGATTGTGGACTTGGGTGGTGCAACTGCACTCTGCTTAACTAAGGGCCGTTGAGTGCACATTGTATGTGTACATTGTCTTACTGTATATGGAAATCTGTGATGACAAATGAGACCTGAGAACTTGTTTTAGCACCCGTGCCAAGGCTTAAGTTCAGTTCGATAACACAGACTTGTGACGTGCAGGGGACCCAGGTTTGAAACCCAGATGGTCACACAAATATATTGACTGAACTGCGTAACCGTACCAAAACAAACCAATAACGTAATGCCAGACCAGTCAGACAAGGAGGGGGATTTTTGATAGCCTTTAAAAGACATTGCTCTCCCTGTGATCAAATCCTAGGGTAGGAAACAAAGTAATGGAACACAGTTCCTGGTTATAGAGAGGTCATGTGTCTAGGTCTCTGTATCCTGTTTCAATGACCTCTGTTCCTGATAGTAAAGGTTGAGTAAATCGTCCTACAAGATGCTATCTAGAACCTAAAATGGTTCTTCGGCTGTCCCCATAGGATAACCCTTTTTGGTTCCTGGTAGAACCCTTTACACAGAGGGTTCTACATGGAACCCAAAATAGTTCTACTTGGAACCAAAAGAGGTTCTACCTGGAACCAAATTGAATGTGACTCACAAAGAAAGATGACAATGATGAAGCTGGAGAGCGGTTGAAAGACAAGAATCCTAATTCTATGGGTGAGAGCAGAGCCCAAATCCTCTGGCTCAGGACAAGGTCCAGAGTAGGAGTACACACATGCACACACACCATTAGCAGCCATGCAGTGTCCAACAAGGTGATTTCAAAGCATGAACTATCCTCCATTACACAGAGCAAATAACCTGCTGGAGAAAAGGCCAATGCACATGAGACATGCGGACAGGAGACAAAATAACATTGCACCGAAAAACATTCTCAGAGAGAGAAAGATATCTGACATCGGTTTTCTCCTCTCCACCCCCTGTCGATGGGTCTGTCTGGGCGGTGATTTGAACCCTGGGCTGAAAGACTTGGTGCTCTAATGAGTCTTAACACTGGGGAACGATTAAGAGCACACACGCATGCACACACACACAGACACACACAGACACAGAGCTGAAGGACACGCGCACACAGGCTGGAAAGACAGACAGACACATTCACACGCTTTGGAAGAGTGACTTTACAGTTGCATTTCTGATCTGGTCTGTTTTGGAATTCCGCTGCTGCATTAGTGCTGATTTTAAACGTGCAATTTCAGACTGTTACTCGGTGTTGTTGCGGCAGTTTTGCATGCAGGCTTCTCCAGCACGTATATATTTTTTTAATAGAAGCAAACAACTCACACAGATGTTAAATTGAGCTTGTAAGTGATAAACATTGAATTTGAATGCACATTAAATGGGGTGACATTTCTGTCACATAACTCAGTTTATATTTAGTGTGTGTACAGTGTACCTCCTTGAAGCACCGAGAGGTGAGAGGGAGAAAGAGAGAGAGAGAGAGTAATGAGAGAGAGAACGACAGAAAAAAGAGAGAGGGACCGAGAAGAAGAGCCAACTACAGTTCCAAACATTTCAGACGTTCCGTGCCTTCTCAGGTCCATCTGAAATTCCACACATCTGTTTGTCTAAGAGGAGCTCACCGTTCGAGGTCATCACTACCAACTCAATCTCAGATTCATACTCCATATTGATCTAATTTTGACAGCAGAGAGCTATGAGGACCAACTCCTCCTGAGGTTTTCTTGTTAAATTTCACATCAACGCTGTACAGACCGTGGGTCTGCATGACTGGGTTATAAGTTATGTGTTGGATCAATGCTGGAAAATGAATGTACTCTTCATATCAAACATGATATTAGTCCTGGACAATTTGACCATTATAACTGATTACCATTGGAATACCTTGATTCTGATCACGGAATGATGTTGATTATTACTTTTTAATTCTTAATTGTTTTGAACACAACAAATACAAAAAAACAGAACTATAGAAACAAGAGTACATAAACCTAACAGGGGTATTACATATCAAGATTCATTTTCTATTTGTTCAATACTTTTAGGGTGCGTATTGCTTTTTTGTTTTTACATTTACTGATTATTTCAAAATAATATATAAATTCTATCTTAAATAATGTGAAGAGAGGTTTGTTCTCTGCCCACTTCATTTTATGGACAAAGAATCTTCCCATGAAAGAAAAACAAATGAACAATGAAAGTTAAATCAGGGTCCATATCATTTGGATCAAAATCAAACATAATATCAGTGTCTTTCAAATTAACATTAATAGTTGTTTCTTTTAAAATAAAATCTTCTAACTCACACCAAAATCTTCTGACATAAGATCAGTCCCAAAATAAATGGTCAAGAGTTCCTGGGTCACAACCACAAAATACACATTTGTTATCAATAGCTATTTTAAATCTGTGTATAATAAAGGTCTTTACAGGGTAGATTCTATGAATGAGTTTGTATCATACTTCTTTCACCTTAGATATACAATATTTACCAGACAATAACGGAACTTTGTTCCAGTTCACTTGTCCTAGGGCTGCATTCCAGTACATTTTAGCAGAGGGAATAGTAACATATTGACATAGTTTCCTTATAGACATGTTATTACATTTGTAGTTTAAAATGTCAATTCCTTCTAGTTGTATTGAGGCTACAAAATCCTCAACAGTTGCACTTGGAGTACTGTTATATTCTCCTAAAATAAGAATAGTACCTTTAGGGACAGCTCTAACAATCATTTGATACTCCTCAGGAGTGAATGCAACATTGTGTGTTCTAATCAATTCTGGATAATCATATAGTTGTCCATCATTATTCAATAATTGTTTAACCCAAATAATACTGTTGTCATACCAGTTCTGGAAAATCAAAGACTTGTTTTTGTATTTTATGTCTTTATTTTTCCAGATTGTATACCTATGTGGGGAAAAATTGTGTTTGTACATGAGGTTCCAAGTTAGAAGTACTTGTTTAGGAAAGTTTGCAAGTTTAATAGGGATTTTACCCAAATCAACGTTGCATTTTAGTAAGAATTATTATTATTACTTACATGCTGTTTAAGAATACAACAGTAGCCATGGCAACCAAAAACATCCATCTTTCAAGGACTGTGTCGAAACCAGAGCCATATTGTATTCTGTTTCTGGCCCCATTGCCCTACGTCAGACAGCACAATGGCCATCTGTACTGACCTGGCAGCGCGTTTCATGTTAAAATGACGCCATCAGATGGAAGATAATGTTGCTGGCCCTAGAAGGAATCTGAAGAATATAGGTGTGCCTCGGCACTGAACAAATATTCCCAGAGGCATGCCTGTAACGCGATAAAAGGCAATAGATGAGGGTGTCACAAAGAGAACAATTTGGTCATGTTTGCTAGTGCTAGGAGTTTCAGCATTCCATAGATGACATCTACGTTTGTTTTCCTTTGTTATCTTTAAGGAACCACCCATTATAGATACAGTACTACTCCTACATGTGAGTATCAGAGAGAGCTACTTGCTACGAACGGCGACAAAACGTTAGGGAATAGAAGATCCACTATTGTGGACTAACAGTTGAAAGTTATCTGAGGCTGGCTTAATTCCATAAAGCAGAAAGACAGATTCTCCTCCTAGTGCTGTGGGTAACGAGCCCAGATGTTGGATTTTTCCATCCACCTTGACCTTTTAGTGAATATGGTATAGCAGCACATCAGACTGCCATTTACTCTCTGTGCTGCTGAAATATTTAAACGCAGGAGAAACCAACGCTGCTCTAAGTGCTGCAGCGCCACAGATTCCCCCTTCTTCCTCTCTTCCTTCTCTGAACACAATACAACAATCACACAGCCACAGCAGGTTGATGGATGACAGTTCAGCTCAGCACTCACCATCTCACTGTTTCTATTTTGATCTGAGCCATAAATGAAACATGGCTATGGGGAAACCACACTGCTTTGACACTGACAAAAATAATACATATTTTCATGCTTCAAACACCTAATTCTCAGTACTCGAGGTAGGATCTAGGATCAGGTGGTAGGATAGCCCTAGTACCAATCCTAACCCTAACCAGTAAAAAAGTACGCCTTGGACAAGTAAGCTTTGTTTGAGACAGAACAGTCCATAGGGCAGGAGCCTATCTCCTGTTTCTTTAGCGTGAGTCAGCTGATGTACAAGCACCCCCCCCTCTAGACACAACTCTGATCTGTCGCAGGGCCTTACCCCCAATCGATCTCCTTAACGCTGAGAGCCTTTGGTATAACTTGGCCGGGCATCAAACCCCCAACCTTAGGGCGGACACTCTAACCACAAGGCCACTAAGTTGGTACCTTAACCTTTAAGGGGTGACCTATACGATCTGACACTTGACCAGAGGTTGGGGCAACTTCAACCTCTTCTACCTACTTCTCAGTATGCCTGAACTCATATCTCTTCCCACCTCAGCCAATAAAAAGAGAGGGGGAAAGAGAGGGAGGGAGAAAGAGACGAAAAACAGATGGATGGTGATGGATGGTCCTAACATTCCTCGAAGCACCTGACTGACCGGAATTCCAATGGTCTGTATATGAGTCAGAGTGGAATTTTCCTGACGTTGGTCTGCTCTAGGTCGAGGGAACCACTGAGCCACCTGCGTTCGTCTGTCTAATTATCTCAAAATGAAGGGAAGGAGACAAGGAAACCCACATGACAAATTACTACAGTTTACTACAGAATACTACAGCATTTATCTATAGTTTTCTGTAGTAAACTGTATTATACTGTAAAATACTACACATTATAGCATCCCTCAATCTTACTGTAGAATTGTGTAGTATTTTTTAAAATTGTTTATTTAACCAGGTAGGCCAGTTGAGAACAAGTTCTCATTTACAACTGTGACCTGGTCAAGATAAAGCAAAGCAGTGCGACAAAAGCAAAACACAAAGTTACACATGGAATAAACAAATGTACAGTCAATAACACAATATAACAAGTATATGTACAGTGTGTGCAAATGTAGTAAGATTAGGGAGGTAAGGCAATAAATAGGCCATAGAGGCGAAATAATTCAAATTTAGTAAAAAAACTGGAGTGATGGATGTGCAGATGATGATGTGCAAGTAGAGATACTGGGGTGCAAAAGAGCAAAAATGATATTAATAACAATATGGGGATGAGGTAGTTGGGTGTGCTATTTACAGATGAGCTGTGTACAGGTACAATGATCGGTAAGCTGCTCTGACAGCTGATGCTTAAAGTTAGAGAGTGAGATATAAGTCTCCAGCTTCAGTGATTTTTTGCAATTAAATCCAGTCATTGGTTGCAGAGAACTGGAAGGAAAGGTGGCCAATAGGTGTTAGCTTTGGGGATCACCAGTGAAATATACCTGCTGGAGCGCATGCTACGGGTGGGTGTTGCTATGGTGACCAGTGAGCTGAGATAAGGCGGGGCTTTACCTAGCAAAGACTTGTAGAGGGCCAGCCAACGAGAGCATACAGGTTGCAGTGGTGAGTATTTTCTGAGGCTTTGGTGACAAAATGGATGGCACTGTGATAGACTACATCCAATTTGCTGAGTAGAGTGTTGGAGGCTATTTTGTAAATGACATCGCCGTAGTCAAGGATCGGTAGGATTGTCAGTTTTACGGGAGTATGTTTAGCAGCATGAGTAAAGGAGGCGTTGTTGCGAAATAGGAAGCCAATTCTAAATGTAATTTCTGATTGGAGATGCTTAATGTGAGTATGGAAGGAGAGTTTACAGTCTAAACAGACACCTAGGTATTTGTAGAACCGTCCAGAGTAGTGATGCTAGTCGGGCAGGCGGGTGAGGGCAGCAATCAGTTGCATTTAGTTTTAATAGCTTCCGTGGCCTCCAACTGAAAGCAGTTGGAGGCCACGGAAGGAGTGTTGTATGGCAGTGAACCTCGTTGGGAGGATTGTTAACACAGTGTCCAAAGAAGGGCCAGATGTATACAAAATGGTATCATCTGCGTAGAGGTGGATCAGAGAATCACCAGCAAGAGCGACATCATTGATATATACAGAGAAAAGAGTCGGCCCGAGAACTGCACCCTGTGGCAACCCCATAGAGACTGCCAGAGGTCCGGAGAACAGGCCCTCTGATTTAACACACTGAACTCTATCTGAGAAGTAGTTGGTGAACGAGGTGATGCATTCATATGAGAAACCAAGGCTATTGAGTCTGACGATAAGAATGTGGTGATTGACATAGTCGAAAGCCTTGGCCAGGTCGATGAAGACAGCTGCACAGTACTGTCTTTTATCGATGGCGGT
Source organism: Oncorhynchus clarkii lewisi (assembly GCF_045791955.1). Lineage (NCBI taxonomy): Eukaryota > Metazoa > Chordata > Actinopteri > Salmoniformes > Salmonidae > Oncorhynchus > Oncorhynchus clarkii. Next base: position 62,991,746 of record NC_092166.1, read on the forward strand.
TATGATATCGTTTAGGACCTTGAGCGTGTCTGAGGTGCATCCATGACCAGCTCGGAAACCAGATTGCAGAGTGGAGAAGGTACGGTGGGTGATATGTTTGTTAACTTGGCTTTTGAAGATTTTAGAAAGCCAGGGCAGGATGGATATGGGTCTATAACAGTTTGGGTCTAGAGTGTCTCCCCCTTTGAAGAGGGGGATGACCAATCTTTGGGGATCTCAGACGATACGAAAGAGAGGTTGAACAGGCTAGTAATAGGGGTTGCAACAATTTTGGCACATAATTTTAGAAAGAGAGGGTCGGGGGGTGCAGAGCTGTTGGCCAGGGTAGGGGTAGCCAGGTGGAAAGCATGGCCAGCCGTAGAAAAATGCTTATTGAAATTCTTGATTATCGTAGATTTATCGGCAGTGACAGTGTTTCCTAGCCTCAGTGCAGTGGGCAGCTGGGAGGAGGTGCTCTTATTCTCCATGGACTTTACAGTGTCCCAAACATTTTAGAATTAGTGCTACAAGATGCAAATTTCTGTTTGAAAAAGCTAGCCTTTGCTTTCCTTCCTGTGTATATTGGTTCCTGACTTCCCTGAAAAGTTGCATATCGCGGGGGCTATTCGATGCTAATGCAGTACGCCATAGGATGTTTTTGTACTGGTCAAGGGAAGTCAGGGGTTAACCAAGGGCTATATTTGTTCTTAGTTCTACATTTTTTGAATGGGGCATTCTTATTTAAGATGGTGAGGAAAGCACTTTTAAAGAGCATCCAGACATCCTCTAATGACGGGATGAGGTCAATATCCTTCCAGGATACCCGGGCCAGGTCGATTAGAATGGCCTGCTTGCAGAAGTGTTTAAGGGAGCTGTTGACAGTGATGAGGGGTGGTCGTTTGACCGCGGACCCATTACGGACGCAGGCAATGAGGCAGTGATCGCTGAGATCCTGGTTGAAGACAGCAGAGGTGTATTTAGAAGGCAAGTTGGTCAGGATGATATCTATGAGGTTGCCCATGGTTACGGTTTTAGGGTTGTACCTGGTAGGTTCTTTGATCATTTGTGTGAGATTGAGGGCATCTAGCTTAGATTGTAGGACGGCCGGGGTGTTAAGCATATCCCAGTTTAGGTCACCAACAGTTCGAACTCTGAAGATAGATGGGGGGCAATCAATTCACATATGGTGTCCAGGGCACAGCTGGGGGCTGGGGGGGGGGGGGGGGTCTATAACAAGCGGCAATGGTAAGAGACTTATTTCTGGAAATTTGGTTTTTTAACAATAGAAGCTCAAATTGTTTAGGCACGGACCTGGATAGTATGACAGAACTATCTCTGCAGTAGATTGCAACTCCGCCCCCTTTGGCAGTTCTATCTTGGCGGAAAATGTTGTAGTTGGGGATGGAAATTTCAGAATTTTTGGTGGCCTTCCTAAGCCAGGATTCAGACACGACTAGGACATCAGGGTTGGCGGAGTGTGCTAAAGCAGTGAATAAAACAAACTTAGGGAGGAGGCTTCTGATATTAACATGCATGAAACCATGGCTTTTACGGGTATAAAAGTCAACAAATGAGAGCACCTTGGAAATAGGTGTGGTGCTGGGGACAACAGGGCCTGGGTTAACCTACATCACCAGAGGAACAGAGGAGTAGTAGGATAAGGGTACAGCTAAAGGCTATAAGAACTGGTTGTCTGGTGCGTTAGGGACAGAGAATAAAAGGAGCAGATTTCTGGGTGTGGTAGAATAGATTCAGGGCATAATGTACAGACAAGGGTATGGTAGGATATGAGTACAGTGGAGGTAAACCTAGGCATTGAGTGATGATGAGAGAGGTTGCTGGTCTCTGGAGGCACCAGTTAAGCCAGGTGAGGTCTCCGCATGTGTGGAGGGTGCAACAAAAGAGCTATCTAAGGCATTTAGGGCGGGGCTGGGGGCTCTATAGTGAAATCAAACAATAACAGCTAACCTAAATAGCAGTAGACAAGGCATATTGACATTAGGGAGAGGCATGAGTAGCCGAATGATCATAGGGTCCAATGAGTAGCAATAGGTGAGTCAGGGTGCCGTTTGGTAGTTGCTACTGCGCTAGGCGAGCTGGAGACACGGAGATTCAGAAAACTAGCGGGCCGTGGCCAGCAGATGGATCTTTGGCGACGTCGTAACGGAAAAGCCTGTTGAATACTGTAGAATGCTATTGTAAATACTAGAGTATCATCCCTCCACCCCCCAAAAAGCACTGTAGTAAATGCTGCACTAATGTCTGCAAAACCACTACAGTCCTCAAACACACGTTTTAACTATAGTAAATACGACAGTATTTCATTTGCCTATACCCTGCCCATTCCCCTCCCCCATATCCCAATTTGTGCCACCCATAAGTGACAAATCTACATGCCAAGTATAGACCGTATAATGTGTTAAAGCAACACTAAACATAAAATATGTAGGGGGTCTGGTTCCTGTTTTATCAGTCTCCCTATACTGTACATCACTGAACTATTACAGTTAGCAGAGTGGAAGTTAGCCTGCGCTTTGAGTGGCCAAAACAAACAAAGCCTTAATGCAGAGGCAAGGAGAAACGCATGCATACACATACACTGGCAAGGAGATTTGAGGGGAGACTGCCTGGGTATCCTATTATTAGAGCTGAGGCTGAATGGTTGGAAAGAGAGAGAGGGAGAGAGAGGGAGAGGAGAGGTAGGGAGGGAGGGAGGTAGGTAGGGAGGGAGGGAGGGAGGGAGGGAGGGAGGGAGGGAGGGAGGGAGGGAGGGAGGGAGGGAGGGAGGGAGGGAGGGAGGGAGATACTGCGGCTGCAGGGAATCACTCAGATTAAATTACACAGCAGACTAAGAACATCAAATACAAGGGAAAGTTTCAGATGCCTGGGGAGAGGGATAGACTCTGGTATGGAAAGAGAGAAGGGCAGAGGGAGAGAGAGTGGTGGGGAAGAGGATGAGCAGAGGCATAGTCCTCTAAATAGACTGTGGAGAGATGAAGAGGGGACTACAGCAGACTGAAAACTGTAAACAAACCCCTTTTCAATATCCCCTCTCCCTCCTCCCTTTCTCACTCCCCTCCCTCTCTCCCTCTATTCCACACATCAAATAAAATAAAATTGTATTGGTTGCATGCACAGATTACAACAGGCGTAGACTTTACAGTGAAATGCTCACTCCCAACAGCCCAATCCCAACAGCCCAATCCCAACAGCCCAATCCCAACAGCCCAATCCCAACAGCCCAATCCCAACAGCCCAATCCCAACAGCGCCGAGCTAAAAAGACAAATATTTGCTAAATAAAAAAAGACAATAAAAACAATAACAAGCCTATATACAAGGACTACCTGTACCGAGTCAATATGCAGGAGGGGTAAGAAGTAATTGAGGTAAGTATGTACATGTGGGTAGGGATAAAAGTGACTAGGCAATCAGAAAATAATAAGGGCCGTCTTGTCTGACAGATACTACAGTGGAAGGCCAGATACTGCCTATTCAGGACATTTAACTGTAGCCTACTAGAGGGACAATCAACTGTTCACATTTTGACTAACCAGATGGCAATTTTTTTCTCTGTGACTTACCTGGCTGGCTAGCTATCTGATAGTTAGCTGACAACTACTTTATTGAAGGAATATGTACTTACTATGAGTGATTAATGCTGTTGTCCTACCTAGCTTTCAGATGAATGCACTAACTGTAAGTCGCTCTGGATAAGAGTGTCTGCTAAATGACTAAAATGTAAATGGGTGCACCTTTTGGTTTTTTATTTGATTTGAATCAGCTGTGTAGTGCTAGGGCAAAAATGAGGGGGGTGACATAGCTGGCATAGCAGACCCACCCAAGGTCTGCTAGAAAGGACACTCACAGGGGTCAGGGTTCCGGTCTGGAAGCACACTTTCCACTGTGCTCAGAGGACTCTTTCAGTACTGTAGTTTAGCTGAAGCGGAGCCAAAAAGGACAATTCTCATAGAGAAGTCAAATTTTGAAATTCCTAAAAAGGCACTTTCATTATCACCTTTGTCAACCTGGAGTTAGGGGTAAACGTTTCGTGTGGTATGTATTCATTTGTGGATATCCATCATCCATTTCGTATGATATTGTATGTCACATATTACAATTCATATGATATGAATTTGAAAAAAGTATGACATGTTACGAATTCCAATTTGCTGTGGCTAACGTTAGCTAGGTGGCTTGGTGACTAATGTTAATGTTAGCTACTGTAGGTGGCTAACGTTAGCTAGGCTAGGGGTTAGAGTTATGGGTTAATGTTAGGGTTAAGATTAGGGGAAGGGTTAGCTAACGTAGTTGCAGATTACCTAAAAAGTAGTAAGTAGTTGCTAAAGTTGTCCGTGATGAGATTCAAACACACAACCTTTGGATTGCTAGATGTTCACTGTATACGCCCAACCACCCTACTTTTAAATAACCAACTCATCATCAAGTTTTGATTATTTCAATCAGCTGTGTAGTGCTAGGGTACTAAAGATATCCATAGAATTTTCCCAGCAATTGTCTTCGAGGCCAATATTTTTCCGATCACTCACAGTCGAAGCTATTAAAATGTTATATTCATCCAATGTCTGCCATGCTTCTGGATGACGTGATGACGTCCGCACTGCTCGTGCTTGCTCCAGTTCACAGGCATAATCAGCTTTGTAAAAGAGAAGGCAGTGACCACGAAACGGTGTATATACGAACCTGAGTAGATTACGTTGAAAACAGGCGCCCATCTTGGAGGCAGTCTCCAGTCATGTTGTACCTCACAATAGACATCCATTTGTTAAGTAAAATCTGGTCCTGAGTGATATGCAAGTGCATGGAGAATGTTTCCTAGCTACAGTACTTGCATACAGATAGTCCCTCACAAGGGAGGGAGGGAAGGAAGGAAGGAGGGAGAGAGAGCAGAGCGAGAGAGGGATGCACAGAGGGAGAGAGAGGGATGGAATGAGGGAGAGAAAGGATTCTCCTCTGATGGTGACGCAGAAGAGCCTGTACATTCTATATTTAAACCTATTGATGTGTGCAAAGACACCCATTTGTTACCATAACCTTCAACTATGTACAGTATGCAAACCAAAACAAACAGAGAGAGGGAGAGAGAGAGAGAGGGGGGATGGAGGATGAGAGAGAGACAGAGAACAAAATAAATAAATAAAGAGGGAGAGAGTGAGAATGGGATAGAGAGAGAGCGAGTCAGAGAGAAAGAGAGGGAGACAGTACAGTCCGCTGTGGTAGAACATATTTAGTGTTCAACTCTGCTCTTCCTGAGCTTGAGTCATCGTGAAATATGGATTATTGTTCAATTTTGCTGGGCTGTGGTGCTTTTAAAAGTTGAATGACTGTCTGGTGTGGAATAAGAACAGGTTCTGAGAGGATGATCTACAGTGAAATGACTTGGCAACACTTGAAAGCAGAAAAAGGAGTGCGGTTCAATCTCAGCCAAACACGTTTTATTAAGAGCCTCGGCTATGGATTTATTTAACATTCAATAACACTGGAGTATTTTTCTCACCTTTCTTTTTCCAATAAACTGTGTAATGTTTAATGAAAGATGTGTGGTGGTGGCACGCATGTGCCATGTGGTATCTTTGGACTGTAAGCCACTTTACATGTAATTAATTGGTCAATGGTCACGCTGCAATGGCCAAACGCAATAACCCAGGAACTTGCTAAACTTGCATCTTGCTCTTCTCATTCACAAAGTCAAGCCAACACAGTCACAACAAAGGCCAGATACACAATACTGTGTTCTCTCTATGGTCTGCGATTAAATTACGTTCCAGTCCATGGAACTGTCTCTACTATCATCTATCAAGGTTGAGAAGCAGGAGATATATACAAAAATAGAATCGACACTGCCATTTTCAATAACCCAACACTAGTTCACAAGAGGTTGAGGAACAGGTTGCATTTTATGCATCGTGGAACACTTATATTACATCTACAGTGTATTCGGAAAGTATTGAGACCCCTTGACTTTTTTCCACATTTTGTTACGTGACAGCCTTATTCTAAAACGGATCAAATAAATAATGTTCCTCATCAATCTACACACAACACCCCATAATGACGAAGCGCAAACAGGTTTTTAGAAAGGACTCTCAAACCATGAGAAGCAAGATTCTCTGGTCTGATGAAACCAAGATTGAACTCTTTGGACTGAATGCCAAGTGTCACGTCTGGAGGAAACCTGCCACCATTCCTACGGTGAAGCATGGTGGAGGCAGCATCATGCTGTGGGGATGTTCTTCAGTGGCAGGGACAGGGAGACAATTCAGGATTGAGGGAAAGATGAACGGTGCAAAGTACAGAGAGATCCTTGATGAAAACCTGCTCCAGAGTGCCCAGGATCTCAGACTGGGACGAAGGTTCACCTTCCATCAGGACAATGACCTTAAGCACACAGCCAAGGAAACGCAGGAGTGGCTTCAGGACAAGTCTCTGAATGTCCTTGAGTGGCCCAACCAGAGCCTGGGCTTGAACCCAATCAAACATCTCTGGAGAGACCTGAAAATAGCTGTGCAGCAATGCTCCCCATCCAACCTGACAGAGTGGTATAAACTCCCCAAATACAGGTGTGCCAAGCTTGTGGCGTCATTCCCAAGAAGACTTGAGGCTGTAATCACTTCCAAAGGTGCTTCCAAAAAGTACTGAATAAAGGGTCTGAATACTTATGTGAATGTGATATTTCAGTTTTTTGTTTTTGCTGTGTCATTGCTGTGTCATCTGTGTATTGTGTGTAGATCAATGAGGGAAAAAAAACTATTTAATATATTTTAGAGTAAGGCTGTAACGTAATAAAATGTGGAAAAAGTCAAGGGGTCTAAATACTTTAGGAATGCACTGTATATTAAATGAGGTATCTTTCGTGAAAATACACTGTGGCCTGGACTAGATGGGGCCCCAGCAAGACATCACACACCCTGGGAGACGACCAGCTGGTGGGACACAGGACCATCTGTGGCTCTATTTACTCAAATGCGTGTGTGTCACGTTCATATAGTTCTGTACTAGTTTTGCAAATGTGGACAAACATGGACACAGGCACACGCACGCACGCACCCACACACACACAAACATGCTCAGTGAATGCCACAAAATGTCATCTCAATCCTCCACAGAGCCCTCTCACAAGTGGGCTTTACACTTAAGCTGCATTAACAAAGCACACTTTGGGAGTTGAAATACCCAAGCCATATGATTACAGGCCTGTCCACATGCCTAATAGACCATAAGACCCTTCACAGGGAGAGGAGTAGGAGGTCTTTGAAGCATTAACACGAGATATACCCCTGCTGCTACGTTTTCCACATACAGAATTGCAAATGTGATTATCTGTTTGGCGAGTTAAGCTGTTGAAGCACTAAACCATGGTGAATGTTTGGCCTGTTCTAGTCTTAAATGAGCTCCAATTCACTTTACGTGACACTCCCCATAGTCTAATGATATCTCAGGCCAACACACAGGCAGGTGTTACTGTGTAGCCTTATCTACACACTTATAGTGTAGGGCTTAAAGCTCCTGTCTTCCCTCCACTGAACTTGGAAATATATCAGTAGATAGACTTCCCCCTTAACAATCCAAGTAACACAACAGCCCCAAAACAAACCTTGGAAACTTAAGATTGGATGGGAGAGGGAGGAATCAAATTTTGATTTGACAAGTGACACAAATTGCCCCTCAAGCGGTTTGTCACAAATTAGATGTTAAGCTTCCCAGTGATGTGCATGGACTTTGGGTCCTCTGAAGGAACTGATATGCCATATGCATAGTGTTCCATAATCATGAATAGCCTGGGAGTTCACATGCACAACATTGGAGTCTAATAAATGCAAGTGTGCTTCCTGTCCTTAACAATAAATCCAATGTCCACAAATCACATTGACTAGTTTATTTTATTAAAAAGACCAGGGTGCAAATATGAAATTAAAAAAAATAAAAGACAAGCATTTAATTTAAGCATTTTTAATACAAACTTAATATAAACTCTCAGTCCCTCTTGACATGTAAGACACTGACTCAAAATACTTTTTATACTGTATTTTTATCAAGTATTGCACAATGTTGGTACAAAATTAATTTATACGATTACATTTGTCCATAATATAGCAAAAATCGGTCAACTCTTAACAGAAAATACAACTCGTACACTTTGAATTCCACCACTAAGGAATACTATGTACACAATCTTTAGAATATTTGATGCATTTTAAAGATGGATTTCTTTATCTTTAAAAAAAACAAACATAACGAAAAGCTGCTGCAGCCATCACAGATCACTGGAGTAGTAAAAAGATTTAAATGCAATACCATGTCATAGAAACAATATACTCTGATATCTTACAAACTCTGTACTAAATTAAATTATACAGTTAGAAAAAGACCAAGTAACCCCATGTAGTAGTGCCAATTCATAAAAATCAGCCATGTCTTACCACCTGTAAAATACTGTAAGAGGCCTGAACTTGAAGGTTGTATTTTTATGTTTTTTTCTCATGTTACGGAGCATTTTTTGTTTTTCCCAACATAGTAAAAAAATTGTGCTTGGTTGGCAAAAAGGAAAAGAGAAACACAATGCATGTTGAATTTAAGTAACCAAGCTTGGACGCATTTGTACAACAAGCTTTAAGCAAAAAAACTCAAGGGGGGGTAGAGAAAAAAAAAGAAGAGACACCCTTGGGCACATGCTGCTTCACTGACTAGACAGAGCTCCTCAGAGGACCCTCGTCATGATTTCCTTGAAAGTCCAGTTCTTCTTCATGTGTGTTTTTCCTTCTCTTCGAGCCACCGTCGTCATTCATAAAAACATCACGTCGTCGAGCCACCGTCGTCATTCATAAATAACATCACGTCGTCGTTTCATCTTTAGTTAGCCATCACCGGCTGGAATTGCTGGTTCGAATACTGCATGTTGCCGAGACTGAAGTTCAGCCCATCCATGAGGGACTTGTCATTGAGACCGCCGTAGGCCGCGAACACATCAAAGGCATTGTTGTACTGCAGCGGGCTGAGTGCCCCCTCGCTGGGGAACACTCCACTGGGGCTCCCCTGACCCTGGAGGCTTGGAAACACAAACTCCTTAGCATTAGGAGAGAGTGCCGAGGCCTTCTGCTGCTGGCCCAGGCCGTACAGAGAGAGCATGGAGGTGGACATGGCTTTTTGCTTCAGCAGGGTGTTCACATTCAGCCCGAGGTTGTTGGTGGGGGAGGTGCGGGCCACCTTGTTGCAGTTTCCTCCGTTGCCGCCATTACCGTTGTTGCGGCCGGAGCTCTTCATCTTGGTGGAGCCGAACTTGGTGGCTGCAAAGGTGGCGGTGGTAAAGGTTATAGGCTGGGTGGAGCGTGGCATGAAGGAGGGGCTGACAGCCGCAGACTGCCCAAAGGGTGGTGAGGGAGAGCTGGACTCAGAACAGGCCCCAATAGGGTCACTGATGGGCATGAAGACCTGGGCCTCTGGGTTGAAGCTGTTCTTGATCTCCTTGTCCAGCTCAGACCCGTTCTCATTGTTATCGTCCACGTACAGCACCTTGACCGGCCCCTTCTCCCCAATCTGGTAGGACACCTCAAAGGGGTCAATCCACACACTAAGGTCCTGAGGGAGGTTATTCCGGACATCGTCAATGTCCAGGCCACTCTCCTTGGCTGCCTGCTCCACCACAGGGTCCACCTTCTCCCCTACATGGATGCACCTGTACCCAGAGCCCTTATATGGCTTATCAGTGTACCAGTGACCTTCATACTTCTTCTTCAGCTGCCTCTCGAGCTCCTCACCGAAGATGTTCACACGCCTTCTGGGGAGTTTGTTGTACAAATAGGAAATAATAAAGTTGAGGGCTACTTGGATTTCAAGCTGCATAGCTGCTTCACGGTTGCGGCAGGTTGTTTTTTCGTTATTGAGTTGGTATTCCTGAGTGTTGCAAAAACCTCCAAGGCAGTGGTAATCAGTTTGGGCCAAACAGGGACACTGATTAAGTGCTGGTTGCTGAAACCAATATCCTTCCTTTCACAGGGTAGGGTTCCTAAACCTGGAATAAGAGGGAAAAGACATTAAACATAAACAAATATATGCTATACAGCTAAATCTACCGTCCAATATTATAACTGCATATTCATACAAGTAATATGTACGAGTCCACCCATACAAAAAATAAAAATGTATGCGAGCATGAATAAGTCCCTTTGGATATGGTTTGCTAAATGGCATATTATTTTAGCTCAGTTGGAAAGCTGTTGGCCTTATAAGCCTGATTGCATTTACAGTTCAGCCATTCGCATTGCTGTATCTAGGTAGGCTGTACAACACAAGCAGTTATAAATAGGGCTGTGTCCCCCAGCGGTTTTCTAGCATTAGTGACAACTAAAGACAAGCATAGTTGACCTCTGGACAATGGTGGCTCATGGCCCTTTTTAACGCAATTAAAGCAATTTAGCCAAAATGATCCGAGACATTGTATCCTCACCCAATATAATCTATTTGAGAAACAATTATACACTCACGTCCCCAATTCATCTGATATGATGAGATGGAAGAATAATATTGGTTAGTGATGGTAACAGGAGAAACCGGGCACAAACATTGGCTAGAATGTAAGCGAGCAGCTGGTGAGCTGAACTAGCTGCAATCGCAGAGAGCCTTGTTACGTAATCCTCATTGAATTTCTGATCACGACCATAGCTAGCTAGATGCCTTTATTAGAAATGACTGGTAATACTAGCTACATCTATATGAGATTATACGAATGGTCAAAACGTCCAATCCAAATCCTTATCATAGTTTGCCTCGCTTCACTTGAATCCAACCAATAACGTCGCTAGCTAGCTTTAACGCAATGGTTAGCTAGCTACGCAACCAGGATGTGAAGGGGATGTAGGCTAAACTGCAGCTGGCATACCGGAGGTTTTAGCCTGATAAATACAGTGAAGGGGATTCACGCGCAACGGATAAGGTGTGTTGGCTTGCCCCAAATATCCTTTAAGGTTGTTCAAGTACCCCCAATGTAGCTAAAACGCTGGTTCTGGATTTTAGCCTAAATTAGACTGATTTATGAGTTTCTAGCTAGCCATCTAGATAGCACACTATCGTTAGTTATAGAAGTTAACGCGTTAGCTAGTAGCTATCACGTTAACCAACCTAACGTTAGCTACCCAACCAAAACAAGACATAGAATGCGGTCGTTAGCTTGTCAAATCCCTGTAGACAAGCTAATGCTTAATGACTGCCTTGCTAACGACTTATATTGAAGTGATGAAGAGAATTATACTTACATTTAGAGTTAAACAAATTTACATCAGGTCCTTGCACTGTCTGAAGACCGATTGAATGGCTTGCTAACGTAACAAAATAATGAGATGGTTACTTCCTTCTTGTACAAAATCTACTGCTGTAACTATAAATCTAGATGATTATTCCAGTCGAGTTATGTGGAGGTCAATTGGAGTTTTTGAATATATCTGTTATCTCTGCGATATTGCTAACTCCCTACTGCCTGGGAGTTTTTACAACTCTGCCCTTTAAATTGCGGACTGACTTGTTTAAATAGGTTGTACTCCGCCACGGACATAAAGTAGGCGGTGATATGGCTCTCAGAGGTCAACACCAAATAACGCTATTCTATTGGCCAAACTCGTCTCTCGTCATTCGCGAACTACTTCATCTTACGTTCCAATTGTAGGTTCTGCAAGTCAGTCAATAATAAGGCTCTATTACGGTAGTGGTAAGCTTTTCATGTTCATTGGGACTACATATTGTTGTCATAATGTTGAATGAAGATTGTTGAGATACTGAACATAAATAACTTATTTGGTGGTTTATGTACAATGAAAGTAGTAAATCAAAGAAAACTCATTTGTATAGCAAACCAACTGACACTGAAACGGGTTAGATATATTGACTCAAATATCAGAGACAATGATTTGTTGTAGTTGCTCTAATTATGGCCGAAGATTGCGCGTGCATGATTATTTCGGAAATTCAATAAGCGTTGTGAGACGTTGTGCCAAAAAATATGTAGAAAGGGAGAAGTAGTGCACAGACAGTTTGGCGGAAGGACATATGTCACCGTGTAGGATTTTGCTCTGTTCAAATCAAGTTGTTTTGGTCGAGTACACATATTTTGCAGATGTTATCGCAGGTGCAGCGAAACGCTGATGTTTCCAGCTCCAACAGTAAAGTAATACCTAACAATGCAACATGTGTGTACAGCAGTAGTTATATAGGATGAACCTTGACTAGAATACAGTATATCACAGGAGGCTGCTAAGGGGAGGATTACCCATAATAATACCCAGAACTGTGCGATTAGAATGTATTTAATACCATTCCACTCATACTGCTCCATCCATTACCACTAGTCTGTCCTCCCCAGTTAAGGTGCCGCCAACCTCCTGTGCAGTATTGTAAGTAAGAATATGTTCTTTAACTGACTCGCCTAGTTAAATAAAGGTTAAATAATCAATATGTATATATATATATATATATATATATATATATATACATATGAAGTGGGTAAAACAGTATGTAAACATGTTTAAAGTGACCAGTGTTCAATGACTATGTGCCGTGTCTTCAGAAAGTATTCATACACCTCGACTTATTCCACATTTTGTTGTGTTACTTCTAAAATCATGGTTTTAGACATTTTTGCAAATTAAATACAGAAATATCTCATTTACATAAGTATTCACACACCTGAGTGAATGCATGTTAGAATCACCTGTGATTACAGCTTTGAGTCGTTCTGTGTAAGTTTAAGAGCTTTGCACACCTGGATTGTACAATATTTGTACATTATTATTTTCAGAATTATTCAGGCTCTGTCAAGTTGGTTGTCGATCATTGCTAGACAGCCATTTTCAAGTCTTGCCATAGATTTTCAAGACAATTTAAGTGAAAACTGTAACTCCAATGTATATTTGGCCTTGTGTTTTAGGTTATTGTCCTGCTGAAAGGTGAATTTGTCTCGGAGTGTCTATTGGAAAGCAGACTGAACCAGGTTTTCCGCTAGGATTTTGCCTGTGCTTATCTCTGTTCCGCTTCTTTTTATCCTAAAACTCCCTATTCCTTTCCGATGACAAGCATACCCATAACATGATACAGCCACCACCATGCTTGAAAATACGAAGAGTGATACTCAGTGATGTGTTTGATTTGCCTGAAAGATAACACTTTGTATTCAGGACATAAAGTTAATTTCTTTGCCACATTTTGTGCAGTTTTACTTTTGTGCCTTGTTGCAAACAGGATGAATGTTTTTGGAATATTTATATTCTGTACAGGCTACCTTCTTTTCACGCTGTCATTTAGGTTACTATTGTGGAGTAACTACAATGTTGATCCATCCTCAGTTTTCTCCTATCGCAGCCATTCAACTCTGTAACTGTTTTTAAGTCACCATTGGCCTTATGGTGAAATCCCTGAGCGGTTTCCTTCCACACCGACAGCTAAGTTAGGAAGGACGCTTGTATCTTTGGAGTGACTGGGTGTATTGATACACCATCCAAAGTGTAATTAATAACTTCCCCATGCTCAAAGGGATATTCAATGTCAGATTTATTTAGATTTTTACCCATCTACCAATAGGTGTCCTTCTTTGCGAGGCATTGTAAAAACCTCCCCGGTCTTTGTGGTTGATTCTGTTTTTGAAATTCACTGCTCGACTGAGGGACCTTACAGATAATTGTATGTGTGGGGTATAGAGATGAGGTAATCATTATTGCACACAGTTAGTCCATGCAACTTATGTGACTTGTTAAGCAAATTTTTACTCCTGAACACATCAAGGCTTGCTATAACAAAGGGTTTGAATACTCCTTGACTCACGACATTTCAGCTTTTGATTTTTAAGGGCAGGGTACTGGGCGGAGGCCGGCTAGTTATTACTATTTAACAGTCTGATGGCCTGGAGATAGAAGCTGTTTTTCAGTCTCTCTGTCCCAGCATTGATGCACCTGTACTGTTTCCGCCTTCTAGATGGTAGCGAGGTGAACAATCCGTGGCTCGGGTGGCTGAGGTTCACTTACGTCCTTGGATCATTGGCTGTACAGGCTGTAGAGCTTTCCAATGACATTTTGATATGCCTTGGCTTGTTGTGACTACTGATTGGGAAGCACGCTCTGAACTGTATACGCCCCTATCTGAAGTCACAGGGTTATACTGAACTCTCTTTCCTAAGCCTTAGGAGTGCAAGAGAGGAATGGATATTGTGAAATGAATGGACATTAGAGAAAAAGATGCAGATTGTGTCCTTGCTTAGCAAATAGGGTATTTTGTGTGAGTGTAACCTTTCACTGTTAAACAGTAGGCTAAAGTTCCCTAGGCTACCAGCTATAGCGTTTCCTATGATGAAACTTAGTTTTAAGGTCATGGTCTGTGGGACTGTGTGAGTGGTTTTGTTGCACAATGGCCCAGCTCTGTCTGTCTGTGGCTCTGTGCTCTTACAAAGCAGCTGTGTCGAGCTTAAGCTATTTCTCTCTCTCTCTGCTAGACCTAAGGTGTTTGACGTCACAGCCCACTCTTACCTAACATGGACTCCAGAGCTCTAGGTTTGCACAATAAACACAACACCGCATGAATGAATTATACAGTTGGGGAAAGGGAGGTTCAGGGGAGGGAGGGTGTGTTTTAGAGGGGAACAGATCTGAGACGGAATAGTATATCCTGCCCCAAATACCCAGACAAAAGGGGACAGAATGTTTCCGAAATGCTTGATCTGTTCAGCCTTTCCGACTCAGGGGATGGATGTTAATGCAGTGCAGACAGTAGTCTGGGAAAAGCAGCATGCTGTCGATTCAATACAATATTAGAATTGATTATAATATGATTGACATTAATTTATAGTAGAGTGTCTGTTTTTTCAGCAACATGTTTTTCTGCTGCCTCAGGCAAAAAAAACAACAACTCTTGAGTATAAGGACTCGGGTAGATAAAAAGGGAAACGTTTTGATGTTTTTTCAGACTCTCTCTATCCATCTCTCTCTCGCTCTCGCTCTCGCTCTCCCTCCCTCCCCCTATCTCCCCCTCTCTCTCCAGATTGGGTCTCTGTAGGGGTGAGAGATGAGTCCCACCAGGGAGGATCCTGTGTGATGAAGCCACGAAGAGACACTGCAAGAGCTGTTGGACACAGACCAAGGCCAATACTGTTGTTGTTCTTGTTTGCCCACAACATGGCTGCATTCAGGTTGTGAGTTGACCAAATACTGAATCACAGCTATCTGTATGCTACAAATTACAGTATAAAGTATATACACTACAAAAACAAACAAATAAGTATGTGGACACTTGCTCGTCGAACATCTCATTCAAACATCATGGGCATAAATATGGAGTTGCTCCCACCTTTGCTTCTATAACATCCTCCACTCTTATGGGAAGGCTTTCCACTAGATGTTGGAACATTGCTACGACTTGCTTCCATTCAGCCACAAGAGCATTAATGAGGTTGGGCACTGATGTTGGGCGATTATGCCTGGCTCGCAGTCGGCGTTCCAATTCATTCCAAAGGCGTTCGATAGGGTTTAGGCCAGGGCCTTGTGCAGGCCAGTCAAGTTCTTCCACACCGATCTCAACAAACCATCTCTGTATGGACCTTGCTTTGTGCACTGATGCATTGTCTTGCTGAAACAGGAAAGGGTCTTCCCCAAACTGTTGCTATAATGTTGGCACCACAGAATTGTCTAGCATGTCATTGTATGCTATAGCGTTAAGATTTCCCTTTTACTTGACTAAGGGGCCTAGCCCAAACCATGAAAAACAGCCCCACACACTTATTCCTCCTCCACCAAACTTTACAGTTGGCACTATGCATTCGGGCAGGTAGCGTTCTCCTGGCATCAGCCAAACCCAGATTTGTTAGTCGTACTGCTAGATGGTGAAGCGTGATTCATTACTCCAGAGAATGTGTTTCCACTGTTCGAGTCCAATGACGGCAAGCTTTACACCACTCCAGCCGACACTTGGCATTGCGCATGGAGATCTTAGGCTTGTATGCGACTTCTCGGCCATGGAAACCCATTTCATGAAGCTCCCAAAGAACAGTTTTTGTGCTGACATTGCTTCCAGAGGAAGTTTGGAACTCGGTGGTGAGTGTTGCAACCGAGGACACGCAATGTTTACGTGCTACACGCATCCGCACTTGGAGGTCCCGCTCTGTGAGCTTGTGTGGTCAACCATTTCGCGGCTGAACCGTTGTTGCTCCTAGACGTTTCCACTTCACAATAACAGCAATTACAGTTGACTGGGCAGCTCTAGCAGGGCAGAAATTTGACAAACTGACTTGTTTTCAATGTGGCACTCTCATATGACAGTGCCACATTGAAAGTCAGTAAGGTCATTCTACTGCCAATGTTTGTCTATTGAGATTGCATGGCTGTGTGCTTGATTTTATACACCTGTCAGCAACGGGTGTGGCTGAAATAGCCAAATCCTCTCATTTAAAGGGGTGTACACATACTTTTGTATGTCTGGTGTTTGACATAAGCCCTGTAGCAGACACTTTCATCCAAAGCGACCTACAGACATGTGTGCATACATTTTCCGTATGGGTGGCCACAGCGGGAATCAAACCCACAACCCTTGGTGTTGCAAGCGTCAGGCTCTACCGAGGGTGGCCACAAAAGTCCACAGTAAAGAAGGACAGTCTGTATATTAGTACATACCACAAATGACTGTCTTATTTGGTTGTTATTTGGTTTTATTCCCACAACAATGCAGCATTCAGGCAGTGAGATGACCAAATACTCTAAAATGCCTTTCTTTACCAAAGCATCGAAAAACTACTACATAGTGCACCAAACAATGGCTGTTTATTTGGTTGTTACTTGGTTGTTATTTTTCACAACATGGTGACATTCAAGTGGTGCGGTTTTCCTGGTTGTGAATTCTGCCTGAAGGTAAACAACACATGCTTCATGTAGATGTCTAAAAGCACATAGTCAGCACACATGACATTTCTTTCTCCTTTTCACATAGCTGTGAACCCTTTCTTCTCTTCTCCACACTTGTCTTCTCTTCTCCTTTCTTCGGAGTCTCGGTTGCTGTTGTGTACCTGTTTGCCATGGGCTGACTTTGTGGCTTTGTTATGGAAGATACACCCTGGGAACATATCAGCCAATACTACTAGTTTTCGTGATATGTGCCATTTCACACAGCCAAAAGCTCTCTGACTCATGCTTTATACCTAGGAGGGGCAAGAACTTTCTAGAATAATTATTATTCAGATATGGTCTTTGATGATAAGAATCTGAGATTACAAGGCTCACGGGAATTTACTGCTTTTCACACTTCAGCACAACACCTGCTCTCACTGACATTTTAAAGGTCTGTGAAGTTAGTTTGGCATGTCAATACTCATCCCCCAATGATTTCAAACTTGTCATGATGAGGCAGACTATTGTCAAGTTTTGTGCAAGTCAGCATACTGTCGATATTTTTTAAAGGTAACTGCCAAAATAATGGAAACAGTAGAGTAAATGAGAAATACAAAGTATATTGAAAGCAGGTGCTTCCACAAAGGTGTGGTTCCTGAGCTAATTAAGCAGATCACATCCCGTCATGCTTAGGGTCATGTATAAAAATTCTGGGAAGACCATTATTTTGCCCATTATTTTGGCTACCATGGCTATGACAATGCCCCCATCCACAGGGCACGAGTGGTCACTGAATGGTTTGATGATTATGAAAACAATATAAACCATATGGCATGGCCGTCTCAGTCACCAGACCTCAACCCAGTTCAACACTTATGGGAGATTCTGGAACGGCTTCTGAGACAGCATTTTCCACCACCATCCACAAAACACCAAATTGGGGAATTTCTCATGGAATAATTGGTGTTGCATCCCTCCAATAGAGTTCCATACACTTGTAGAATCTATACCAAAGTGCATTGAAGCTGTTCTGGCTCGTGGTGGCCCAACGCCCTATTATGTTGGCAGTTGCCTGTATCTATGAAGTATTTCTTAATTTGCGATAGCCATGTAACTTTAAAATGTGAGAGCCTAATTGAGTAAATGTGGCAAATTAAATGTACACGATCACCGTCATACATGAGGTACATCAGCTGAGGGTATAAACTTCTACCTGTCCAGTTGTTTACAAACTCTGTGGCTGAGAGAGGCAGGGCTCGGGGGAGTTTGTGTGCTTGCATGCATACGTGTGTGTGTGTGTGTGTGTGTGTGCGCATACGTGCGTGTGTGTGTGTACTCACTCATCACACTCCTCTGCTAAGAAGTAGGAATGTCATTAATATAAGCACTGTTAATACCTGCCCAGCTCGACTCTACATACACACCCTTGTATGCGTGGGTCTCTGTTGAATACATGCATGTTTTGAAGAGGTTTGAGCAGTGGGCTCAGGGAAAATAGTTGGAAATAGCTTTCAGGCTAAATAAGCTGAGGCTAACACTAAAACCTTGATATTCAGTACAGGAATGGAAGATGGGACTGTGAACCAAATGATTTTGGACAGTATAATCTCATAGTTATCATTATCATGAATTTAAAGTAATGTCTTCAGTACTGAGCCTTATATAATGCCCAATATAAGCAAGGTCAATGTCTGATTATATTTCATGTCTTTAATGCTTTAAAAGCTGAGCCCATTTCATTATAACTATGTACAATATGTGGGTTGCACAATGTCTATTAAGTATCAGTGGCATCACCTCTGCTCCTCCATTTAAATACCATTATGTTCCAGCACTGGGTTTCATGTCAGGGATTATGTTCAGCAGGCTGAGCTGCACCATCATGATTCATCCAGCAGAACACCACCAGCAGGACACAGAGACACTTCTAAAATGACACCCTATTCCTTATGTAGTGCACATATAGCCACATAGAAGACACACACAGATCTTTGCTAGGTCTCAAATAACACGACATGGACATTGTTTGTGTGTGTGTGTGTATCTGTCTGTGTGTGTGTGTGTGTGTGTGTGTGTGTATCTGTCTGTGTGTGTGTGTATCTGTGTGTGTGTGTGTGTGTCTGTGTGTGTGTGTGTGTATCTGTGTGTGTGTGTGTGTGTGTGTGTGTGTGTGTGCGTGCGTGTGCGTGCGTGTATTTTCCTGCTGCAGACACAGAAAGTACACTTACAAATGATATAAAGCTGTTCCTTCGCAGTCAGGTCGACTTTGAGAAATTCAATTACACTCAGCATTGAACAGCTAGCGGTTGTGGATGGAATGGGTTTTGGAGTGAGGGCCATCCATTGCGCTTAGCAGGGACGATGTGTCACGTTTCCATGAATAGTAAATGGAGTCTGATACAGTGGGCTCTGACTCCCTGTCACGGTGATTTGTATTTTTATCCTCCTCTCTTTACTCCCTTGCTCCTCTCTCATACATTTAGATTCTGACCTTCCATCTCTTACACACTCATGTTCTGAAGTCCTTCATCCACAGATTTTCTCTCTCCTCTCCTCGGGTATCAAATCGATTTCTGGGACAGGAGAAGACGGCATTGAGCTCTCAAAAAGAGTCTTAACTAATTGAGAGCTGGGGAATTAATGGTTTCTCAGCTTTCTCAGCTTCATATATTAAGACCACATATGAGAATTTGATTCACAACATAAGTGCACTGCATACAAACAGAGAAAAATAGAAGGATCGCTTCACATCTAGACTAGTGTTTCGTTAAGTTTTCCGACTGCTACTCAAGCGTGGAGCGTGCACAAACCCTTAATTTGAGAAGCCTTCAATCTCTTGTTTGCCAGAAATTATGTGAAGGTAGTCATGGCAACTCTTCTTACAGATTACTCTTTGGCAGTGAGAGTAGCACTCAAGTGCCATTTTCTCCCCAGGCCAAATGTCAGATCCCATTGCTTTAATGGCAATGAGCTGTTTTCTACAATTGGTGTAAAAAAGGCACTTTGAACGCAAGGAGATGGTGATAGAGCTAGAAGACTGTTATAGGAAAAGAGTTAGTTCATCTGAGATAGTCTTCTATCTTTCTCATCCTCTTGTTCTCATCCAGGTTGAATATTACTGCTTGATAATGGATTGTAAAAGAAAAGTATAATGTTGTGTTTGTTCCCACAATGAGATTTCACTAGATCAAAGGGCTGATACAGTGGTGTTAGTGTAAGGAGAGGAGCAGGAGCCAGATTTCGCTGATGGGTATCCTTCTACAGCCCTGGGGAAAGGTGATAGGCTGGCCAGGAGTGTGAGAGCAGAAAAACCATGGAGCAAAAAAAACAATGTTTTTGGCCTACTGTTCATAATCAGCATCAGCAACTCTCTATTTTAATCTCTAAGGGATGATTGAAAGAGAGAGAATAGAGAATGGTGGTGGGGGGTGGGGGGTAGAAGTGACATTGCACTTTGCCTGGGAACAAAATGCTGTTTTCTGACAAAATTGGTACTTTCAGCCGAGCCTGAATCAATAATAAGAATTAATTACCCAGTGACTGAATTAAAGAGTTACAGTTTTTCTCAATCGTGTACATTTTTGGGGAGGGATCTGTTTTGAAATGTATGGATAGCAGAACAACAGTGATCATATGCTCAGATACATTTACAGAACTTCTGAGAATTTTCTTGCTACAGTTTACAGTTATGTCATTAAGCATACACTCTTTGTGAGTTAATACATTTTTGTAGTAACTGACTTGCATATCTTAGAACACCTTTTGCAAATTTTTTAATACAAATGTAAGGAGGAATAAAGGTTGCCGGAGAAGATGATAGACATTTTACACGCCCCCAGCCGATTGTGTTATTTTGTTCGCTTATTTGCGTTGTTTGTAACTTGTTTTTTAACTTATTTTGTACATAATGTTGCCGCTACCGTCTCTTATGACCGAAAATAACTTCTAGACATCAGGACTGCGATTACTCACCACGGACTAGCAGAATCCTCTTTTTCCTTTCACGACTCTGTTGAGCCCGACTCGACAGATACGCTGCTTCCTCGGGAACAGGCCCCGATCACTGTGATCTGCGTGAAGAGGAGGTAGAGAAAGAGGGGTCGAAGATCCGGCTGCTTTCTGAGAATTCGCAGGCAATCGAATATACCCCCACTTCCCTCCATTCTGCTAGCAAACGTGCAATCTTTGGACAATAAAATCGATGAGTTACGAGGAAGTGAAGCAGATGCTAAGCTACAGGACTGTTTTGCTAGCACAGGCTGGAATATGTTCCCGAGATTCCTCCAATGGCATTGAGGTGTACACCACATCAGTCATTCAATCAATCAAATGTATTTATAAAGCCCTTCTTACATCAGCTGATGTCACAAAGTGCTGTACAGAAAAACAGCCTAAAACCCCAAACAGCAAGCAATGCAGGTGTAGAAACACGGTGGCTAGGAAAAACTCCCTAAAAACTCCAATTGGCTTCGTCAATAAGTGCATCGATGATGTTGTCCCCACAGTGACCGTACGTACATGCCATGGATTACAGGCAGCATCCGAAACTGAGCTAAAGGCTAAAGCTGCCACTTTCAAGGAGCGGAAGCTTATAAGAAATCACGCTATTGTCACGCCTGCTCCCGCTCTTCCTCCCTCTGGTACTCGAGGGCGCCAGACTCCCCAGCATTACACACTCAAGCCACCATCAGTACGCACACCTGCCTTCCCCCAGTCATGCCCATCAGCGATCATTGGACTCACTGGACTCAATTACTTGTGTCCCTATATCTGTCTGTTCCCAAGCTCTGTTCCCTGCCTCCGGAATGATTGTCATATGTCTGTGTTATCTGTGTTCTGACACTGTTCTTGTTCTATGTCTGTTCCCTATTAAATGTTTGACTCCCCGTACCTGCTTCTCCTGTCCGGCGTCACTCCTTACAGCTATGCCCTCTGACTAACTATCAAACAGGCAAAGCGTCAATACAGGACTAAGATCTAATCGTACTACACCAGCTCTGACGCTAGTCGGATGTGGCAGGGCTTGCAAACCATTACAGACTACAAGGGGAAGCACAGCCGAGAGCAGCCCAGTGACACGAGCCTCCCAGACGAGCTAAACTACTTCTATGCTCGCTTCGAGGCAAATAACACTCAAACATGCATGAGAGCACCATCTGTTACGGAAGACAGTGTGATCACGCTCTCCAAAGCCGATGTGAGTAAGACCTTTAAACAGGTCAACATTCACAAAGCCGCAGGGCCAGACGGATTGCCAGGACGTGTACTGCGAGCATGCATTGACCAACTGACAAGTGTCTTCACTGACATTTTCAACCTCGCCCTGTCCGAGTCTGTAATACCAACATGTTTTAAGCAGACCACCATAGTCCCTGTGCCCAGTAACACTAAGGTAACCTGCCTAAACGACTACCGACCCGTAGCACTCACGTCTGTACCCATGAAGTGCCTTGAAAGGCCGGTCATGTCTCACATCAACACCATTATTGTCACGGCCGTCGAAAGTACTGGACCAAAGTGCAGAGTGTTGAGCGTACATATTCCTTTTATTTATAGAAATGCCGCCAACAAGGAAATGACCGTGAAGCTTAACTTCGGCTATAGTGCCACTAACAAAGACAACTACCCACACTGAAAGGAGGGAAAACGGGCTACCTAAGTATGATTCCCAATCAGAGACAACGATAGACAGCTGTCCCTGATTGAGAACCATACCCAGCCAAAACATAGAAATAAAGAAAAATAGAAAACAAAACATAGAATGCCCACCCCACATCACACCCTGACCTAACCAAATAGATAAATAAAACGGCTCTCTATGGTCAGGGCGTGACAATTATCCCAGAAACCCTAGACCCAATCCAATTTGCATACCACCCCAACAGATCCACAGATGATGCAATCTCCATTGCACTCCACACTGCCCTTTCCCACCTGGACAAAGGAACACCTATGTGAGAATGCTATTCATTGACTACAGCTCAGCGTTCAACACCATAGTGCCCTCAAAGCTCGTTAATAAGCTAAGGACCCTGGGACTAAACACCTTCCTCTGCAACTGGATCCTGGACTTCCTGACGGGCCGCCCCCAGTTGGTAAGGGTAGGTAACAACACATCCACCACGCTGATCCTCAACACGGAGGTCCCTCAGGGGTGCGTGCTCTGTCCCTCCTGTACTCCCTGTTCACTCATGACTGCACGGCCAGGCACGACTCCAACACCATCATTAAATTTGCTGATGACACAAAAGTGGTAGGCCTCATCACCGACAACGATGAGACAACCTATAGGGAGGAGGTCAGAGACCCGGCCGTGTGGTGCCAGGACAACAACCTCTTCCTCAACGTGATCAAGACAAAGGAGATGATTGTGGACTGCAGGAAAAAGAGGACAGATTACGCTCCCATTCTTATCGACGGGGCTGCAGTGGAGCAGGTTGAGAGCTTGAAGTTTCTTGGCGTCCACATCACCAACAAACTAACATGGTCCAAGCACACCAAGACAGTCATGAAGAGGGCATGACAAAACCTATTCCCACTCAGGAGACTGAAAAGATTTGGCATGGGTCCTCAGATCCTCAAAAGGTTCTACAGCTGCACCATTGAGCACATCCTGACTGGTTGCGTCACTGCCTGGTATGGCAACTGCTCGGCCTCCAACCGCAAGGCACTACAGATGGTAGTGCGAATGGCCCAGTACATAACTGGGGCCAAGCTTCCTGCCATCCAGGACCTCTATACCAGGCGGTGTCAGAGGAAGGCCCTAAAAATTGTCAAAGACTCCAGCCACCCTAGTCATAGACTGTTCTCTCTGCTACCGCACGGTAAGCGTTACCGGAGCGCCAAGTCTAGGTCCAAGAGGCTTCTAAACAGCTTCTACCCCCAAGCCATAAGATTCCTGAACATCTAGTCAAATGGCTACCCAGACTATTTGCAGAGCTCCACCCCCCCCCCCCCGCCCCTCTTTACACCACTGCTACTCTCTGTTGTCATCTATGCATAGTCCCTTTAATATCTGTACCTACATGTACAGATGATGTCGGAAGTTTACATGCACTTAGGTTGGAGTCATTAAAACTAGTTTTTCAACCACTCCACGCATTTCTTGTTAACAAACTATGTTCACAGAGTATTATCTTCAGTATTATTTATCTTCATCAGAAGATACATTTGTCCAATTGTGTTCACTGTTTCCGGCAATCAGTAAATACATCTGCACAAAATTAGTTTGACACCCCTGATGTAGGCTGTCTAATAGTTATTTTTTAAACTATTTTGCAGACATGCAGAGAATGAAGTTGGTTTACTTCTACTTAACTCTGGGTTACTCCTAAGTCATCTCCAATATTGTGACCTTCCATTATAGAGCTTTGTTTTGATGTGGATTTAGGCCTTTTTTAGATTTAGGCCTTTACTATCAGGAATCTACAGTGGGGCAAAAAAGTAATTGTGCAAGTTCTCTCACTTAAAAAGATGAGAGAGGCCTGTAATTTTCATCATAGGTACACTTCAACTATGGCAGACAAAATGAGAAAAAAAAATCCAGAAAATCACATTGTAGGATTTTTAATGAATTTATTTGCAAATTATGGTGGAAAATAAGTATGATGAAAATTACAGGCCTCTCTCATCTTTTTAAGTGGGAGAACTTGCACAATTGGTGGCTGACTAAATACTTTTTTGCCCCACTGTAGATGCAGACATTTTGAATAAACAATGGTTTAATAGTCCAAAGGGCAGGCAAGAGACAGGTCAAGGCAGGCAGGGGTCAATAATCCAGAGATGGGGCAAGGGTTCAGGTCGGCAGGCAGGCTCAGGGGCAGGGGCAGGCAGAGTGGTCAGGCAGGCGGGTACAGAGACGGGACATGTTGAGGGTCAAAACCATAAAAAGCCCACAGAGTTCTGTGTCTTGTGGACTCTGTTTTGAAAATTGACAACATTGTTACAAAAAATGCGCGCAATTGAGAAAAACTGTAATGAATGAATTGCTATAACGTAATAGTAATGTTTATACTACTGAGTATAATGCTGTAATGCATGTAATAACTGAATCTCTGTATCACACAATACACACACACACAAACTAATCCCTCCAACAACAACGTCATGTGTCCCCCTTTGTTACGTCGTCGTTATGCCTCCTCCTGTGAACACAATTCAAAAGGCCACACCAGGCCACACTAATGCCCTGCTGGGTCAATCCTGGAGAGCTCCAGTGTTGAGAAATATGCTGTGTGTGTGTGTGTGTGTGTGCCTCAGTCAAGGATCACACACACAAACACACTCGCACAGAAAGGGAAATTCCTACTGTGTGGATATTGATGTAATACTGTTAGCAGTAATAATGCAGCACACACAGCACTGTGTACTGGGAGAGCAGGCTTCCCTTTGCTCGTTACAAGAATTATAAAGAGGAATTCTGTTACAGGGAGATGCTATTCTTTTTGATAACTTAAGAGGATTCTGTACTTTTCCTGTAAGATTGGCATTGATCGGTGTGTACAGGCAGAGTGGAGTGGATAGAGGAAATGGCAGGCTGAACCAGCGGGTTTGTTTCGGTGATCTGAAAACCTTATGCACGTTTTAACTTCATGGCTTCTGTGATACAAGATCTATGGTGCCAGGGTACTGATGCCAAAACACATTAATGTATACGCATGTACATACACTAAACGCACAGGGAGGATGTTTTGTCTACACTATGTCAGTTTGCCCTGACCTGCGTCCAATGATACCAGTCTAGGGTCACACCAGTTGACTAATAACTATTACAATAGTACTTCCTTCCTCTTTTATTTAAGAAAAATGTACTTGCAGTATGAATGGGCAAATTAGGCATAATTATGAACTTGTTCTAAAATGTGTTGCCAAGCATGTAGTGGTTTATCCCCACTCATTCCCCCCAGCTAATATTTTCAGGCTCCTACTGTAGCCTACAATATCCTTTGCTGGCTGCATTTGGTTTGTTCAGTGCAGTGTTTACTCTCTGGCCTTGCTGTGCTGTGGATGTCCCTTAGGGCTGATCCAGGACCAGCTCTGGTAAGGGTAGCAAGCTGAGAAGAATGTCACAGGGAAGCGAAGACTGATCCCATGTCAGTGTGAAAAAACATCCATCAGAACACACATTACAGTCTCCCAGACTGAAACAAGAGGTCAGAGTGTGGACACAGAGCCAGCTCAATTTCTCTCCCCCATTTCTTAATCTTTCCCCGCTTTCTATCGCTTCTCTCTCTCTCTCGTTCTCTCTCTCTCGTTCTCTCTCGTTCTCTCTCTCTCTCTCTCTCTCTCGTTAAGTGTGTTCAGGTGTGTTGGCCGCGCCCACTAATTGGCCCCACCTGATCTTAATGAGTGCTTGTTTCCTTTGAAATGGGGTCTGTTTGAATACACTCAAATGAACAGCTTTGTATGTGTAAAAAAACATGGCACGCTGGCTCCATCCTGGTGGCGCAGTGGACTAATTCCATGGATAGAGAACAGAAGATTATAGGTTTGAATCTCAATAGTGCCGTGTCACAATAAATAAAAAAAAATGTGTTTGCATGATTAATGCCTGAGGAGATTAATGTCCATGTGTCCCGCCTATGCTTGGAGTTCTAGAAAGTTAACACCAAATAAGCTAGCAGTGTTATTAAAAAAGTATTATTGAAACGTTCAGGAAGTTATTCAAAAACCTCAGAATAACCTATCATTTCTGTTCTCAGAGCGTTAATGAAAACTTTCAAGGAACCAGAGTAAAATGTTTTCAGAACCTCCCTAAAAATCTACGTTTCAAAGCTGGTCGAAATGTTCACTTCTGTTCTCAGAATAAAATAAAAACGTTCTGTTTTACTGGTCAGGAAACGTATGGCTTCTTTTCCACAAACAATGTGATACCAAAAACATACATTCTTACAACTTCCAACCCACTGGGCACAAACTGGTTGAATCAACGTTGTTTCCATGTAATTTCAACACCAAACAATCTATGTGATGACGTTGAATCAACGTGGAAAACTGTTTGGATTTGAAAAAAGTCATCAAGTTGAGGGCAATTTCACCAAACTTTTAACGTAAATATTTGTTTAGTTTCATGTTGAATTCACGTTAGTTGACAAATCAACTAAATGAAAATCAAAACTAGTCATTGAGCTGACGTCTGTGCCCAGTGGGAAGGAACCAAATGTGATAGCTGGGTACTGTCATGTCTGGCTGTTCTTTTCCTTTGGGTGTTATCATCATTATTGAATTGTTATAAAGACCTGGTTATGAAACCAAAGAGACATAACACCCAAAGGAAAAGAACAGCCAGACATGACAGTACCCAGCTATCACATTTGGTTCCTTCCAACTGGGAGACGGAATCAGTTTAACTATTTATAGAGAATGTCACATCTCAACACATAGAATACCCATGATGCTCTGCAGTACAACCCCAATACATAACATCTCCTCCCCACCTACTTCAATTGACCCCATTATGAACAACAATATGAACAACCTTACAACAACAAGTCCAAGCGTCAACGTGACTCAGTAACAATGTCTGTAGACTGCGGTGTTGACACAGGTGTAGGCATGAGTAGCCTGTGTCACAGTCTTGTCACACACTTGTGTGGGTAGGGCTGAGTCAGTGACCTGAGAACGAGACTGTCAGTCCCTAGGTGACGACTGCTGGGTCAGGGTGTCACCCAGTAACAGTTCTGGACCACTCACGACTGGTGGTTCTGTCTGTGTTGCTTTCCTCGACAGTAACTGATCTGTGTGCCTTTTCCAGATGACATCCTCTGCAGTGTGAACAGTGTAGGACACAGAAGCAATGACTGTAGCAGGAATCCACTTTGGACCTTTGAGGAAGTTCCCGATGAGTTGTACATTTACTGTTGAAGAAAAAGACCCCTTATAATAATCCTACGTTTGTCATGTGACATAGGCTACAGTTGAGGCTTTTAAAAACGCATTACATACAATTCTACATAATTTACTTGGCAGAAGACATTAGCTGAATCTTTTTTAATACCACACAAATGACCTAAATGAGTGGCTACTCTGACACTGACAAACTGAGATCAATCTTGTCTTGAATTCAAACTAACAATATCCCAGGCCAATGAAGTGACACATATTGTACAATATTAGGAGGTAATATTTATACAGTGTGTATATATATATATATATATATATATATATATATATATATATCATAGGCTACAGTAGTCTACTAAATACAATTTTCAGTGGCACACTGACTCACCTAATGATGAAAATGAAGCCATAGGCTACTCACCTTGATGGACGATGAGCTCATCTCTATTTCTTTAAACAGTGCTGCTGTTAGCTACAAATTGGAAGATGTTGAGAAAAATGTGTATCTATTGATTCAACAGACAAATCAGTCTTCTCTTTTCAGCAGTAGTCATTTGCTTTCCAAACTGTACATTTTTCCCGCGATTGTATTTTGAAATGTGCAATTGGAAAACCAACAGCCACAACCAACCATTTCATCTTTAATACATATTTGGCAGTTCCCATTCAAGTCAGGACTGGCATCCATTGCTAGTGTACCCATGAGTTTAACAGTCAAATTGCCAGGATAAGAGGTTACAAAATCCTTCTATGGATATATGTCTATGGCCACAACGCAAGAAGATGTAGCCTACACAGTATTTGTTGTGCATGCTGCCTTGTGGCCTTCCCAACTGTAGGCATAGAGGTAACTGCCAAAATAAAGAAAACACTTAAGTCAACAAGGCATACAAAGTACTGTATATGTTATGGTGTGCATTTTCCCGGCATGGTTTAGGTTCACTTGCAGAATCTATGCCAAGGAAGATGGCGCCGAAGAGGATGGCTAACGTTTTACATGCCCTTAACCAATTGTGCTATTTTGTTCGTTTTTTGGCGCTGTTTATAACTTATTTTTGAAACTTATTTCGTACATAATGTTGCTGCTACCGTCTCTTATGACCGAAGAGATGTCTTTTGGACATCAGAACTTTTAACAAGTCCGGTGAGAAACATATATATTGCTCTCCTGGGAACAGGCCCAGATCCCGTCATTTGTGTGAGAAAACGAGGAAAAGAGGATGCAGATTGGGCTGCCTTTTGAGAATCCGTATGTGAGCGGGTAAACTCCCACTGCCATCAATTCTACTTGCCAACATTTAATAAATAAAATAACATGGAAAATCTAATTGATGACCTATGATTATGATTATCCTACCAACTGGACATTAAGAACTGTAATATCTTATGTTTTACCAAGTCGTGGCTGGACGAAGACACAGATAATATAGAGCTGGAGGGATTTTCAATGCACTAGCAGAACAGAGAAGATACGTCTGGTAAGACGAGGGGTGGGGGTGTGTGTCTTTTTGTCAATAACAGCTGATGCCCAATGTCTAATTTTAAAGAAGTCTTGCGGTATTGCTCGCCTGAGGTAGAGTACCTTATGAAAAGATATAGACCACACTATCTACCAAGTGAGTTCTCATCTATATTATTGACAGCCATCTATTTACCACCACAGACTGGTGCTGGCACTAAGACCACACTCAACCAACTCTATAAGGCCATAAGCAAACAACACTTTAATGCAGGCAAACTTAAATCAGTTTTACCAAATGTTTACCAGCATTTCACATGTGCAACAGTGGTAGGCCTGATCCCCGACAACAAAAAACTCTAGACCACCTTTACTTCACACATAGAGATGCATACAAAGCTCTCCCCCGCCCTCCATTTGGCAAATCTGATCATAATTCTATCCTCCTGAGTCCTGCTTACAAGCCAAAATTAAAGCAGGAAGTACCAGTGACTTGCTCAATACGGAAGTGGTCAGATGACACGGATGCTACGCTACAGGACTGTTTTGAAAACACAGACTGGAATATGTTCCGGGATTCATCCAATGGCATTGAAGAGTATACCACCTCCTTCACCGGCTTCATCAATAAGTGCATCGATGACGTTTTCCCCACAGTGACCGTACGTACATATCCCAACCAGAAGCCATGGATTACAAGCAACATCCGCATCGAGCTAAAGGCTAGAGCTGTCGCTTTCAAAGACCGGGACACTTATCCAGACGCCTATAAGAAATCTCGCTATGCCCTCAGACGAACCATCAAACAAGCAAAGCGTCAATACAGGATTAAGATTGATTTCTACTACACCGGCTCTGATGCTTGTCAGATGTGGCAGGGCTGGATTATTATGGACTACAAACCCAGACACAAGCTGCCCAGTGACGCGAGCCTACCAGACAAGCTAAATGCCTTTTATGCTCGCTTCGAGCCAAGCAACACTGAAGCATGCACGAGAGCACCAGCTGTTCTGGATGACTGTGTGATAACGGTTTCGGTAGCCGATGTGAGCAAAACCTTTACACAGGTCAACATTCACAAAGCCGTGGGGCCAGATGGATTAGCAGGACGTAAAATAAAGTATGCGCTGACCAACTGACAAGTGTATTCACTGACATTTTCAACCTCTCCCTGACTGAGTCAGTAATACCTACATGTTTAAAGCAGACCAACATAGTCCCTGTGCCCAAGGAAGCGAAGGTAACCTGCCTAAATGACTACCGACCTGTAGCACTCACGTTGGTAGCCATGAAGTGCTTTGAATGGTTGGTCATGACTCACATCAACAGCATCTTCCCGGATACCCTAGAACCACTCCAATTTGCATACCGCCCCAACAGATCCACAGATGACGCAATCTCAATCACACTCCACACTGCCCTTTTCCACCTGGACAAAAGGAACACCTATGTGAGAATGCTGTTCATTGACTACAACTCAGCATTCAACACCATAGTGCCCACGAAGTGCCCCATAGTGCCCACGAAGCTCATCACTAAGCTAAGGACCCTGGGACTAAATACCTCCCTCTGCAACTGGATCCTGGACTTCTTGACGGGCTGCCCCCAGGTGGTAAGGGTAGGCAACAACACATCTGCCACGCTAATCCCCAACACGGGGCCCCTCAGGGGTATGTACTTAGTCCCCTCCTGCACTCCCTGTTCACACACGACTGCGTGGCCAAACACGACTCCAACACCATCATTAAGTTTGCTGATGACACAACAGTGGTAGGCCTGATCCCCGACAACAATGAGACAACCTATAGGGAGGAGGTCAGAGAACTGGCAGTGTGGTGCCAGGACAACAACCTCTCCCTCAATGTGAGCAAGACAAAGGAGATGATTGTGGACTACAGGAAAAGGCGGGCCGAACAGGCCCCCATTAACATCGACGGGGCTGTAGTGGAGCGGGTCGAGAATTTCAAGTTCCTTGGTGTTCACATCACCATAGAACCATCATGTTCCAAACATACCAAGACAGTGGTGAAGAGCGCATAACAAAACCTATTCCCCCTCAGGAGACTGAAAAAATTTGGCATGTGTCCCCAGATCCTCAAAAAGTTCTACGGCTGCACCATCAAGCACATCCTGACCAGTTGCATCACTGCCTGGTATGGCAACTGCTCGGCATCTGGACCGTGCTACAGAGGGTAGTGCGTACGGCCCAGAACATCACTGGGGCCAAGCTTCCTGCAATCCAACACCTATATAATATGCAGTGTCAGAGGAAAGCCCATAAAGTTGTCAGAGATTCCAGTCACCTAAGTCATAGACGGTTTTCTCGGCTACCACACGGCAATCGGTACCAGAGCGCCAAGTCTAGGACCAAAAGGCTCCTTAACAGCTTCTACCCCCAAGCCATAAGACTGCTGAACAATTATTTAAATGGCCTCCGAACTATTACATTGATCCGCCCCATTTGTTTTGTACACAGCTGCTACTCGATGTTTATTATCTATGCATAGTCACTTCGCCCCTACCTACATGTACAAATGACCTCTAACCTGTACCCCAGCACATTTTTTACTTTAGTTTATTTGGTAAATATTTTCTTAACTCTTCTTGAACTGCACTCTTGGTTAAGGGCTTGTAAGTAAGCATTTCACTAAAAGGTGAAATACTTGTTGTATTCGGCGCATTTGATTTAAAGTTAATTAAAGTTTGATTTTATTGATAGTTTTCTGGCAGCTCGTGGTGGCGCTATACCTTTATAAGACACTGAATGTTGGTGTTTCCTTCTTTTTGGCAGAT
Organism: Oncorhynchus clarkii lewisi; assembly: GCF_045791955.1. Classification (NCBI taxonomy): domain Eukaryota; kingdom Metazoa; phylum Chordata; class Actinopteri; order Salmoniformes; family Salmonidae; genus Oncorhynchus; species Oncorhynchus clarkii. The sequence continues at coordinate 63,023,686 of NC_092166.1, forward strand.
ACCTGTATGTGCTTGTGATAAAACTTAGTCTACGTTTTTTTTTTTATAAACTATTGATCCTCTGTGGCTAAATTATGCTCTCATTGAGAGAGGGCTCCTGTGGTTGGATAAACAATTATAATAAATAAAAAAAGTGTATGTCATTGTATAATTATTATATTTGTTTGCCTATTAGGTCCCCTACGGGCTTGAGCCCACCCCCTGACTCACACAATTGACCATTCACATTAATTTATTATGCAGTTGATCAAAAACATTTACTAATACGTTACCAAGGCAGGGCTCCCCAGTTACCCACGTGGTCCCTACCTCCTCACCGCCTCCATCTGGTTATTAGCAGAGCAACAGCAGCAGCAGGCTGTCTACACTCATCGAGAGCGGGCTTCTGAGTCTTCCTGAGGTTGGCGGTTGCATTGAAAAAATAAAAAATATATACTCTATAGATAAAATACACAGTATATATTTCCTTAATATTATTGTTAAACTTTTTTTTTACCTTTTTCTTTTGCTGCCTCTTGGGCCTCCCACGGACCTGGGCCCTGGTTATCCCCTGCATTAAGCAGGCCCTGTCCAGGATTGAATGCGCTGTCCTTTGCTCTCAGTTCAGGACGTTTGACTTGACTCTCTTGTTGGCTTCACACTGTCCCCTTTGCGTTTGGTGGTTTGAGTAGGTTGGAGGTTGTGCTTTGCTCTCTCTTCATGAGTAGCGACGCAGACAACGCCTTGGTGGTTGTGTGATACGTGTTCCTGTAGGATAGTGGGAAGCTGTCAAAGCTTTGGTGCAGTGTCCCTTTACCCTGAGGCGCTTTTAAGGCATGTTTCATGGTCTGTACGAACCTCCTCGCCAGCCACTGGTTGATGAATGATACTGATGTGCTGTAGGCCATTCACCTGTAGGAACGTGGCCCTTCCTTGGGACACTAGCTGCGGTCCGTTGTCTCTAACGAGTTGGTGTAGTTTTCAGTTGCAACTTTTCCTTTTCCTGACGAACTCAACTGCTGAGCCTCTTTAGCAGCTAATTCCATGGACACACTGACTTCAATTGCCTTTGCCAAGGTCAGATTACTTTCAGTCAATAGTCTCTTTTGTGTCGCCTCAATCAGTAGCCTACATACTAGTTTGTCTCTTATGGTTTCATTTAGAACATAATTCACCTCACAGTGCGCTGAGAATTTCTTTAATGCAGCAGCAAACATTGTGACTGATTCTCCCTCTTCCTGATTGAACCTTTCAGCAATAACCAGTGGCTTTGGTGAAAAGTGTCCTTTCAGTAATTCTACAATATCCCCATATGTCTTATTACCTGGCCTGTCTGGGTGTAACAGGCTGCGTGGTAAATTAAATGTCTTTGGCCCCATAACATCAAAACAATGTAGGAACAATTTTGTCCTCATCAATGTAATTTACAATAATAAAATATATATGAGCTCCACTGCACAACACCCTCATCAAACTGTCACATTGTTTCTAAATGTTTTGTTTCTCAATAGGCTCCTGATTATCACTCACTTAAATATTGTCCTCAACCAAGGCAATATTTTCCTCAGTCACAGTCACATTGTCAGTCACTTTACCCTCAAGTTCACTCATTTAGCAGTTTTTAATTCCAAAGTTCACAGTTAAATAAATGTATTATCCTCCCTTTTTAATCATGTTGTTTTCTCGCTCTGACATCCATTTAGAATCCTTTTCTGCTATCCATGATGATGCTAACTCTCTCTCTTAGCTAGCTTGACTATGCACTTGCCTCTGCTAGCAATACACTGTGCTAACATTAGCCTAGACCAGGTGTCGGCAACCTTTTTTGTGTTGAGTGCCAATTTACAATTTATCTTACCATTTCTAACAATCTTTATGTTGAATGTCAAATTGCCTACCAACGGAAGAATTCCATAGCTCGATAAACAGAGGCCTGTCCATTAGCACCACGGAACTCAACTATAGGCCTAGCTACCAGCATCAGATGAGCGAAGCCGCACTAAGGCGCTGTCCAAGGTGTTGAATCCAGCTTGTCTTTGCTCCTTTTAAAACACATCTATAGATCTTTGTACTGTACTTGATTTTCGCCATTGTATGGTTGAGTTTGTTTGGCATGCATCCTTGATGATTGTAAGTTTGATGTTATGCCTCTTGTTCAATTGCATTATGTGTATGAAAGATGGCGCCAACAGAGATGGTCGCCTCACTTCAGGTCCTTAGGAAACTATGCAGTTATTTGTTTTTTGTAATATTTCTTACATTGTTAGCCCAGAAAATATGAAGTGTTATTACATGCAGCCGGGAAGAACTATTGAATAAAAAAGAGATGTCAATTTACCAACATTACGACCAGGAATACGTCTTTCCCGAAGCAGATCCTTTGTTCGGACCTCCAGCCTGGACATGGGATCTTATCCCAGAGGTCGACCCAAAACAACATGGTCGCCGCAGGAGAGGCAGACGGAGCTGTCTACTGGTCAGACTCAGAAGGCGAGCACACCATCCACGCTTCCGAGCATATCACTCGCCAATGTCCAACCTCTAGATAACAAGGTGGACAAAATTAGGGCACGAGTTGCCTTCCAGAGAGACATCAGAGATTGTAACATTCTCAGAATTCCTTACAATCAAATGCCGACCGCATTATCTTCCAAGCAGATACCTCGTCGGCCCTGAAAGAACTTCACTGGACTCTATGTAAACCGGAAACCATACATCCTGAGGCTGCATTTATTGTAGCCGGGGATTTTAACAAAGCTACCCTTAGAACGAGACTTCCTAAATTCTATCAGCATATCGAATGTGTGACACGAGCTGGTATCATTCTGGATCATTGCTACTCTAACTTCCGCAATGCAAACCTGACCATGACTCCATTTTGTTGCTCCCAGCCTATAGACAGAAACTAAAACAGGAAACGCCCGTGCTCAGGTCCATCCAACACTGATCTGACCAATCGGATTCCACGCTTCAAGATTGCTTCGATCCCGTGGACTTGAATATGATCCAGATAGCCTCAGACAATAACGTTGATGTATACGCTGACTCGGTGAGCGAGATTATTAGCAAGTGCATCGGAGATGTTGACTATTAAAACCTTTCCTAACCAGAAACTGTGGATGGATTGCAGCATCCGCACAAAACTGAAAGCGCGAACCACCGCTTTTAATCATGGCAATGCGACTGGAAACATGACCGAATACAAACAGCTATTCCGTCCGCAATGCAATCAAACAAGCAAAGCGTCAGTATAGAGACAAAGTAGTGTCTCAATTCAACGGCTCAAACACAAGACCTATGTGGCAGGGTCTTCAGTCAATCACGGATTACAAAAAGAAAACCAGCCCCATCGCGGACATCGTTGTCTTGCTCCCAGACAAATTAAACAACTTCTTTGCTCGCTTTGAAGACAATACAATGCCACTGACATGGCCCGCTACCAAAGCCTGTGGGCTCTCCTTCTCCGTGGCCAACGTGAGTAAAACATTTAAACGTGTTAACCCTTGCAAGGCTGCCGGCCCAGACCGGCAACTGCTCTACCCAAAACTGGAAGGCTCTCCAGAGGGTAGTGCGGTCTGCACAACGAATTGCCGGGGGCAAACTACCTGCCCTCCAGTACAACTACAGCACCCGATGTCACAGGAAAGCCAAAAAGATCATCAAGGACAACAACCAACCGAGCCACTGCCTGTTCACCCCGCTATCATCCAGATGGCGAGGTCAGTACAGGTGCATCAAAGCTGGAACCGAGAGACTGAAAAACAGCTTCCATCTCAAGGCCATCAGACTGTTAAACAGCCATCACTAACATAGAGAGGCTGCTGCCAACATACAGACTCAAATCTCTGGCCACTTTAATAAATGGACTTAATAATGGTATCACTAGTCACTTTAAATAACGCCACTTTAATAATGTTTACATATCCTACATTACTCATCTCATGTGTACGTATATACTGTATTCTATACCATCTACTGCATCTTGCTTATGCCGTTCGGCCGTTGCTCATCTATATATTTATATGTACATATTCTTATTCATCCCTTCACATTTGTGTGTATAAGGTAGTTGTTGTGAATTTGTTAGATTACTTGTTAGATATTACTGCATTGTCGGATCTAGAAGCACAAGCATTTCGCTACACTCGCATTATCTGCTAACCATGTGTATGTGACAAATAAAATTGGATTTGATTTGAATTTATCTAACATATGCCGTTGTGGTCAGCAGTTTTAATGCGATGATCATTTTAATTTTGATGTCGGCATTTGAAGTTGGCCTTATAGTGACTTGATGGCCTGTATTTAGTGGTTTAATATGTATATTTTGTTTGGTAAAAGATGTTTAAATGTTGGTTTTATTCATGGTTTTGATTTATGGACAGTTCCTATGATGCGTTTTATTAAGATTGAACGTATCACAAGATTTCATTGTGATACGACACTTCTTTGCCGTTTTCAATTGCATTTATCAGACATTTCGATTGTTTATACATGGAAATTTCATTAGAAAACTTGGAAATATGATTTATACATCTTATTCTAAAATAATAATAATAACGTGTATAAATTGCTCCTCCATCATGCATTTTTGTGAAACAGTCCCATTTCAATATAGGCACACAAAACACACACACAAACACACACGTTTACATTACTACTTGCTGACATTTACTGTCATGAACATTACAAGATGATATAATTTTGTATATAAAATCACATGGGGCGGCAGGGTAGCCTAGTGGTTAGAGCGTTGGACTAGTAACCGGAAGGTTGCGAGTTCAAACCCCCGAGCTGACAAGGTACAAATCTGTCGTTCTGCCCCTGAACAGGCAGTTAACCCACTGTTCCCAGGCCGTCATTGAAAATAAGAATTTGTTCTTAACTGACTTGCCTGGTTAAATAAAGGTAAAATAAAAAAAAATAAAAATAAAACATCTTACCGATTTAGTGTGATCCCTGTCCCTGCTTTCCATCGCTGAGCCGCATAATATCTTGGCCATATTTGGAGACTTTGAGCTGCGCACAGGCCTCTGAGTGGTCAGTGGTCAGCCGGCTGCATGAGGGGCTCTGGATTGACTTTATGTGTGAAAAGATTTGTTCACATAGATACTGTATGTGGATCCAAATGCTGAAAGCATTGCACATGCAACTTTCTTCAGAATCAAATTTCACTGACAGGCTCTCCCAACGGTGGATAATGGAGGCCCCCTGATCTCTCTCAGTCCCTTCCAGTTCTTTGCACATCTCCATGAATTTTGATGACGAAAGGGATGATGCCTTGAGCTCGATCCCCATCCCCATCCACTGAAACACACTGAAAAAAAGAAAACATTGGTCCATGTTGCTTGAAGTCGTGAAATCTGACAGAGAACTTGGACTTCAGCTCCCTCAGTACCAATAGTGTGTCGGATTGACAGACCTTTGAGTTGCTTGAAGTAGCGGAAAGTTCCACTTTGAATATCCCGCGAATAGACTTCTGGCTTGGCAGCGAATGCCTTCCATGCATCCAACAGATCAAGCACTGTTTGGCCTGAACCCTGCAGGCACAGGTTAAGCTCATCGAGGTGACCTGTTATGTCAGTAAGAAACAAGCGTTCTACAAGCCAATCCTCATCCTCAAACTCTGGGTAGTTTTGGCCCTTTTCAGCCAGAAAGGCTTTAATCGTATCCAAACACTGATTGCCCCCCATCTATCCTCAGAGCTCGTGCTGCTAGGCGACCTAAACTGGAACATGCTAGGCGACCTAAACTGGAACATGCTTAACACCCCAGCCATCCTACAATCTAAACTTGATGCCCTCAATCTCACACAAATTATCAATGAACCTACCAGGTACCTCCCCAAAGCCTTAAACACGGGCACCCTCATAGATATCATCCTAACCAACTTCCCCTCTAAATACACCTCTGCTGTCTTCAACCAAGATCTCAGCGATCACTGCCTCATTGCCTGCATCCGTAATGGGTCAGCGGTCAAACGACCTCCATTCATCACTGTAAAACGCTCCCTGAAAAACTTCAGCGAGCAGGCCTTTCTAATCGACCTGGCCGGGGTATCCTGGAAGGATATTGATCTCATCCCGTCAGTAGAGGATGCCTGGATATTTTTAAAAAATGCCTTCCTAACCATCTTAAATAAACATGCCCAATTCAAGAAATTTAGAACCAGGAACAGATATAGCCCTTGGTTCTCCCCAGACCTGACTGCCCTTAACCAACACAAAAACATCCTATGGCGTTCTGCATTAGCATCGAACAGCCCCCGTGATATGCAGCTGTTCAGGGAAGCTAGAAACCATCATACACAGGCAGTTAGAAAAGCCAAGGCTAGCTTTTTCAAGCAGAAATTTGCTTCCTGCAACACTAACTCAAAAAAGTTCTGGGACACTGTAAAGTCCATGGATAATAAGAACACCTCCTCCCAGCTGCCCACTGCACTGAAGATAAGAAACACTGTCACCACTGATAAATCCACCATAATTGAGAATTTCAATAAGCATTTTTCTACGGCTGGCCATGCTTTCCACCTGGCTACTCCTACCCAGGTCAACAGCACTGCACCCCCAACAGCAACTCGCCCAAGCCTTCCCCATTTCTCCTTCTCCCAAATCCATTCAGCTGATGTTCTGAAAGAGCTGCAAAATCTGGACCCCTACAAATCAGCCGGGCTAGACAATCTGGACCCTTTCTTTCTAAAATTATCTGCCGAAATTGTTGCCACCCCTATTACTAGCCTGTTCAACCTCTCTTTCGTGTCGTCTGAGATTCCCAAAGATTGGAAAGCAGCTGCGGTCATCCCCCTCTTCAAAGGGGGGGACACTCTTGACCCAAACTGCTACAGACCTATATCTATCCTACCATGCCTTTCTAAGGTCTTCGAAAGCCAAGTCAACAAACAGATTACCGACCATTTCGAATCTCACCATACCTTCTCTGCTATGCAATCTGGTTTCAGAGCTGGTCATGGGTGCACCTCAGCCACGCTCAAGGTCCTAAACGATATCTTAACCGCCATCGATAAGAAACATTACTGTGAAGCCGTATTCATTGATCTGGCCAAGGCTTTCGACTCTGTCAATCACCACATCCTCATCGGCAGACTCGACAGCCTTGGTTTCTCAAATGATTGCCTCGCCTGGTTCACCAACTACTTCTCTGATAGAGTTCAGTGTGTCAAATCGGAGGGTCTGCTGTCCGGACCTCTGGCAGTCTCTATGGGGGTGCCACAGGGTTCAATTCTTGGACCGACTCTCTTCTCTGTATACATCAATGAGGTCGCTCTTGCTGCTGGTGAGTCTCTGATCCACCTCTACGCAGACGACACCATTCTGTATACTTCCGGCCCTTCTTTGGACACTGTGTTAACAACCCTCCAGGCAAGCTTCAATGCCATACAACTCTCCTTCCGTGGCCTCCAATTGCTCTTAAATACAAGTAAAACTAAATGCATGCTCTTCAACCGATCGCTACCTGCACCTACCCGCCTGTCCAACATCACTACTCTGGACGGCTCTGACTTAGAATACGTGGACAACTACAAATACTTAGGTGTCTGGTTAGACTGTAAACTCTCCTTCCAGACCCATATCAAACATCTCCAATCCAAAGTTAAATCTAGAATTGGCTTCCTATTTCGCAACAAAGCATCCTTCACTCATGCTGCCAAACATACCCTTGTAAAACTGACCATCCTACCAATCCTCGACTTTGGCGATGTCATTTACATAATAGCCTCCAAAACCCTACTCAACAAATTGGATGCAGTCTATCACAGTGCAATCCGTTTTGTCACCAAAGCCCCATATACTACCCACCATTGCGACCTGTACGCTCTCGTTGGCTGGCCCTCGCTTCATACTCGTCGCCAAACCCACTGGCTCCATGTCATCTACAAGACCCTGCTAGGTAAAGTCCCCCCTTATCTCAGCTCGCTGGTCACCATAGCATCTCCCACCTGTAGCACACGCTCCAGCAGGTATATCTCTCTAGTCACCCCCAAAACCAATTATTTCTTTGGTCGCCTCTCCTTCCAGTTCTCTGCTGCCAATGACTGGAACGAACTACAAAAATCTCTGAAACTGGAAACACTTATCTCCCTCACTAGCTTTAAGCACCAACTGTCAGAGCAGCTTACAGATTACTGCACCTGTACATAGCCCACCTATAATTTAGCCCAAACAACTACCTCTTTCCCAACTGTATTTAATTTATTTATTTATTTTGCTACTTTGCACCCCATTATTTTTATTTCTACTTTGCACATTCTTCCATTGCAAAACTACCATTCCAGTGTTTTACTTGCTATATTGTATTTACTTTGCCACCATGGCCTTTTTTTGCCTTTACCTCCCTTCTCACCTCATTTGCTCACATTGTATATAGACTTGTTTATACTGTATTATTGACTGTATGTTTGTTTTACTCCATGTGTAACTCTGTGTCGTTGTATCTGTCGAACTGCTTTGCTTTATCTTGGCCAGGTCGCAATTGTAAATGAGAACTTGTTCTCAACTTGCCTACCTGGTTAAATAAAGGTAAAATAAAATAAATAAATAAACACTTCACAAACCGTTCCAGAACCTTCCCTCCACTTAATCACCTGACACTGCAGTGAAGAGGCAAGTTTTTGTGGATTTGTTCCATCTCTTCCAGCAATGACCGAAACTATTTGTCAAAGATGAGCGAGCAACAAGTACATTCAGTCATCATAGTACTTACTTTACATCAGAATTTGAAATCTTGGAACATATTCTCTTGGTGAATGATACAGTGAAATTGAACTGCAGAGTGGCCAATCTTTTTGCAAATCCTTTGTGTTTCCTCACCATAGCGGGGGCACCGTCAGTAATAGCAAATATGTTTTTAATATCGACACCTCTCTCCTCAAAATGATCTGTGAAGGCTTTTGCTTACATCTTCTCCTTTAGTAGTACCATGCATGGGTTATAGACAAAGCAGCTCCTCACGTACCTGCTCTGAGTCACAGTATCTTGCAACAACTGCCAGACATGGAATCTCATTCACATCCACACTCTCATCAAGAGCCACACTAAACTCAAGTGCATTTTTTAATTCTACAGTTTGCTGCTCCTTTCAACAGCTCTGGCAGACGCAGGCATGTCTTTTATCTTTGAGATGATTGTGTCTTTGTTAGGCAATCAAGCCTGCAAACTACTGGGGAAAGCCTCCTTGACATATTCCCCATCAGTAAATGAAGGTTTAGCAATGCACTGCGCACATTTGTAGCTCCCCTTTGTAGCTGTAGTTTTGACTGCGTGTAGATTTGTAAACACAGTGCTTTGCTTTTCACACCTGGACATGTCCCTCTTGATTGCCTTAAGGACACTGTACACTTGATGTCCAACAAACAGTCTTTACAACAAAGAAGGCAAACAGCCCGGCCCTTCCATATTCCTTTGTCCAAGAGGCAGTAAATGAGTGGACATTTGCCTTATTTTTCTTTGTTGGTGACATTTTACACCCTGAACTTTTTAAAATAACAATGGAAGGCTTGCTAGCTGCAAAAACAAATCTCTCATCTTCATCTTGGTTTTGAATTTGGCGGGAGAGGCAAGGTGGTTTGTCTTGTGCTGAACTAATAATATGATATTCCTGCAATATCATGAAAGGCTATTGGCTAGTCAGGACTGACATAGTGTGGGAACTACAACCTTGCACTGAATACCAATGCAATTTCGCAACCAATGCATGTGTGTCTGTGTGTGTGTGTGTGTGTGTGTGTGCGTGCGTGTGTGCGAGAGAGAGGTAGAGAGAGAGAATGAATATTTCATTTGCCCCTGAGGAGGGAGAAAAACAAAGAGAAAGTGTTCAAAGAGACAGGCCAAGACTCCTGTCAAAATTGACTGTCTATGAAGCTTACTACTAATGTGTTGCATCAATATGCTCCCTCCTGATAAATGGCACTGCTTGGTTTATATGGCAGCTCAAAATGAATGTGCTTTTTTAGCTTTTTTTTGTTTTTGTTGTTGTTAAGCAAAATCTCTATATTCTGAGCAATTTTAATAGTATAAAATAATCTAGTTTTAAAAATGTTGTGAGCATACAATATGGGTGGTCATTTCCATGTAAAAGGACCCCGTGAGGACCATTGTGAAGTTCATTGGAGCATGTCAAATTGGGTGTCAAAAGAATCTATATTTTTGGGAAATTAAGGCATATAGTGACTTCAGAATATAATCATACCCCTTGACTTCTTCCATATTTGGCAAGTGTACAGCCTGAATTCAAAATGGATTAAATATATGTTTTTTCTCCCATCTACACACAATACCCCATAATGACAAAGTGAAAACATGTTTCTAGACATTTTTGCAAATGTATTGACATACTGTCACGACTCCCTCTGAAGTTGGGTCCCCTGCCAGTTCGGGCGTTGCTCGCGGTCGTCGTCACCGGCCTACTAGCCTCCACCGATCCCTTTTCCCTTTTCTGTTAGTTTAGTCTTATGAGAGTTGCACCTGTTCCTACTTGTGTTTTCTTGATTTGCTTACTTATTTAAGCTTGTGAAGCCTGTCCTTGTTTGTGCGGGATTATTTTGTGTTCACGTTTTGGATTGGAGGTGTTATTGTGCTCCGGACCGTGTTACCCTGTGTTTTGGGTCGGTCAGTGTTTTCCGCCCTGTGTTTTGGGCATGACCATTTTGTGCCGGAATAAAGTGCATTTTTTCCGTGAACCCTCTGCTCTCTGCACCTGAGTCCTACCTTCCACTCCTAGTCATCCATGACACATACATGTAAGTGTTCACACCCCTTTGTTATCAAACTTCAAATTGAGCTCAGTTGCATCCAATTTCCTTTAATCACCATTGAGATGTCACTACAACTTGATTGGAGTCCACCTGTGGCCAATGTTTGAGCATGATTAAGAAAGAAACGCACCTGTCTGTATAAGGTCCCACAGTTGACAGTGCATGTTAGAGCAGAAACTATACCAAAAAGTCCAATGAACTTTCCGTAGATCTCTGAGATATGATTTTGATGATGCATATATTTGTGGAAGGGTATAAAACTATTTATTGAGTGTTGAAATTTTATTGGGAAATGGAAAAAATATGGAACTACTCAGACTCTGCCTAGAGGTGGCTGTCCAACCAAACTGAGTAACCGGTCAAGAAGGACCTTGGTCAGGGAGGTGACCAAGAACTCAATGATCCCTCTGACAAAACTACAGAGTTCCTTGTCTGAGTTGGGAGAACCTGCCAGAAGGACAACAGTCTCTACAGCACTTCAGCAATCTGGGCTTTATGGGAGAGTGGCCAGATGGTAGCCAATCCTGAGAAAAAGGCACATGACAGCACACCTGGCGTTGTCAAAAAGGCACATGAAAGACTCAGAGCATAAGGCAAAAGATTCTGAGGTCTGATGAGACAAAACTTTAACTCTTCAGCCTGAATGCAAAGCGCTATGGCTGGAGAAAACCAGACACAGCTCATCACCCGTCTAACACCATCCCTACCATGAAGCATGGTGGTGGCAGCATCATGCTATAGGGATGCTTTTCAGCGGGAGGGACTGGAAGACTGGTAAGGGTAGAGGGAACAATGAATGGATCCAAATACAGGCAAATCCTTGATTCGAAGCTGCTTCAGAGTACAAACAACCTTAGACTGGGGCAAAGAGTTATACAGGACAATGACCCCAAGCATACAGCCAAAGCAGTGCTGGAATGGCTTCAAAACAAGAATGTGAAAGTCCTTGAGTTGCCCAGCCAAAGCCAATACTTGAATCCCATTGAAAAACTGTGGAAAGACATGAAGATTGCTGTTCACCGCCCGTCCCCATCGAACTTAACAGAGCTTGAGAAAATCCCCAAATCCAGATGTGCAGAGCTGATCCAGACATACCCAAGGTGACTCAAAGCTATAATCACCACCAAAGGTGCTTCTACAAAGTATTGACTCAGGGGTGTGACTTATGTAAATTTCATATTTCTGTATTTCATTATCAATAAATTGTCAAACATTTCTAAAAACATGTTTTCACTTCGTCACTATGGGGTATTGTATACAGATGGGTGAGAAAAATAACAATTTAATGTGGATTAAGTCAAGCGGTGTGAATACTTTCTGAAGGAATATATTGTTCAAACATCTACCTGAAAAAGTCTTGAAAGGTATTAGAAATGCATCAAAACACAATGTTGAAGTAAAGACCCCTGCCAACTGATATCAACACTTATATTTAGTTTAGCAGAAAATGTTCTGCCTTTTGTAAATTTAAGAAACATTGAGGTTTATTCCTTTTCCTCATTTTCTCATTTAACTGTAAGATGTAAATATTGTGTTTATTGTTCATGGAGCTGTTAATAACCAAAAGATACCTGTTTTTGATCGTAAATTAGATGTGATTGGCCTGACTGAAACATGGCTCAAGCCTGATTAATTTATTGCGTTAAATGACGCCTCTCCCCCTGGTTGCACTAGTGACCATAACCCCTGCGCATCCCACAAAGGTGGAGGTGTTGCTAACATTTATGACAGCAAATTTCAATTGACAAAAAACAAGTCTGCATTTTTCTCTTTTGAGCTTCTAGTCGTGAAGTCTATGCAGCCTATTCAATCACTTTTTATATCTACTGTTTACAGGCCTCCAGGGCCATATACAGCATTCCTCACTGAGTTCCCTGAATTCCTATGTAGTCATGGCAGATAATATTCACATTTTTGGTGATTATTGGACTTCAGTATTTACATGGAAAAGTCCACAGACACACTCCAAAAGTTTTTTCGGAGCCATCATCAACTCAGTGAGTTTTCTCCAACGTCTCGGGACTTACACATTTCCACAATCATACCCTGGATCTAGTTTTGCCCTGTGAAATATCATTGATCTAAATGTTCTTCCTCATAATCCTGGACTATCAGACCACCATCTTATTACGTTTGCAATTGCAACAAATAATTAGCTCAGACCCCAAACAAAGATTATCAAAGCCGCGCATAAATTCTCAGACAACCCAAAGATTCATAGATGCCCTTCCAGACTCCGTACACCCACCTACCCAAGGATGACAGAGTACAGAAGTCAGTTAACCCTTTAACCGAGGATCTAAGCGTAACCTTGCGTAATACCCTAGATGCAGTCGCAACGCTGTAAACAGAAAAAACATTTGTCACAAGAAACTAGCTCTCTAATATACAAAAAATACCAGTGGCCTGAAGCAAGCATCCAGAAATGTGTAATGGAAATTACACACTAAAGTCTTCCGACTAGTTCGGAAAGACAGTGCCCGTGTAATATCGTAAAAGTCCTCACTGCTGCTCGATCAGCCTACTTTTCCAACCTGATTGAGGAGATTTAACAACAATCCCAAATGTATTTTTAACACTGCCGCAAAGCTAACTAAAAAGCAACATTCCCCAAGTGAGGATGGACTTCACTTCAGCAGTAATGAATTCATGAACCTCTTTGATGAAAAGATGATCATTAGAAATCAAATGACGGACTTCTCTTTGAATAAGCATATTTCTACAAAACTCAGTTGTCCTGAGTCTGCATCGAACTGCCAGGACCTCGGATCAATGGAGACACTCAAGTTTTTTAATCCTGTATTTCTCAACACATTCATGGCCTCTAAACCTTACAGCTGTCTACTGGACCCCATTCCAACTAAACTACTGAAAGCTGCTTCCTGTGCTTAGCCCTCCTATGTTGAACATAATAAATGTCTCCTTAACTTCAGGAGCTGAACCAAACTAAAAGTCGCAGTAATAAAGCCTCTCCTGAAAAAGCCAAACCTTGACCCGGAACATTTTCAAAAACTATAGGCTTATATAGAATCTCGAATTACTCTCCAAAATGTTTGAAAAAGCTGTTGCTCAGCAACTCACTGCCTTCCTGAAGACAAATAGTGTATACAAACCACTCCAGTCTGGTTTTAGACCCCATCATAATATTGAGACCGCACTCATGAAGGTGCTAAATTACCTTTTAATGGCCTCGGACCAAGGCTCTGTGTCTGTCCTCATGCTCCTAGATCTTAGTGCCGCTTTTGACACCAACAATCACCACATTCTTTTGGAGAGATTGGAAATCCTAATTGGTCTACACAAATAAGTTCTTGCTTGGTTTAGATCTTAACTGTCAGAAAGATATCAGGTCGTTTCTGTGGATGGTTTCTCCTCGGTGTTCCTCAAGGTTCCGTTTTAGGACCACTGTTGTTTTCACTATATATTTGTCCTCTTGGGGATGTCATTTGGAAACACAATGTCAACTTTCACTGCTATGCAGACGACACACAGCTGTACATTGCAATAAAACATAGTTACGCCCCAAAAGTGCCTACCCTTGAAGCCTGTGTTTCAAACATAAGGAAGTGGATGGTGGCATTTTTTTCACTTTTGAACTGAGACAAAACAGAGAAGCTAGTTCTAGGTTTTAAGAAACAAAGCGATCTGCTGTTTGATCTGACAATTAATCTCAATGGTTGTACAGTCATCTCAAATAAAACTATGAAGGACCTCAGTGTTACTCTGGACCCTGATCTCTATTTTGATGAACATATCCAAAATATTTAAAGATCATATTTTTTCCATCTTTGTATGCAAAAATCAGAAACTTTTTGTCCAAAACTTAAGCAGAAAGCTGATCCATGCTTTTGTCACTTCAAGATTACACTACTACAAAGCACTACTCTCCAGCTACCCAGATAAAGATGGTGCTGAATACGGCTGCTAGAATCTTGACTAGAACCAAAACATTTGATTATATTAGTCCAGTGCTAACCTACAATGGCTTCCTGTTAAGGCTAGGGCGGATTTCAAGGTCTTACTGCTAACCTACAAAGCATTACATGGACTTGCTACTACCTATCGCTCTGATTTGGTTCTGCCATACATACCTACACATACGCTACGGTCACGGCATCCTTATTGTTCCTAGAATCTCTAAGCAAACAGCTTGAGGCTCCTATAAAGCTACATTCTTATGGAATGGTCTGCCTATCCATGTGTGAGAGACGCAGACTCCGTCTTGACCTTTAAGTCTATACTGAAGACTCACTTCGTCAGCAGGACCTATGATTGCGTGTAGTCTGGCCAAGGGGTGCGAAGGTGAACGGAAAGGCACTGGAGTGACGAGCCACCCTTGCTGTCTCTGCCTGGTCGGCTCCCCTCTCTCCACTGGGATTCTCTACCTCTAACCGTATTACGGGGGCTGAGTCACTGGCTTGCTACTGCTGCCCATGCCGTCCCTAGGAGGGATGCATCACGTAGTGCCAGGCTTTTTTCCCCGCTATACTCGACTTGAGTGGTTGAGTCACTGATGTGATCTTGCTGTCTGGTTTTGCGTCCCCCTCAGGCTTGTGTGCTGGGGGGGAGATCTTCATGGGCTATACTCTGCCTTGTCTCAGGGTAGTAAGTTGGTGGTCTGTTGCTATACCTCTGATGGTGTGGGGGCTGTGCTTTGGCAAAGTGGGTGGGGGGACTGTGCTTTGGCAAAGTGGGTCCCCCTCAGGCTCGTGCGGTGGGGGGGAGATCTTCATGGGCTATACTCTGCCTTGTCTCAGGGTAGTAAGTTGGTGGTCTGTTGCTCTGATTGTGTGGGGGCTGTGCTTTGGCAAAGTGGGTGGGGTTACAGTACATCCGGACTGGTTAGCCCTGTCTGGACATAGCCACAGGGCCACTCCCCCTATCTATGCTGCAATAGTCTATGTGCCGGGGGGCTAGTGTTAGTCTGTCCTGTCTGGTGTAATTCTCCTGTCTTATCTGGTGTCCTGTGTGATCTTAAGTATACTCCCTCTAATTCTCCCATCTCTCTCTCTCTCGCTCTCTTTCTCCCCTCCTGGAGGACCTGAACCCTAGGACCATGTCTCAGGACTACCTGGCCTGACAACTCCTGGCTGTCCCCATCCCCAGTCCACCTGGTCATTCTGCTGCTACAGTTTCTGCTGTTCTGCCTGTGGCTATGGAACCCTGACCTGTTCACCGGATGTGCTACCTTGTCCCAGACCTGCTGTTTCGACCCTGTCTCTCCCTCTTTCTCTCTCTCTCTCTCTCTCTCTCTCTCTCTCTCTCTCTCTCTCTCTCTCTATCTCTCTCTTGCTACTGCACCTGCTGTCTCAACCTCTGAATACATGGCTATGAAAAGCCAACTGACATTTACTCCTGAGGCGCTGACCTGTTGCACCCTCTATAAACATTGTGATTACTATTTGACACTGCTGGTCATCTGTGAACGTTTGTATATCTTCAAGAACGATCTGGCCTTAATGGCCATGTACTTATAATCTCCATTGGGCACAGCCAGGAGAGGACCACCCCTCAGAGCCTTGTTCCTCTCTATGTTTCCTCCTAGGTTCCTGCCTTTCTTGGGAGTTTTTCCTAGCCACCATGCTTCTACATCTGCATTGCTTGCTCTTTGGGATTTTAGGCTGGGTTTCTGTATAAGCACTTTGTGACATCTGGTTGATGTAAAAAGGGCTTTGTAAATACATTTGATTGATTAATTGCCTTGTGCCTTGAAATTCCGTTACCAAGAACCCACATCCAATGACTATGAGACCAGTCTAGGGTCACACCAGTTGAATATTGACTATTACAATTGTACTTCTTTCCTCTTTTATTGAAGAAAAATGTACTCGCCAAATTGGGCATACTTATGAACTTGTTCTGAAGTGTGTTGCCAAGCCTGTAATGGCTTCTTCCAACTCATTCCCCCCAGCTAATATTCTCAGGCTCCTACTGTAGCCTACAATCTCCTTTGAAATCGCTGGCTGCCTTGAGTTTGTTTAGTGCCGTGTTTACTGTCTGGCCTTGCTGAGCTGAGGGTGTCCCTTAGGGCTGATCCAGGGCCAGCTTTGGCTAGGGTAGCAAGCTGCGAAGAATGTCACAGGGAAGTGGAGACTGATCCCTCGTCTGTGTGAAAAGACATCCATCAGAACAAATTTTACATTCTCCCAGACTGAGAAGAGGTCAAAGAGTGGACACAGAGCCAGCTGAATTTTTCTCTCTCTCTCTCTTTCTTAATCTTTCACCTCTTCTCGCTTCTCCAAATCCCTCCACCCCTCTCTCTCTCTCTCCCTCCCTCCCTCCATCTTACCCCTCATTCATAGTGTGCCTGGAGCTCAGCCAGTAAAAACAGCTTGAGCAAACCTGCTTTCCCCTGGGCTCTCTATGTGTGTGTGTGTGTGTTCACTCAGATGACCATATCCAGGACACTGTGCCATAGGGTCAGCACGTACATCCTTTCTGTCTACTCAAACAAGGTCTGCCAGTCATGCACAATACCCTAATGTCTGGCTGTTCTTTCCGTTTGGGTCCTGCAGCAAGGACTATTCTTTGGAAGACTACACTGAGTGTACAAAACATTAGAAACACCTGCTCTTTCCATGACATAGACTGACCAGGTGAATCCAGGTGAAAGCTATGATCCCTTATTGATGTCACCTGTAAAATCCACTTCAATGAGTGTAGATGAAGGGGAGGAGACAGGTTAAAGAAGGATTTTGAAGCCTTGAGACGTAAATTGTGTATGTCTGCCATTCAGAGGGTAGTACGTGCCAGGTACCGGTTTGAGTGTGTCAAGAACTGCAACGCTGCTGGGATTTTCACACTCAACAGTTTCCTGTGTATATCAAGAATGGTCCACCAGCCAAAGCACATCAATCCAACTTAACACAACTGTGGGAAGCATTGGAGTCAACATGGGCCAGCATCCCTGTGGAATGGTTTCATTCCATTCCCCTGCGAATTTAGGCTATTCTCCAGAGATGTTAGATTGGGTTCAAGTTCGGGCTTTGGCTGGGCCACTCAAGGACATTCAGAGACTTGTCCCGAAGCCACTCCTGCGTTGTCTTGGCTGTGTGCTTAGGGTCGTTGTCCTGTTGGATGGTGAACCTTCGCTCCAGTCGGAGGTCCTGAGCGTTCTGGAGCAGGTTTTCATCAAGGATCTCTCTGTACTTTGCTCCGTTCATCTTTCCCTCGATCCTGAATTGTCTCCCAGTCCCTGCAGCTGACAAACATCCCCAATCCCTTGACCTCAACCCAATTGAGATGGTTTGGGATCAGTTGGACCGCAGAGGGAAGGAAAAGCAGCCAACAAGTGCTCAGCATTTGTGGGATCTCCTTCAAGACTATTGGAAAAGCATTGCTCATGAAGCTGGTTGAGAGAAGAAGAAAAAATACTTCACCTTTATTTAACCAGGCAGGCTAGTTGAGAACAAGTTCTAATTTACAACTACGACCTGGCCAAGATAAAGCAAAGCAGTTCGACACATACAACAACACAGAGTTACACATGGAATAAACAAACATACAATCAAAAATACAGTAGAAAAATCTATATACAGCATGTGCAAATGAGGTAGGATAAGAGAGGTAAGGCTATAAATAGGCCATGGTGGCAAAGTAATTACAATATAGCAATTAAACACTTGAATGGTAGGATGTACAGAAGATGAATGTGCAAGTAGAGATACTGGTGTGCAAAGGAGCAAGATAAATAAATAAATACAGTATGGGGATGAAGTTGATTGGATGGGTTAATTACAGATGAGCTACCTGTTTTGTTATACCCCAAATCATCTATTTTTGTAGGCTTTCCTGTACAATAGGAAGTAACGAAATGCACCCAAATTTAAAAAATGTCCTGTGTGTGTGTGCATACACGTGTGTGTGTGTGAGAGAGATAGAGAGAATTCATATTTTATTTGCCCCTGAGAAAGGAGGAAAAAACAAACAGGAGAAAGTGTTCCATGGGACAGGCCAAGACTCCGGTCAGGAACGATTCCCCTTTTAAAACAGAAGAATTTAGCTTCAAAGAACTGAACTGTCTGTGAAGCTCACTACAAATGTGTTGCATCAATATGCTGCCACCTGATAAATGACACTGCTTGGTTTAAATGGCAGCGCAAAATGAATGTGCTTTTCCCACATTCATAAATACAACTATTAGATCATTGTCTGGTAGTGTTCATACTGAAGATAAATCCAAGTAACTCCACCATTTGGTGAGATTAGATTAGATCACCCCAACACCAAATGCTCAACCCCTTCAAACGTGTCACTGCTAAAATATCTGTTAGTCAACATACAGTATATATGTTGAATTAAAGGTGGCATTATGAAATGAATATGGCTTTGATATTATTGTCTCGTGGCATTAAAATAGAGGAAGATCTATGCACACACTCCTGTGTTCTGATCGCTATAAAACTCTCTGATGTATACTAACTCATCAAGGGGGTCAGACCTGCATCTGCGGCACCGACTGAGACAGATTGCTGCCATTAATGTGAAGAACAGATACTAATGCACCAACGTCACTGTCAAGCTGTTTAAAAAACACCTCCGACAGACATGAGTCACTGCCTCCGCTGAAAGATGGAAATGTGTCTCAACTAGATCTGACATGGCTAGATCTGACAAGGCATCCTATTCCCTATACTGTGCACTGCTTTAGACTGGAGCAATCTATTATTACAGGGTGTTATACTATGAAAGACAGACAACGTCATCATTGTCTTCCAGTCGGAGTATTTCTTCAGTGAACTGGGAGATGATGTTTTATTATGCAAGTGGGTCTCCAGCTTCCAGCAGCCTGTGATTATAAACTGCTTATTCACAATTCAACCGTGTGTTTGTATAGCTGCATCAGTGAGCGTGAACCCAGATGTTTAATTGGGTTCAGTCACTGGAGCTGTTGTTGATTTCAACGGACCTGCCTTCCACAAGACCAGTTGTCTCGGAAAAGAGACACAATTGTTATTTTCTATAGAAATATGTTTTCAAATGTGCGTGTGTTTGTGTGCGAATGCTAATGCATGTGTATATGTGTGTGTGTATGCAAGTGTGTGTGTGCATAGGTGCATACTGTCTGAGTGTACCATAGGATAGTGTGCCTGCTGGGTCCTTCTCCAGTTTCCAGTCTCTGCTCAGTTTCTGCCTATTTCAAAGCTGCCTAATTAATCATGCATTATTAAGACAGAGCTGAGCTGGGGAGCGTAATAGCCTTCACTGCAGTCCCAGCACAACACAGGCACACACAGGTCCTAATGACTGCTCTGTGTGTGTGTCGGTGTGTCGGTGTGTCGGTGTGTGTGTGTCGGTGTATGTGTGTTGGTGTGTGTGCGTGCGTGCGTGCGTGCGCATGACTTGAAGGGCATCAGCGGTCAGAGAGATAACTTGTAGCAGTACTTGTTACTGCTCTCAGGGGTGATGTGCTTGAAACCTGCGGTACTTCTCAATGAGCCTCAAATCCATTTTAAATTGCACCATCTGTTATTGGATACACCAGGACACGACCTTAGCTCATCTTTACATTGGTCTCATCATTAGGATTATATATCTCTGTCAACTGAAAAGCAAGGGACATTTGCATATTGAGTGTTCAATTAGGTTTCTCTACACTCTTCTATTCTATTCCAAACCTAACAACAGTGGTTCTAAAGCAGAATATAATAAAGAGAGGTAAAAATAAGGTAATATTTGTGGTTGTATGGCCTGTCGGTGTGTGTCCATCTCTGACCTGGCTTCTCTCCCCTGACCCAGATGCCAGGGTTAGGGTTGAACCAGGATGTGGACATGAAGCTAGGGTTAGGTTTAGGTTTAAGAGGGTTTCTGTTTGTATCAAACCTTGGGTTGCACGGGCCTATTGCAACTTCCTGCTATGTTTGCGTATGTATATGACCGGTCAGTCTGGTCTGGAGAGGGTGGGGGAACATGGGCTGGTTGTTTGCCTGAGGCGTCAATGGAGGCCGAGAGCTCAGAGGGGTCACCTGCGATGGTTCAATGAGAGAAAGACAAGGGTTGATTAAGTGTTGAGGGTAAACAAGTAGAACAAATTATAATAATAATGCATGCAAGCTGGAACAGTAAATTCATAGATAAATAATTGAATAAGTAAATAATATAGTAAAACTATATTAAAATAAAGGGATTAAGGGATTAAGTGCTGCAAAAATAAGTGCTTAATATAATAAATAAATAAATATAAAAGACAAAATGTGGAAAACCACTGTTTGGAGCGTTATTCACGCCCCACAACCAGCATTGTAGGCTGCAGCAAGCTAGGCTGCAGGACTCCACCCCCAGATGCCACATGGCCTTGTTAGGCTGCAACGCACCTGAGGAAATCTAAGGGGCTGCTTTAGTTCAGTACAGGGGAGCTCCTGGCTGGATGCCAGAGGCTGACTGCTACAGACATTTGTTTAAAGCCCTGGACATTGTGTTCTTCTGGAAAGAAGGGACTGGACCTCAACGTAAGCTTGGTAGCTGTCCAGCAAATGTTCTTTAAAGTTAAGGCTAACTCTAGGTTAGGTTAAGTAGAGTTGGAGAGTGTTTTGTTTTCAGTTAATGTTTGAGAACCAGCTTTGTGAACTTTTTATTTTGAATAATTATGCCAGCCTAGCCTGGTTTAAGCTGTGCCCCTGTGTGTTGGACTTCTGTTATTGTTCCTCCTCGATGCCTTCCTACCAGCCATACCTAGCGTGTCGTTGCAAAAACTAGAGACAAAACAAGGCAGGGCAAATAAATACATCATTTTTTCCTGAACTTACTCCTGGTGTTGGTGACCCCTCCTCTGACCGACCCCTACAGGTCAAGGTTAGATATTCATATTTATTTCCCATTCAGGCCAAGTGGAGCTAAGGTCTTGAGTTTGGCTTTCCACCTGGATTCGGAAATTCTTCTCTGGGCTATGGTCCGGGAGGCGCTCATCGCCAGACAGGTGATGCTGACAGAGGATGTGGAGTGGATTTGAAAGTTAGGGTTAGGATTTAGGCTCTCTGGCTCTCTCTTCTTCTATTAGCCTACCTACTCATCAGGCAATGTCCGGCCATCTCCTGCCATGTCCCTCTCCTGTTCCTTGTAGAGGCCTTCACGGGTCCAAAAAGTTAGACCCGTTCTGAAATGGATCTAGGGCGTTCCCACCCAGACCTAATAAAGAATTGTTTTAAATATAGCGACCAGTTCCGAATGGACCCGAGGAAAACTAGACTTGTTACGTATAGAGCTGGTCAGAGCTCTATATCAGATCAGAACTAACCGCAATTTTTAAAGCGTGAGGGAGAGGAGGTAGAGAGAGGTCTCTCTAGCAGGGTCCGTGCTGTGTGTGTAGGCTGTGTGTGAGTGTGAACGAGTGACATGGGGAGCAGGGAGGAGGGAGAGGCTTGAGACAGCAACCAACCAAGCAGTGTCTCGACACAATCCTGTCTCGGGGCTCAACGGACAATTCCTTCGACCTCATGGCTTGGTTTTTGCTCTGACATGCACTGTGAATTGTGGGACCTTATATAGACAGGTGTGTACCTTTCCAAATGATGTCCAATCAATTGAATTTAACACAGGTGGACTCCAATCAAGTTGTAGAAACATCTCAAGGATGATCAATGGAAACAGGATGCACCTGAGCTCAATTTCGAGTCTCACAGCAAAGAGTCTGAATACTTATATACATAAGGTATTTCTATTTGCAAATAAATCTAAAAACCTGTTTTCACTTCATCATTACGGGGTATAGTGTGTAGTGTGTAGATTGATGGGTTCTGAATACTTTCCGAATGCACTGTAGGTGTGGTGTTAGTTGGTGCAATGTTTTCCTTCCCCCCTTCCTTTTGATTTTTATATTACAAAATGTAACATGATCGACCACACACATTAGGTGGAAGCATGCACAAACAAAATGTGCCAACATCATGATACCAAAGAAGAAAAAGAAGAAGACGTGGTCCATCAATCCATGTAGCCTATCATGTCTGCCAGTAGCTCTCGAACTCTCTAAGTCGGCATTCTGCCTTCTCCCTACATCTTTCAGCCATTAGCTTAGCCCACGACTACCTCGTGTGAACTACAATCCTGGCGCTGTGTTTTAACGTTTAGAAACCTCAATAACCATCACTTGTGATACAGCTTATCTTTCATCAGCGAGAAAGTCCTTAAATCCTTCAAATAAAAAACATACACTTACTGTAGCAGTTTTGAACAGATCCATACAGTTAAGGTATGGGTGCCTCCATCTGACAAAACTACATTTACGCTACACTTGCCGAGTTACGCTTACACACAGGTGTTTGGACCATGCTAGATAGCTAATTAGCATAGGTAGCCTTTTGTCCTCCGTAAACAAGCCCTGTAACATGGAGATATGGCCGTGTGGGAACATTAACCCTATCAATGTGTGTATCAATTTAACTTTTTGTGTTTTGAAAATGATTTCATGCTGATATAAAAAATAAGCTCCTTATGTTTCCAAAACAGTACCGCAAGAGATGCGTGTTAATGATCAGACCGAACTTCATAAAGCCCCCCCTAAAAAATATACTATCGTCAATAGGCGCTAAAGCAGTTAGCATCTATGAATGGGGTAGTCTGACAAAAACAATGTTGAAAGGAGGATAATGTTAGCTACAGTAACTTCGCTAGGTAGGCCTACGTTGGTTGGAGAGAAAAAAGTACATTAGGTCTTCTTACCCCTATGTTTAGCCAACTGTACAAAGTTTCTATCGGCAAATGCGCCCTTCTGTTTCTTGACTGGCAGAGCCCACAAAGGAGGGGAAATTAACCTAGACCACTATAGTTATTTATTTATTTTAGTCAGGTATAGTTAACTTTTATTTTATTTCAAATGGCCCGAGTTGCTCGCCTCCTAAAAAAACACTCAACCCCTCTGACGTCAGAAATTACATACCAGTATCCCTTTTTTCTTTTCTTTCCAAAACACTTGAGCAACTATCTCGCTCTCTCTCGACCCTAACCAGTCCGGCTTCACAGCGGGTCACCCAACCGAGACTGCTCTTCTCTGTCACAGAGTCTCTACGCACAGCAAAAGCTGACTCTCTCTCCTCTGCTCTCATTCTCTGAGATCTATCCGCTGCCTTCCACATCGTGAACTCATGCTCTGCACATTCTTGGATTGCATCCTACGTGGCAGGCCGCTCTTACCAGGTAACGTGGAGAGGATCTGTGTCTGCATCACGTACTCTCACTACCGGTGTCCCCCAGGGCACAGTTCTAAGTATTCTCCTCTTCTCCATATACACCAAATAACTCGGCTCCATCATATCCTCACATGGTTTCTCCTATCATTACTATGCGGATGACACTCAACTACTTTCTCCTTCCCCTCTTCTGACACCCAGGTGACAACATGCATCTCTGAGTGCCTGGCAGATATCCCAGCTTGGATCTCTACCCTCAAGCTCAACATCAACAAGATGGAGCTGTTCTTCCTCCCGGGGAGGGCCTTCCCGCTTCAAGCTCTTTTCTGTCCTGGCACCCCAATGGTGGAACCAGCTTCCCCCTGAAACTAGAACAGCATAGTCCTTGCCCATCTTCCAAAAACATCTGAAAGCCTACCCTTTCAAAGAGAATCTTAAATAATCCCACAGCACCCCCCACCCCCCAAAAAATGTGCCTTTTGTGAACTAACACCTGTACGTTACTTTTTCTTATCCCCTTACTAGCTCTGACTTTACTGATAGCTACTTTATTGAGGAAAAATGTACTTACTATGACTGTGATATGTGGTTGTCTTAAGATTAATGCACTCAGTGTAAATTGCTCTGGATAAGAGCATCTTCTAAATGACTAAATGTCAATATTACTCAAATATGCAATTAATGGTGGTTAATATTGACCAATATCGAGAGGCTACCCTCACGCATCTGAAATTATATGCTTAATTGATGTTTACCGATCATGAAAAGTTACTTGCTGCATAACTCTGATGGTAGAGCTAAATGTGCACAATTGTTTTTCATGGAATAATTGGACATTTGTAGTTCTGACTATGTGTAATGGGGCCGCATGTAGCCTAGTGGTTAGAGCGTTGGGCCAGTAACCGAAAGGATGCTAGATCGAGTCCCTGAGCTGACAAGGTAAAAATCAGTCGTTCTGAACCTGAACAAGGAAGTTAACCCACTAGGCTGTCATTGTAAATAAGAATTTGTTCTTAACCGACTTGCCTAGTTAATAAAATAAAATAATGTATACACTGAGAGTCAGTAAGCAGGTGCAGAATGTGAGTTTAAGAATAAGGCAGATTAACTAAACAGTAGAACGTTTAGTGTACTGAACGCGACCAAAACCAATACTGCTTGATGGCTGAGGCTACTGAGGGCTAAATAAAGGGAGAGTAATAAAGATGATGAGGTGTACATAACGATGGGGAGCAGGTGTGTGAAATGATGGTTGTCTGGACTGGTGGTTAGTAGACCGGTGATGTTCAACGCTGGAGCGAGTGAGTGACTGGGAGTAGGCATGACACTATGCTCTTCAAGAACAGATGATATCACAACCAAATATATATTTATTTAACAATCCCTTGAAAACGGTACGCAGTTGTCAATGGTTTTAGCGGAGCTAGGGGTCTCCTTGCCCCCCTCCAGCAGGCAAATCAAACTCTTTGCACCTTATTGTGACGTTTTATTGATAACAATCTATTGCCATTT